>NC_048218.1:30382557-30566735 GCF_002007445.2 Ailuropoda melanoleuca
GGGCGGGGGGGAGTCACATAAAGACACCGGTGTCCATGTGAGTGTGAGGTAAGAGGGAAGGACTCCCACATGGAAGTCAATGGCATAAAGCCTGATGCAGTTTGTGACATTAGACAGGATTCCAAACCTTTGAGAGTTAAGGAAGGAGAACCTCTGTACTTTTCATGTGAGCCAGTTTCATTTTTATCACATAATTTAAAATATATTGAATTTTAGCTTTTCATCTTTTCTTATAATTTATTAAATTCCCTTTAAGAAAAACAACGACAACGCAACTTTCCATGTCCTTAGCTTTAACCTCACACGGCACCACTCGATTTCAATAAAGTACGATTTATTTTTTTCACTCACAGCACTACTGTTTTGACAAAGCTATACAATTTTCACTATGCATCTGAGGTTCTGAAGGTTGCTACTTTTGCATTCTTTTCCTTCTTTGTATCAGTGGGCCTTATTTTTTCTCATTTTATTTTTACAGTGTGTGAAAGAAAAGTAAGTGAAATTTGGGGATCGACTATTCTTTCGTAAAGCTAAGTATTAGAAAAAGATTCTTTGTGGTACATGCTTTTACAGCAAAAAGGAATTTGTAAAGCAAAGTTTTTGGTTTAAGAAAAAGTGTGTAAAAACTAGAGTCTGAAACAGACCCACTTAAGACTTTCAACATCCACCTACTTGAATGTGGAATAAATCCATCTGTCACCATAATATGCTTCTAATGTTCAGTTGTATTAAAAAGAGACAAAGAATGACAGACAACCCATCCCCCTTTGCTTTAAATTCATGACCCATCAATTCTGGGCAGAGGAGCTTTTCTTTGTCACTTGCTGTGTTATCAATAATAGGAGACTTATGATTGAGTCTAGGTCTCCCTGGGCCATATTTTATTGCAGCTATTTTATAAGATGTGAGTCTAAGTTGCCAGCCATTTCACTGTTTTCTGAGACTTGTGACTACATACACTTCAGCCTAAGGAATTTTCTGACTTTTAACAAATACTCTCTTCTAGGATTCCTTGTTGGGCCCAAGGTTCCTTCTCACCCCTTTCCCTACCAAACTTGCCTGATGTGATGATGGTAAGGAGAACCACTCCGGGGGGAACACAGACAGCTTTCCCAGAACTGCCTGTGTGCTTTGGTAAGGAAGTAACTGAAAACTACGCTGAGTTTGGGGGAAGGCACAATGTCTGCTTTGATAAATCTGGTCTGGACCTTCCAACTCTACTCTTGTTTCAACTTCCTCTACTGCAATCTGAATCTATTCTGGAATCCTAGAGGACTACAAAAGGACAAAAGAAATTTCTTTTTATTGTTATAAGGTTTATGACCTTCCATTTGACGTTTGACAGTTGAGAAGGATTATTCTCTTTTCCTAACAGTCAGCAACTGCCTTGGAGACCCTGACGTTATATTAAACAAGCACACTGAAGGACGAATTCTTCTAATTGGATATCCAAAATTAAATACAACATCAAGGGGTGGCAGTCTGGGGGTGTATGGGGTTTAAAAGCAGGCTAGTTTTCAGGTCGTAACACTCATATTATCAGTAAGTTCCCTAGATGAATCAAAGTATTCATCTGTCCAAAAGTCTTATTTAATACAATAGCCCAAGTATAAGCATTTCAGAAATTCCCATGATATTGATAACCCACAAATACTGTTTTTCACTTCAGAAACTCCTAAGTGAAGAAATATTTAAAATGTGAAGTATTAAGGGATGTTTTGAGAGACCGCATCATTACAAGGTTTACAAATTCTAATTTAGGCTTCATCTGAAAGTTAGGAAAGAGAACACTGAAAATGCTCATATTTCCCCACTCAGGAGAAACAGATCTTTCTCTCGTTGTTGTTGAAGAGCAGAAAAAACCACAAATTGGATAAGACCGACTTGATAATGTTCTTTCTCCTTTATTTTCTTTTAGGGAATACATATTAAGAATACTAATATGCTAGCATATTTACTTAAAATTCTTTCCCCTCCCCAAAACAGTCTAAAGGGAAATACTGGGAACTCTCCTCTATATATTAAAGGGCTATGTTTAGTCCCTAAATCAGTCAGCCTCTGTTTCCTCTCCTTCCCCCCTCCTTTAGCTCTCCAAAGGAACTCAGGTAGCTCTGTCAGTCGAAAGGGGATTTATTGTGCCACTGCACTTAGATCTCCCTCTGGAGATATCCAATTTTGCCCTATCTCTCCCTTCGAAAGGAAAATAGATGAGCTGGCTAAACTGTTAGATCTTACTTCTGGATTCTCCACAGATTTCTGTCCATGAATTGAAACCCTAGCTGAAACAACATCAAAGACATGAATTCCAATTTTTTCCCAGAGTGATAGTCTGCCCAAGTGTTTTATTACTTGTCATATGCTTGGGACTAAGGAGACTTCTTCTTACATGTGAGTAAATTAAAAAAAAATAGGATATCAATTTGGAAAATACTCCAAAATAGATATTTCTAATATTTGAGTCATGTAAAGGGTCCAATATAAAAATAAAGGAATGTTTCTTCAAAAATCTAAATTTACTATCATGTGCATTCCTAAGAGGAATAGGGAATTTTTTATAAATGCTTTCCAGGGAAGAAGAGAAAAGTTGAAATGTTAATAAATACCCTTTTTTTATGTTCATTTGTTTGTTTTCAGGTGACTTCTATGGGCCATATCTTACACTGCATATTTTACATTTCAATGACCTATCTCACTGAATATATGCATCAACACTGTGACTAATATAGATATTTTTATTTCAATTTTACAGATAAGGAAACTAAGACTTTGGAAATCAAATAACCTATCTAAGGTACAATAGCTTACACTCAAACCCAATTTGTCTGTCTCTGTAACCCAGATTTCCATTATACCCTATGCCCCTGTGGAAATGCAGAGGAAACAGTCTTTAAGATATATGACCTCCATTGCTAAGTTTAAAGTACCAGTAGTCAGTTTAAGCTCAGTTTTCAAAGAAATATTCTGAAGGAAATGTGCGCTAAAATATTACATTGGATGAGGTTTTAAAATATATTTAATCACTCAACTTGCAGCACTTTAAAGAAGAAATTACTTATATCTCCTATAATTAGTAATAACTAGTACACAGTAGGCACGAAATAAATGTTTACTGGGTCATTACATATTAAAATACACTTGTTTCCTCACAATTGTATATCCATAAAATTCTGTGATGTGAAAGATGGTTAGGTAGTTAATTTTCTTTCAAATTTCTAAGCCTTTAAAATACTTTTCTAAAGACATCAAAAAACTGACTTTAAAATATTATGTCAAAATACCTTATTTCATAATGTGCATTATAATATATATGTAATACATATATTGTAAGGAAATTAGCATTTGGCTTTCAAATATTTGTGTTGCACACACAGTAACATATATTTTAATAATATATATATATTACATAGTTAGAATATGAAGCATTAACAATGAATGCTATAGAAGCTAAAAGTATAGGGGCAAAGGAATCTTTGAAAAACCATATATTGTCAAGTATTCAATATTTCCTGGGTTTGTTTGTTTGTTTGTTTGTTTTTGCTTCATTACTAATTATATGATAAAGCTCAAAAAACATTTAATTAGAAAAAAATGAAGTACAGAATTTCATATTATAAGAAATACTAATTAATTTTAGTATTAGATAGTATCAATCATTGTACGTGATTTTACCATATGATAGATAAAAAATTAGATAAAATCTGAAACTACAATGTTGTCTCTAATTGTCACTTTCATAACATAAACTGCTGCTTACTGTAACAAGTTACTTCAAACTAAATCCTTCTATTGTACTGAAATTTACCTTAGATCTGAAGAAATAATTCTATACCCACCTGTTTTACTTCAGAATGAATAAATTATTCACTAATAACAGATCAGAACGCCGACCTATATTTAAAAAAATAGGAATTTTTAATGTATGAGTTGTGTAGAACTGTACTGAAATGCTAAAACAAAGTATTATCAGCCTCCAGAAAAGTCATGGCAAGATGAAAAAAGGACAAAATTTGGAAATTTAAAGTTTCATTTTAAAATTTAAAAAAAGGAGTAAAACTTGAGTCTTCAACTGGCTGGCAAATGATCTTAGCAGCAATTTCAGAGTTATTATGAAATGATTCATTTAAACAATAAAACAATTAGGGAAGATTAGAAAGGGAAAGGCAATCACAAGGAATCAGTGTGGGTTCACTAAAAAAAAAAAAAGTCATACGACCTTCTAGTTTTTCTGGAGTGGCGGATTGGGAAAATGTGATAGAAATTAAATGACATGATATTTTCATAAAAAAATACTAGGACAGAAAATGAGTATGCTTTAAAAGCAAAAGTAAACCAAACACAGTTAAAATAAAGAAATAAATCATAAGGGCACTAGGATTGTGAAGTCGTATAAATGACTTATAATGGTAAATTGAAAAAAGCTTTAATTTAATAGCTAAAGTGACTTAGTTACTCTGATCACTGACATTATAATAAAGCTAGGATAGAAAAAAAAATCAAAATACATGCACTCAGAATAGCTTATGGAAATATTTGCAAAGTGTCTGCCAGTCCAAAAGAGACTAAAGAGAGGGGTATGTTACCAATTGAAAAATTATCAGAATTCAGGCCAAGTATTCTGGCAGTCTCCAAACATCAGAACATTCAGACAATTTGGTTTTAGGAAGACAAAACGTTACAGAGAGAATCATGAAAATCTGTCCCACATGGAGATTAAAAGAGGAATCAAAGTGAAAAACATCAAGCCCTTACCTGTCAAAGTTAGAAACTAACAACTCAGTGGAGAAAGAGGAGCTATTAATAAATGCTTCACATAGATAATCTTTGCAACTTAAACTCTACTTTTCTTTAGTGACAGATTTTATTACCTGCAATCAATCACCATTTACCAAAAGAACAATACACTACATACTAAATATAGGCCAGAGCATAGTTACTGAAGACCTACCAATTAAGAATTCAGTATTGGCATACAAGACTGATTCACATTTAAGTACAGCGCAAGGACTGGAGAGCACAAAGTCTCAGGAATGAAAAGGAAAGGTTAGCCAAAATTGAGTAATCGATAAAAGATAATAATGAATTCCAAGGATGAAAGCTGTCATTTCTTGAGTACAAAATTCACTGTTTTCATTTTTTTTGAAAAGTATCATCAAATAAGTTAAATGGTAATCTAAGTAAAGCTTTCAATAATAAAAATAAACTTCATACAACTCAAAATAGCTCTATATAGTGTAACCATACATAAAATTGTCCAAGGAATCAAATACAGATTTACTTATAGAAATAAAAGCTAGGGACCCCTGGGTTGGCTCAGTGGGTTAAGTGTCTGCCTTCAGCTCAGGTCATGATCCTGGAGTCCCAGGATCAGGTCCTGCGTCAGTCTCCTTGCTCAACAAGGAGCCTGCTTCTCCCTCTGCCTCCTGTCCCCCCTTCTTGTGCTCTCCGTCTCTCTCTGACAAATAAATAAATAAAAATATTTAACAAAAAAGAAATAAAAGGTAAAGAACTCGTATCAGCTTAGCCATAACTATATTTTATTCTTCTTAGGATCAAGTTACCTGATTATACTAGAGTTTGCTGCACTTATTCACTGTGTTATGCAGTCTGTTGATCAATTCAGATAAATAATATGTCAATAGGCATAGCAGTGGTAGTAAGGAAACTAGGAATTGGCTTTCAAATACTGGTGTTACACACAATGTACTTCAACTTATATAATCAACAATTGTTAGAAATAATGTCATTTGATCCAATATGGGAAAAATTCAAGCATTAAGACTACATGAAAATTTGACTATTCAAATGAACAGAAAGTCAAGATACTCTGAAATGAGCCAATCACTAAACAAATATCCGATTAGCTCCACGCAAGGCCAACATGAGCACCACGGTGAAGAACGTACTAGAACGTACTCTTAAGGTATATTTATTGTGAAAGCTCTGGCTTTGAACCGAAAAAGTATCTTTAAAATCCCATCATTTTGGGACACCTGATGGCTCAAGTCAGTTGTGACCGACTCCTGGTTTCGGCTCAGGTCATGACCTCTGGGTCCTGGGATCTAGCCCCACATTGGGCTCCACACTCAACACAGAGTCTGCTCGAGGATTCTTTCTCTCCCTCTCCCTCTGCCCTTCCGCCCAGCTCACGCGCTCTCTCTCTCACTCTCTCAAATAAATAAAACTTTTTAAAAAAAGTAAAATAAAAACCCATCACATTTTGTACTCTATTTGAACTACTGAGAAACTTTATTCATAGTATATATAATATCATTTGGGATTCACTTGCTGTGACTGTATCACACTTAAGAGACCACTGAATTCTGCAACATAGTGTCAATGCCATTCCCTGCCATTCCCTTAACAATAGGATGTTAAGTTCTATCAAGGCAAGGATTTTCATCCACTCAGTCCACTGCTGGATCCAAGAGCCTACAACAGTGTTTAGAACATAGTAACCACTATATACAATTTACCCAGAATGAATGCGAAAGATCAACACAAAAACAAATGATGATACTAACATTTTATAAAACTAGCTTGATAACTTGGGGTATACTTATATTCTATACATTTTAAAGTATAATAAACATAAAAGAATAGAAGAAAGAAATTCTTGTGGAGAACTTTAAGACCTCTAAGAATATATCTATTGGTGGAAAAAGCATACATCTACTGAGATCAACAAATATTGATACAAAAGTAAAATTTCCACACGAAAGAATGATAAAGAAGACAGAGTAACAACATAAAGTCAGTGAGAACTATGCTATTCATTAGAAGAATTCACCGATAAAGTACTAAAAAGCATGAAAACATCATCAAAATAAATCTAAACAAAATAAAAATATATAAATAGCACATTGGCTTATACTAAATTTAAATACGAAAAAAATCCATAATTTAATTTTCAAGCCCAATGAGGGCTTAAAACTAATTCTGGTATATTATAAAAAAATAGTTTAGATTTAATTTTTTAAATAGTTTTAAGGTAAAATGAGCATTCTTGCCACTTCTAACTGTATTCTTAATTTCAATATCCTTCAGACCATTCCTAAATGCTATCTATAAACAGAGTTAAAAATCATCTTTGAACGATTTTTGAATCGTTCAAATACATCTTTGAAAGTATAGCCACCACCTTCTTTTCATTCATATAAGGAACTAAAAATAATGCATTCACAGAGGAATCCCAATGAGGTGCTATGTTAAAAACAAAACACACATTGAAAACAAGGCATATAAAACAGTAAAATTTGTATAAAATTATCTGAATCCATTGGTTTTGTTTTGTTTTAGAGAGATAGGAAGTATGAGCGGGGCGGGGAGGGGAGAGGGAGAGAGAGAGAGAATCTTAAGCAGGCTCCATGCCCAGCACAGAGCCCGATGCAGGGTTCAATCTCATGACACTGAGATCAAGATCTGAGCTGAAATCAAGAGCTGGACACTTAACTGACTAAGCCACCCAGGGCCCCTTATCTGAATACTTGCTGAATTTTTACCAGAGTGAAAAAAAATTTACATCTATTCAAAACTAAAAATGCATCTTAATGAGGATCTTCCAACTGGGAACATAGCCTGTATGTGTATAGCCTTCTGGCTTCAACAGATTCTTGAATCACATACCTAGTGAAGGACTTTTTCTATGCATATCCTCATACTCCTTATAAACTTTCAGCGAAGATTTTTGACTTAGGGTCCTTGCTCTTAATGAGAAATGCTATATTACTTTAAGGAAAGTTCTTGTTTAAAACACTGAGAAGCAAACAATACTTTAACACTGACTAATTCGGGCCTAGTCACAACCAAAATAATTTAATGCCAAATCCACCCTTCGACTCCAGGTTCAAACCCATCCTCAGCAAAACTGCAATGTCTAAATGCCATGTGCATTGGAGGACACTAATAACCTGTGAAATGTATAATTTTAGATTACTGCATAGTGGACCTCTGTATTTTAAACTACTTTGGAAATAACCAGCCAAAATAAAATGGACAAATTACCTTCTCAATGATATAACAGTAACAGTATCACATATTTTAGCTAAACCAAATATGTGGAACCAAATTTTATCCATCATCAATCAATCAGCCACCTATGATTTGCCAGTTATCTATCTATCTATCATCTATCTATCTATCTATCTATCTATCTATCTATCTATCAACTCACATACTTCTTTACTTTGAAAAGCCCTAAAGAATGCAAGAGAAAATTCATAGGGTGTTCTGTAGACCAAAGGCTGAATATTACCTTTTACAGTCCAGGTAAAAAATACCTGTTTTTTTTTCATAGCATGCAGATGACAAAAAGATAAAAACACTGCAATTATGAAACAAAAATCTTAAAGGTCATAGCTGTCCAATGTTGGGTAGAAGCTCTCCCTTATACGTGGAGGAAAACCAGTGACTGTGTTCCCATCATAAGATGGTTGCTCCTATTTACACTGTTCATTGTCTTACCCCTGCAGTGGTTTATTCTTCCCTAAGTCACTGTGCTCCAATATGGTTCTGCCAAAAGCATTTTAAACTAAACCAAATAGCATGTGTAACAAATTTCCTCTGTTATGTTAAGTTGGACTTAATAAAAATTACTAAAGAATATAACTAAGGAATTACAGGCAGGAGAGAAGACTGATGAGAAAAATTCTCATTTTCCCCAACAAAAGAGCCCACAATTTCAAATGGCACATACTCCATCCGCATTGGCACACGTGGGAGAGGGAGTGTGTGTGTGTGTGTGTGTGTGTGTGTGTGTGTGTGTCTACATATATCATGCCTACGAGCCGGATGGGTAAAACGGCATCATCTCTTTCTATAAATTTCACAGATCTTTCTACCCATGGTCTGACCTATACAGAAGGTTAGGCAAATATAAGCAAAACTCAAGTAGCATTTTTTTTTTACCTTATAAAAATTCATGAACATCATTACCACATGCTTTCATTCATTTAAAAAAAAAAAAACCTAAATACCATCTGTGCACAATAGTCTAATTAGGGGGTTAGAATCACAGACGCTTTGCTGGCTCACACGTTCAAGCACATACCCCCTTGACCATTTCAGAAAAGAAAATAAAAGTGAACAATAGAAATGTAGTCAGAAGCATCCCTTTAGATTCAGCTTTGGCTCCTAGAATTAACTAACCCCACGGAATTTAGCAGTCTAGCACTCCCACTGGAAATTGACTTTTTTTCCCCTTCATGTGCGTGCCTGCCCCAGCACAAGCCTTAGAATAAACTTGGCATCACATGAATCAGGTTTTAATAAGTTCAAACAACATTTTACAGAAGACTGGTAGTTACAGTCTGCAACATCCTACAGGGACCAATTTTTCTGGATTTGGTATCCACAATAGAAAAATCAAATGATAATAATAAATTGTTCTGAAAGAAAATAAATGAGCTATAATCATTACTCAAGAGTGATGTATAATGTATACATGACCCTATAAAGATGTGTAATAGAACTTGTAATACCTATTCAAGCTTCACATTAATTTTAGGGTCTGTGAATTATAGAAGCTCAATTGGTAAAATGAGTTCATATAGAAAAGTCAAGGGGCATCATCTTTCTTTTAATTAGGGCTGCTTTTCTTCCTTACCCTAAATTTAGTAAAATTATTGCACTAGAAGCATTTTAAACTATGAAGATCATACAATCAAATTTGATATATATCCGACGAGTCCCACCAGCTAGGATCAGGAGATTGAATCCCACACAACTATTTAAGATGTCAACAATTAAATACATTCTGCAAAAAGGAAAAAAAAAAAAAGAGCAGTGAAATTTTGTTGTATTTCATAACCATAAAGAAATGTAACTGTAGATTACAAAGGTTTTCACCTTAGAAAATGTGGGTGATGGGTAAGCACAAAGCTGCGATGGCTTATTGAAATGGGCACCTTTACGTCTTCTCCATACAACATAGGGTAAAAATAAATTAATAAATAAAACACAGTAAAAATGGTAAGAATAATAACAGACTCAGTAGTTGAAGGAAAGGAATAAATCAGTTAAAACCTCAATTGTTACAACCATAATTTCTTTTTTTTTTACATTTAAAATAAAATGCATTATCAACAGAAATGCAAATTAAATGGTGCTACCACTGGGTCACTGCTCTTTTGACCCTCATGGCAACTTGAGACCCAAATTTTTATCTTTTTTTTTTTTAAGATTTTATTTATTTATTTGACAGAGATGGAGACAGCCAGTGAGAGAGGGAACACAAGCAGGGAGACTGGGAGAGGAAGAAGCAGGCTCCCAGCAGAGGAGCCTGACGTGGGGCTCGATCCCGTAATGCCGGGATCACGCCCTGAGCCGAAGGCAGACGCTTAATTGCTGTGCCACCCAGGCGCCCCTTTTTTTTAAATTTCTATTCCATCACAGCACTCCATCAAGAGGAGTGACCAGTCTGCTAAAGACCAGCTCTTTATGTCCTGGGTTCCTAAGACAGATCCATGTCCTTCTGGAACTAAAGTGCAGGCATTTTCAGCCCAAGCCAGCTATGTAGCTAGGTCTTTTCAAGTAAAATTAGGTCTACACAGATTCTCCACATTCTGATCCAAAGAGAAAAAGCCCCAATTTAAACATAGCTTATAAAATCCAGAATTACACGCTGTTCTTTCAGTGGTCAGACTCTGTGAGTTACTGACTAGTACATTCTCTTCACATTCTGAAGGCCAGCTCTTATGAATACTGGCTGCTGGAACAATCTCATATTGTCCACAGATGCCGTGATGCCGCTTATTCAGCTCAGGAGTGGTTGCCAGTGGAGGCTCATTGCTTCGGGCTGAAGCAAATTAATCCCAGCAGAGATGAGTTTTATTTGTTTCTCTAATAGTGGGAAGAAATACTGATGAGCACATTCTGAGCCCTACTAAGGAGGAGAGACTGCTGAAGATCTCACCAACTCAATGTAGCATCTCCAACTTGGTGGGAAGGTAGCGGAGGGGCTCAGTCTGCAGGACCCGTAGGACATTCACCTCCCAGACTCCTCTTTTCACATCACACGTACAGCTCTTTGTTCTCCCTGTGCTCACAGTGGGAAGGGTTCATCTCCTGTACGGATGCATTTCTATCTGGCGCTACACATTCTTGAAGATAATAAAAATGCCACTAAAAATTGTAAACAGCAACAACTAAAAGCATTTTTCTTTCATTGTCTAATGTTGAAAAGTCTGATTATTTTTAGACACTCCTCATCTTATGCAAGTATTCTGCTTCTCAGAATTTAACTTTGACGAGATAATTTTCTAACTGGAGACACTATTTTCTATATTCTTCTCTTATTTCCTATTGAGAATCCTTTCTCCCCAAGAATAAAAACTAACAGATTTTACGAACAACTGCATCTTAGCTCATGGCCTAGCACAGCAAACACTCATAGTAAAGGAATAGGCAAAGATAAAAGAGAAATACTTTCCAGTCTTTTAATAAGAAATTCCTTTAATATTAGCTTATGGGCATCCAATAAGAGTAAAGCTACTAATTTTTTAATAAGAGCTACTAATTTAACATACTTTTAAGGGACATGGTATTAGATTAAATGGAAATAAACACACAAACAGAGGTTATGGATTTTTAACTCTTTAGTTACTGTTAGAGGGATAGTAAATAAGTAACACATGAATTTGGGAGTAAATTTTATGTTAGATTTGATGTGTATGTGCTTTTCAGCCTTGTTTCCCATCTCTTCAAAAGATAATGGTATAGGAGTGCCTGACTGGCTTGGTTGGAGTAGGTGACTCTTGATCTCAGGGTTGTGAGTTTGAGCCCCATGCTGGGTGTAGAGCTCACTTAAACAAAAACTAAATCACCACCACCAAAATAAATAAATAAATAAATAAATGATAATGAAAATGTGAATTTTAGACATTTCTTAACTTTGATTTTAGAGTTTCCAAGCAGTAAATATTATAGCTTAATTTTAGGGCAATTTTTTTAAATTTAAAAAGGTTATAGAAATGGCTACCTTCGGGGAAAGTGTGCGCCCAATAGTGTTAGTTGAACCTAGTGTAAGTCCTAAGTTTTGTGCTCAATTTCTTGACTTTTTATAAAGGTAAAAAAAGGGGGGGGTAAGGTATTGATATGTGAGAAAGTCTCCGCCAAACTGAAAGGTAGTAAATACTTTTTGGCTAAAACAATGAAAGTGAATGACATATTCATCTGCTTTACAAACAAAGACCATACGAACATCCTGCATGTTCCAAACACCATTGTGTCCTGCCTTCCCTTATGTTTCTGTTCTCATCTGCTACATCTTACCCTTTTTTACTTCAAAATACAACAAGCTGTTTTGAGCTGACATTTCGAGCATACGGCCATTGTGGTGAAATATCTTCCAAATGTTTCTTCTCCTCTGCATCTTTCTGTCACCTCAGGGACTGCACACACTCTTTTTTCCATGTTTCCCGACATCTACCACTGAGTTATCAATCTATGTCCTCAGGTCCTCTCCATTTTTTTGCCCCTCCCTCCAGTCTCCCTTTATCTAATTACTTCATCTATTTCATCCATTTGTTTCTCTTTGCCAAAAATTTGGAGGACATACTACTCAGTCTCTCTATGTTCAGAGGGAACCTCTCTGTTTTCCCACCCTTTTCTCCCACCTGCTCTTTTCCATAGTAAACTCACTAAAATAAGCCATTGGGTTCATTCTACTAAACTTTTGTTTTGTTTTTTTTTTTTTTCTGGGACATTTGTGTTCAAGTTTTTAATTTTCTACTTTCTGTTGGTTAAAAAAAGTACGTAGGTGGCATGACGGAATTTAGCACCTCAATAAAATGCAATATTTTGCCATGACTTCTAGGTGTTCTCTTAGAGAGACAATCACTGCTATGATTACCCCTGGTTATGTTCAAGCATAAGATTTTTAAATGACTACAATTTTCTGTCCTATTCTACGGCATTATTAATGATTTGTTATTATGCAGTACCTCTCAATATAGCATACACTTTTTTGGGTTCACTCAATCCAGCCATTATTTAAAACTCTCTCTCCCACACCTAATGCCTCAAGCTTCTTAGATTCACAGCATTTAGATCTGGAAAAGAGTTCAGAGTACAACCTTTCGATTTTATGAATGAGGGGCCTGAAGCCCAACAAATGAAAGGGTTGGCCTAACATTTCACAGCAAACCTAGGACAGGGAAATTTTAAACTGCCTGTGTAAAGTCAGACAGCCTGACTGCACTGGGTAGTCCAAGACTGCGGGTGGAAGGAGTAAGAAGAATGGAGATAAAAAGGAAGGCAAGGGTGGGGAGGGGTGCCTGGGTGGCACCGTCAGTTAAACCACTGACTCCTGGTGTTGGCTCAAGTGGTGAGATCCAACACATGAAGGGGCTCCATGCTCAGGGTGAGTCTGCTTGAGGCTCCCTCTCCTTCTGCCCCCTCTCCCACTGCACTCTCTCCCCCAAATAAAAAAATAAATTTTCAAAAAAAAGAAAAGTAAGGAAAGGGTTAGACCATGAAGGACTTTTCCTCTATATGGCTGGCACACGGTAACCACTCAATACACATTTCATTAACTAACATTTTGACACCAAGTAAAGGAGCTTAAATTTTATTATATATTCAACGAGGAGTCACTATAGGATTACAACATAGGAAATGGTGACAAAAGACCTGTACTGTAGATATCAGTTATTGCCAGCAATACTGGAAGAATGAGTTCTGTAAAATGGTACTAAAAAATAAGATATTAGAAGTCAAGATAGTGGTACTATAGGAAAGAAGGCAAAGGCAAAAGATTAAGAGGAGCTTCAGAAAGATTCTGAGATGCTGGTAAAATCCTATATATTGATCTGCATAAGGGTTCCATGGCTATGCTTAATTTGTTATAACTTATCTAGCTACATACTTATAATTCATAAAATTTTCTGTATGCATATTTAAATTAAATTTGCATTCTATAAAACATTCATTATTGATTTGGTAAGCATTCTTGACCATTTCATTAGATCAATGTAGAGTTCCCAGCATTCATGAAGAAAATATGGATGCAAAACAATTAGAAAGAGATCTCATAGAGTAAGGGAAAGAAAAAAGACCAAAAAATACATTGTGTGGCATAATGGCAAAAGGTTAGGTTAAGGATTACGTGAATTTTAGAGTCAAAAGGGCCTCAGTGCAAAAATTTGTTCTAACACTTCTTAGTTTGGGACTTACCTGTTAAGATGGACTTTTGAGCAGACACAATGAAATTCATTAATGGACTTCAATCAACCTTATTTCTCCTTTCCCTATAATGTTTTATAAAGTTGCATGCAAACACAAAAAGTGATTCATTTAAGCTATAAGGTTAGAGAACAGTTACAAAATTTAAGACTTCCCAGAAATGACAACTGAGCAGGCACCTGAAGCAGGAGCTAAACCTGACCAAGCGGACCCAGGGAAAAGCAAATTTCCAAAAAAACAAAAGCACACACAGATACCACACTATTCAAGTCCAGGAAGACTTAGTAGTTCAGTGCGTGTGTGCGCATACAGGAGACGAGTGGAGAGAGACAAAAGGAGAAGCTGATATGTTTAAACCAGGTTGTGTTTAAACTATGTTGTGAAGGGCCTTGTAAGCTAATGCAGGAGTGTTTTGCTTAGTTTGCTTTTATCCTATAATTATGTGGTCTAACATAAATACCAGGCTCACCTGGTACCTTGAGATCTGAATAAGAATGTCCAAATCTCCCTTCCGAATCCTTGGCGGTTCAAACACCTCCCAAGCTTTAGGCCAAATCCCTGAATGCTGTTTTTCAACTGTGATTTGTTTCACATTATATTACCAAATATGAGCCTGAGACTCCTCGCAGTTTTCACATGACCCCACCCTCAACAACAAAAAAACCCTTTCCAGACAGCATTTGTGACTTTAGCCCTCTTGTCTTCAGTGGGAAGATAATGAGAAGATTGTATTGCACAAATGAGTATAACTTCAAGTTCAACAATAGGTATTACATTTCTTAAAGTGTTGCCTCACAACAAAGGGAATTTGGGACTGAGAAATTCTTTCCTGTTCATCTTTTTCTGAATGCTGTTAGCAATTTATTTCTGGTAAGTCACTGATTTACCAATTTGGAATTTTTATAGGTATGTGGGTTTTTAGCATCTTGTCTGATCATGGTAAGAAAATGTAAGCTATGTTATGTGCTACAACAAAGCAGCAATTTCCAGCCTTTTGAGGTAACAGACTTGAAGCATCTAATGATAATATTAATAAAACAAGTCTTATTTCAAATATCCCTTTTCTTGCTCAAAAACAACACCCCATTTTTAGAATGTTAGTCCAGTTAAAATTAAGTAACCATTTTGACCCTAAAATGAACACTGTCAGCAAACAAACAAGACTATAGAAGTCCTTTCTCCACCTTGAAACAGTAGTTCTTTACATTTCATAAAGCCCTCTGGGTTGCTTTCTTGTCTTGACTTCAAAGAGATCTATAAAGCTTAGATCAATTTTGCAGTGGCATACAGCATGATGAGAAATGAGCCTGACTCCGTGTCAGGTCATGGTGAACCAACATCCAAAAATGCTAACAACTGTACAAGTTTTATAAAAATTCCCTTTAGTGGTGCCATGAAATAGCTAGCTATTACATTAAGATTGGTTGAAACCTGTAAGTCATTCAAAAAAAAAAACTTCACCCATTGGTTTGATGTTTCTCTTGCGTTACACTAGATCATCAACAGAAGTTAACAACGGGTCCTTAAAAAATACAATACTGCCATCCTTTTTTATGACAAGATGATGAATTCTATACAAAGATACCTCTCTCAAAGTCCGCGTTGGAGCCCGTATCTACAGATAACAGAAAGCAGGTTTCTGAGAAAGAGATCTGACCTTATTCGATGCTGCGATTTCAAGAGTTAAACTGTTAGGAAGCTCTTAAAACTGAACAGAAACACATTCACTATATAAATAAAATGTATTAATATTTCTAACACGAAGTAAAACAGTGTTTTTGCTTTCCTTGTTCTATATTTACATTAAGCATTTTTTTCTAAACATGCCAGTTTGTGTTTATTTCATAAATTTCAAAAAGAATTAAAGATGAGCCAGGACAGCACATTTTTTCACATATGCTGGAGCAGCATATTAGGGGAACACTACAGGCTACAGCACTCTTTCTTTCCAAATTGAATTACATTTCCAAGTTTACCATACATAGAACCCTAAAATTAAATGAAATCCACCAACTTGACTTTTTTAGAGAGCCATGATGAGGAAGGAAGCATGCGTGTGTATGAGGGTACATACGCATAAACATGATTCTAATGAGGGTGGACACCGTCTTCAAGCGATTGATGCACACATGATGTTTCTTCCCAGTTAGGCAGAAATGTTAGAAGTCAGCAATTTGGTGGAAACGGAGACTGCCATGTATATTGCCAGTTGGGCAGCTTGACAATATGGGGTTTTGAATCCTTCTCGGGAACTGTGTGTTCATAATAGCACAAGTCTCATTTGGATTGAAGGAACAGAGAAAATAACTCCAAGGAAAAAGACCAGTGGGGAAAGTCAGTCAGTAGAAAAGGATATATTTAGAAATGAACACAATTTAAAAATTAACAATTACAATACAGGATCTAAAGAAACAAGATGGGAAGAAATACAATTTTTAGTAAAAGTACAATGTTCCAAGCTAATGATACTGGAGCATTATTCATTTGTTCTTCCTCTTCCTTCTGTCTGACTGACTCCCCGAGTGCTGTCAAATTTTACTCAAATGTCTCCCTCTCAGTACACCCTCCCGTGCTATTCTAAAGGAAACCCTCTCTATCCCCATTGCTCTCCCTATATCCCATTCACTCCCTTATTTTTTTCCACAGCACCAACACCTCAGGTTCGTCTCTTCCCACTAGAATATAAAATCTGTGAGGGTCATGAATGTTTTCAGTTTTGTTCGCTACTGTATCTCCAGGATTCAGAACATTTTTTAATAGACTAGGGGTTTCATAACCATTTGTAAATGAACAAAGAATCCCCATTAGTGAAATTAGGATAGTGGGGAACAGCAGCAGGATATTTTGCTGTCCACTAAGATATACTCTAAACTTATTTTTTCAGTCTTATCTTTAGTTATCAGGATACTTTGTTGATAACAGTTATGTTAAATATGTTTTTTTTTCCCTGTGCAATCTAAATAAGTGGTTTTTTTTAAATATTTTTTTTCTCATTCCTTTTTATATGGAATGATATTTCCCAATCTGATAAAGAAAGTCTTATAACACAAGAATATTAGAAGAAATCAAGGTGGGAACCAGTTAAGACAATTATAAAAATGAGTCAAAGATATGCGATTACAGTTGCAGCTTCAGTAATGGCTGAGCAGCTTAAATTAAACTAACCCACCCACAGATAACTATTATATACTTTGAACAAAAAATAAGGAACAGCTCTTTGAAGACACTGAGGAGTGACTAAAAACTGTCATAAAATGGAGAGGATCTGACCTTGAGACAAGGAAACCGCACTGGGTATTAATGCAGATTAGTACACTCTTCCACTAAGGCACTCGCCAGGCAGAAACAATGTGTTAGAACTCAATCACAGAACTCAAGCAGAAAGCCACAGTTTTATTGGCCTGAGATGTAAGAGAATGAAGTTCACAACTGCCAGAGTAGCTAGAAATTGAAGGAGAAAAATATCTCAGAGAGTCACATATGAAGGAGCTCCAAATCTGCATATACCCTGCCCTCACATCCTTGAATGACCCATGAATAGCACATGTGCAGTGGAGACCTCATAGATCCCAATGGGAAGCATAAGCTAAAAGACCAAAAGAGATGAGATGAACAAAAGGTGGAGTTGAAGTCATGCTATGTTGGAAGAGCCACATCTTACGAATAAAACCATGTCCTACACAGAAGGGATTCATCTTGGACTAAGTGCAAAGCCAATCAACCAAACAAACAAAAATTCATACTAAAGGAAAGTAAAACCAAGCCACCACAGCGTTTAAGGTGTCAAAATATAGTCTAATTGTCTGCTGGGAGGAAAATTAACACTCTTCAGGAAAAGATAACAGAACATAGAGTCTCTCCAATGTCTAATTTGAAATGTCTGACACATAACCAAAATTTCTAGACATGTAACTAATACACAGGAATATGCTGATGAATGAAAAAAAAAAAATTCCCTAGAAACAGACCTCAACAGGATGCCTGGGTGGCTCCACTGGTTAAGAGTCTGCCTTCTGCTTAGGTCATGATCTCAGGGTTCTGAGATCCAGCCCCACATTGGGCTCTCTGCTTAGCAGGGAATCTGCTTCTCCCTCTCCCTCTGTGCTCTCTCTCTTTCTCTGTCTCTCAAATAAATAAAATCTTTTAAAAAAATAATTAAAAAAAAATAGACCTCACGGTGGACTCAGAAGACAAGGGCTTGAAAACAGCTAGTATAAGTAAGAACAGTGACTTATGGAAAAGATGGTTATAATAATTGAGCAGATGGAGAAATTCAGCAGACAAATTGAAAATGTTAAAAAGAATAAAAAATTACATTGTACATCTGAAAAGAAATAACTACCTAAAATGAAATTCATTGCATTAGCCTAACAGCAGATTGGAGATGGGAAAAGGAAAGGTTGGTGAACCTCAAAAATGGTCTCTAGAAACTATCCATCTAAGGAACACAAAGAGAAAATACTGAAGTAAAATGAGCAGAGCCTCATGGGCAGGTGAGACACAACAGAATGGCCTAATATATATGCAAATAAAAACTACAAAAGGAGAGGTCAGTGAAAATGGACGGAAGAGTATTTTATGGAATAATGGCGAAATTTTCTAAAGTAAAAGTAACCTTAAAAGTTCCAAGGAACTCTATGAACATCAGCATGATAAATCAAAAGAAAACCACACCTAAACACATCATAGTCAAACTTCGGGAACACAAAATTAAAGAGAGAACTTTGAAAGAAACCAGAGGAAAAGATGGACATAAATTATATCTAATTTCTCCTCAGAATCAATAAAAATCAGGAGATATAAATTGTTAAAAGCGCTGAAAGGTAAAAACAAAACAACAACATTTTAAAATATTTCACGGAACTCTATATCTAGTGAATATATCCTTCAAAATGAGGTGAAATAAGGCCATATTCAGATAAAGGCTGAGAGAATGTACTGCCAAGAGAACTGCACCACAGAAATGCTAAGTGAACTTCTTTGGGCCAAAGAGAAATTACACCAGATGGAACCCCTAAACTACAAAAGAATGAAAAGCACTAGAAATGGTAGACATGTGGATAACTGAAGGTGATTTTTTTTTGCATAATTTCATTTAAAAACTAATTCTTTAAGCAAAAATTCTAAAATATTGTAGGGTTTATAGCAAGTCAATATAAATTCTGAAACAGTGCCACACAAAGGATAGTGAAGGTAAACACAATTATGCTGGTACAAAGTTCTGACCTTTTACCTGAAGTGGTACAACATTGATGCCAAGTAAACTATGATCATTTAAGTATACATATATTCATACCTAAAACAATAATTTTAAAAATAATAGTACAGTTAAAAAGAATATGGTTAAAAAGCCAATAAAGAAATTAAAATGGAATACTAACATATATTTGATATATATATTTGAATATATGCATATATATTTGATACATATGTTTGAATAGATGCATATATATTTAACCCAGAAGGTGGGAAAGAAAGCACAGAAGAACACAGTAACATGGGGAAAAGAGAAACTGAATGACAAAGTAAAAACCCAAACCCAAACATATTATTACAGTTAATTACATTAACTGTAAACCAAATATTCCATTTGATAGGCATAGGTGTTATTAGATTATTATATTGGTAAAATTAGATTAAAATTAAAAAGCAAGACTACCTAGCTTTGAGAGATGGACTGCAAATATGGATATACATACAGGTTACAAGTACTGGGATGGAAAAATGATATACCATGCAAACAATAAATATAACAAAGCTAGTGTGTCTATATTAATATCAGACACTGTAGAATTCAAGACAAAGAACCAAGGAATAATGGGATATTTCACAATAACAGTGTCAATAATAATCTTAATTTGTATGTGCTTAATAAGAGAAAAATGTTTTAAAAAGTTAACAGAACTAAATAGAGAACAGATTAACCTACAATTATATTTGAAGATTTTAACATCCTGTCTTAGAAAATCTTCGTATTGTTCAGATGTCCATTTTGTACAAAATGATCTATAGATTCAATATAGTCCTAATAAAATCAAAACTGGTTTATTCTTTGGTAGACATTAACAAAGTTTATTCTAAATTTTTTGAAAATTTTAAAGAGCCTAGCAAAGTCAGAATAATTTAGAAAGGAAAAAGATGGAGGAATAACTTCATGATTTTAAGTTCTTCATGATATAGTAATCAAAAATGTTTATGTATTTGTTTTTGGCATAACCAAGGACAAATATATCAGTGGGACAGAAGAGAAAGTCTGGACATAAATGCACACATACACAACCAATTCATTTCAATGAAAGCACCAAGGCAATTAAGTTGGGAAAGGAGAGACTGTTGAACAGATCATGCTGGAACTCCTGGATAAACATAGGAAACATACGAAAAATAAATTTTGCCTCCTTCTTCACACTACACACAAAGATCAATTTGATATACATCATCGATTTAAATTTAACAACTAAAACGATAAACTATCTGGAAGAACACATAAGCGCCATATTCATGAGCTTGGAGTAGGCAGATTTGTTTGGACAAAAACAACACTAAACATATTTTTTTTAAATGGGTAAACTGGACTTCACCAAAATTAAAGCCTTTCACTGATCTGAAGATACTATTAATGAAATGCAAAGGGAAGCCACAGACTGAGAGAAAATATTTTATCTCTATATTTACATGATTCCATTTATATGAAGAGATGGAGGATAGATAAGATAGATGATAGATAGATAGATAGATAGATAGATAGATAGATAGATAGATAGATATTTGCCAAAGGATTAGTATCTAAAATAGGTGTTGTTGTTTTTCTCAGATTTTATTTTTTAAGTAGTTTCCACAATGTGGGGCTCAAACTCGTAATCCCAAGATCAAAAGTAACATTATCTACAAACTGAGCAGACGGGTGCCCCCAAAAATAGGTTTTAAAAACTTCTAAAAATAAATAATAGGAAGACAAAAAGGCCCCCTAAGCGGGCAAAAGACTTGGACAGAAAATTCACAAAAGATATACAAACGTTTTATAAGCACATGAAAAGAAGCCCAACATCATGAGACATTAGAAAAATCAAAGGAGAGGCACCTGGGTGGCTCAGTCATTAAGCATCTTCCTTTGGCTCGGGTCATGANAGATAGATAGATAGATAGATAGATAGATAGATAGATAGATAGATATTTGCCAAAGGATTAGTATCTAAAATAGGTGTTGTTGTTTTTCTCAGATTTTATTTTTTAAGTAGTTTCCACAATGTGGGGCTCAAACTCGTAATCCCAAGATCAAAAGTAACATTATCTACAAACTGAGCAGACGGGTGCCCCCAAAAATAGGTTTTAAAAACTTCTAAAAATAAATAATAGGAAGACAAAAAGGCCCCCTAAGCGGGCAAAAGACTTGGACAGAAAATTCACAAAAGATATACAAACGTTTTATAAGCACATGAAAAGAAGCCCAACATCATGAGACATTAGAAAAATCAAAGGAGAGGCACCTGGGTGGCTCAGTCATTAAGCATCTTCCTTTGGCTCGGGTCATGATCCCAGAGTCTTGGGATTGAGCCCCCATCCGGCTCCCTGCTCAGCAGGAAGCCTGCTTCTCCCTCTCCCCCTCCCCCTGCTTGTGTTCCCGCTCCCCCTGTCTCTCTCCCTGTCAAATAAATAAATAAAATCTTTAAAAAAAAAAAAAGAAAGAAAAATCAAATGACAGCACATTGAGAGAGATCTCATATTCATTAGAAAGCCTGCAATAAAAAGACTGAAGACACACAAGACAGTGAGGATGTTAAAGACCTGGAATAGTCACACCGCTGGTGGGAATATAAAATGGTACAATCACCTTGGAAAATGAGTTGTCTTTTATAAAGTTAAATATATGACCCAGCAAATTCCAAACTATTTGCCCCCTCAAACGAAAACATATGTCCATAAAAACACTTGTAAATAACATTTCTAGCAGCACATTCATAGTAGCACAAAATCAGAAATAACCTAAGTGTCCATTAATGGGAGAATGGGCAACCTGTCATATATTCATACAATGGAATTCTACTCAGTAATAAAAAAGAAATGAACTACTCATGTGTGTAAACCGGTGGACGAATTTCACAAACATATTAAACGAAAGAAGCCATAACAAAAGAGTACATGCTGAACAATTTCATTTATATAAAGTTAAAGAACAGGATAAACTAATCTATTATGATAAATATCTAAACAGCAGTTGTCTATGATGATAGAGATTGACTAGAAAAGACAGGAAACTTCTGAAATGATGGACATGTTCTATATCTTGATTAGAGTTATAGTTCCATGGATGTCTACATTAATCATTATTCATCAGATTGGGCAGAGATCTATACATTTCACTCTAGGTAAATTTTACATGTGATGGTCTATTTCCTAGTTTGATATTTACTTCAAAATTAACTTCCTTTTTTTTTTTTTAGCGAGAGAGTGCACGTCCATGTGCGCACCAGTGCATGTCTGGGGGAGAAGGGAGGGAGAGAGAGAATCTTTAAGCAGGCTCCATGCTCAGCGTGGAGCCTGTCTCGGGTCTCAGTCTCATGATCTGGAGATCATGACCTGAGCCTAAATCAAGAGTCAGATGCTTAACTGATTGAGCCACCCAGGTACCCCTCAAAACTAACTTTTATTTATTTATTTATTTATTTATTTATTTATTTATTTAAGATTTTATTTATTTATTTGAGAGATAGAGACAGCCAGCGAGAGAGGGAACACAAGCACGGGGAGTGGGAGAAGAAGAAGCAGGCTCCCAGCGGAGGAGCCTGATGTGGGGCTAGATCCCATACCGCGGGGATCACGCCCTGAGCTGAAAGCAGACGCTTAACCGCTGTGCCACCCACGCGCCCCCAAAACTAACTTTTAAAACATAAAATTTATCAAGTACTAATTATCAAATAACTCATGATCAGCTAATTTGAAATACCAAAAAATATGAGATCTGTTTTTCTGGAATTTGACATTACAATCAACACTAAAGTATTCCTATGTTACTCAGCTTTTGTATTCACAACAAACTTCATTAAAAACTAATTGCTGACTCTAGAATGGTCCTTTCTATATCATTGAAACAGAGTAAGAAAGAACTCCTAACACTTCAGCAGTCTTCTGTAATTTAAAAGTATTCTTTCTTGACATTATAGGAAGGTTTTTTTAAATTTAAAATACTTGTGGTTTTGGGGGCGCCTAGGTGGCTCAGTCAGTTAAGCATCTGCCTTCGGCCCAGGTCATGATCCCAGGGTCCTGGGATCAAGCCCCAAGTCAGGCTCCCTCCTCAGTGGGGAGTCTGCTTCTCCCTCTCCTTGCCCCTCCCCCCAACAGCACTTGCTCATTCACTCTCTCTCTCTCTCTCTGTCAAATAAATCAATAAAATCTTTTAAATACTTGTGTTTTTGTGCCAGTACCATACTGTTTTGATTACTGTAGCTTTGTAGTATAGCTTGAAATCTGGCAGTGTGATACCTCCAGTTTTGTTCTTCTTTTTCAAAACTGCTTTGGCTATTTGGGGTCTTTTGTAGTTCTATACAATTTTAGCATTACTTGTCCTAGTTCTGTGAAAAATGCTAGAGCTCATAAATAACCCCATGCTTTAATGGTCAATTAATCTACATCAAAGATGGCAAGAATATACAACAGGGAAAAGATAGTTTCTTCAATAAGTGGATGGCTACATACAAAAGAATGAAACTGTTCCACTTTCTCACACCATATATAAAAATAGACTCAAAAAACCTGAAACCATAAAACTCCCAAAAGAAAATACAAGACAGTAAACTGTTGGACATCGGTCTTATTAGCAATATTTTTCGGATCTGTCTCCTCAGGCAACAGAGACAAAAGCAAAAATTTATCAAAAAGATAAATGCACCCCTAAGTTCATCGCAGTATTATTTACAGTAGGCAAGATATGAAAGTAACCTGAGTATGCACTGACAGATGAATGGATAGAGAAGAAATGGTATGTATATGTATATATAATACCTGCATCATGCATACATATATGTATAACACACATACATATACACAATGAAATATTACTCAGTCATAAAAAAGAATGGAATCTTGCCATTTGTGACCACATGGATAGACCTAAAGGGTATTATACTAATTGAAATAAATCAGACAGGGAAACACAAATACTGATGACTTCACTAACATGTGGAATTTAAAAAGCTAAACAAATGAACAAACAAAACAAAACAGGAACAGACTCATAAGTACAGATAACAAACTGGTGGTTGCCAGAGGAGAGGGGGTTGGGGGTATGGGCAAATAGGCGAAGAGGATTAAGAAGAGCAAACTTGCACTTGTAAAATTAAGTCATGGGTATATAAAGTACAGCATAGGTCATAGAGTCAATACTATTGTAATAATTGTATGGTGACAGAAGGTGACTACACTTATCATGGTGTGCAATACATTTCATAATGCACATAAATATCAAATCACTACATTCTATACCTGAAACTAACATCATATGATATGTCAACTATGCTTCAGTTAAAAATAATGTCAGTTGTATGACATGGGGAAAATAATCTCATGACAAAAGCTATGATCACTTTATAAATTTTTTGTCATAAAAAGCTGTATCTATATAGGATGTACACAACTTGACAGGCTGGGAGATAAGTATAACCGTGAAACCACAATCTATGCAATAAACATATCCATCAACTCCAAACCGCCACTAATTTTTCAACACGTACATGTATATTTAACAGTCGGCGTCTCTTCTTCATTCTTGTTACAATGATATTTATATGAGGTTGCAATATAGAATGTTTTCAGGCACTTTTTATAATTCTTGCTAGAGCCATTCCCAGTGATAAGCATTTTAATTAGAATATTCTGGGATGTCATGAAACTGAAATTTAGGTCTAAAAAAATATAGAAAATTATAGAAAAGAAAATCACTGGGGCTGCCTGGGTGGCTCAGTTGGTTAAGTGTGACTCCTGGTTTTGGCTCAGGTCATGATTTCAGGGTTGGGAGATTGAGTCCTGCCTCAGGCTCCGTGCTCAGTGTCTGGTCAAGATTCTCTCCCCTCACCTACCCCCACTCACGCACATGTGCATTCTCTCTCTCTTTCACAAATAAATCAATAAAATCTTTAAAAAAGAAAAGAAAATCACTCGTAATTGTAATTTTAAATATAATGACAATTTTAAGTCTAAGCCTAAAAGTTTAGTAAGATTTCTAATTTTTTCTAGATTAAAAAAAGCAATAATGTTGAATTGTTCAGACAGCACAAGATCCTTACTCTATATGCAAAAATTTCATTGTATTAGATAGTTTAAATTCAATTAAGATTTAATACAGATCCCTGTGCTATGAAGCTGCATTTCTGAGCCACAAAGATGATAAAGACATGAAAAGAATAGTTTCCTTTCCTCTAAAATATACGAACACTGCAATTCTACCAAAGTTTGTAGTACACCCTTAGGGCCACCTACATGCTTCAACTGTTATGCCTTCAGTGCATGAGATCAAAGAGTGACATATCAGAAATAAAGGTAAGGATAGGGCTGCTCCACTGAAATTAACTGCTTTGTTGCATTGAAGGTAAACGCCAATATTTGGTCGTTTCAGGAAAGATGTGTTCTAGGGATAGATTTCTCATGGGAAAAATTTTGTCAGAGTTCTTCATTAATAATCAATACAGTTGAATCCTAAAAACTTGAAAGCACATGAATAGAAGATGCAGGAATGAGTTTTGGCTTTCATCATACTGTGCACTTGACCAGGAGGAGAATACCTGGCATGCAGAGGAGTTCAATAAATATTGATAAATAAAAAGAACGAATGAAATTAAGAAAAAAAAAAAGCGGGTAAAAAATCAGTTCATCACCAATTCATGGAGATTGACATTTCTAATTAGATGTGATATAAGTCATACCTTGATGGGGAAAAGACATGTAAGTTTCTTTACTTAGGTGGTAGATAATGGTTAGAGTGTGGTTTCTGGAAGAAAGACCTGGTGTGATGACATTGGCCACATAATGAGCTTGGGCAAGCTATTTTATCTCTCTAAGCCTCATCTAAAATGGCGATAATAATATATACTGCATTATGTTCAGTGGAGTTATCGTAGGAATCTATCTAAAGTGTTAAGCACTGGGAGTGGTAGTAGTAACTGCTCAATTAATGTTTTATCATCATCGTCTTCGTCACCTGCTATTGCAAGTGCCAATCATTGTCATCATCATTGCCATTACCCCGAGTGCCAAAATGAAAGACTAAAAAATCTCTCTTTAAATCAACTGAGTTAAAAAGCTATATTTACAGTGAGTGGAATAGTAGAGTAACTGTTTAGTTCATGTTTCTGAAGAGTTTAGTTCTCTTAATTTTTATGCCTAACTGGACCATTTATCTCAGATCTTTCGATTATACTAGTCTTATCCTAGTTTACATTTGTCTGAGTTTCCTTATATCGCTTATATAAAATCCACTACCTAGTCATAAAATTCTTCTTGCCGCTTCACTCTCAAGAAGGGAAGTTTCCCCCAGTCCTGTATTTCATCAGGAATTGCCTTATGTTTCTCCCCCCACCTTAGTTCCCTGGATTTCATGAAAGGGAAACCTCATTCCCCACAAGCAAAGAATACCTGCAACATCTATCCCTTCCCCCATCTTGCCCATTGCCACTCACACTGCGGTAAGCACAGGTCTCTGGGAGATGTATTCTTGACATCTCAAGTTAAAATTCTGAATGCATTTGTCATAGGACCCCTGCTGGTTCTCATGTATAGGCCATTTATAAACATAAATTCCATGCCTCATGTATAAATACTATTATTTATAAATTATAATTTTCTTGAGTAGGTTTAAGAANTGGATTTCATGAAAGGGAAACCTCATTCCCCACAAGCAAAGAATACCTGCAACATCTATCCCTTCCCCCATCCACTCTTGCCCATTGCCACTCACACTGCGGTAAGCACAGGTCTCTGGGAGATGTATTCTTGACATCTCAAGTTAAAATTCTGAATGCATTTGTCATAGGACCCCTGCTGGTTCTCATGTATAGGCCATTTATAAACATAAATTCCATGCCTCATGTATAAATACTATTATTTATAAATTATAATTTTCTTGAGTAGGTTTAAGAATTAACCACCATGAATTTTAATGAGAAAATAATTTTAAGGTTGAAAAAACAATGTATTACACTTGGGGGGGGAAGGTCTTCTATGTAAATTAAAAATTACCTTTTTCCCCCCTCTTTCGTTTNATTAACCACCATGAATTTTAATGAGAAAATAATTTTAAGGTTGAAAAAACAATGTATTACACTTGGGGGGGGGAAGGTCTTCTATGTAAATTAAAAATTACCTTTTTCCCCCCTCTTTCGTTCAAGCAAACTCTTTCGTATAGTACAATGATGGAATTCTCTAAAACATTACTTTATGACGGATTTTTCTCTAAGATCTGGTATTAGAAACTAGAAGCTTAATGATCATGAATTAGTATATGAAAGACCACAAAAGGGCTTTTGCTTTTTTTTAAGACTCACCTATTCTGAACTTTGGCATACTTGCTTTCCTATTCTTAAAAAAGGGAGAATAGATCTCTAAAACTTCTAGTAAGATTTCTGAATACTCGCAGATAAGGTTTTGTCACTTATGTAAATCTCAGTTTCTTTGCCTATAAAAGAACAGTTCATATACCTATAAAATTCAAATGTCAAATTAAAAGAATGTATTATCTTAACTGTGAAAGAAAACAGACCAAAATGGAACCTACATTAATATTTCCCTCAGCCAATACACCATTCATTTTCAAGATAATCTGACAACCACAAAAATTCAAAACTATGAAAAATGTGAAAATGGCAATTAATGTGCTATTATTATTACTATTATACATATGCCTTGACTATTTAAAAAATTTAAATACATAAAAAACCTCAGAGATTTATGTTTTTGAAATAAACAATACTGAAAACAATACTGAATACTCATCAATGTTTACCTAATACTTGTTCACTCTTCTGATAAATTTTAAAGATTATTTAGATATTATACAAAGGATAAATGAAGCTGCATTTTGTGATCAAACTTT
Organism: Ailuropoda melanoleuca; assembly: GCF_002007445.2. Lineage (NCBI taxonomy): Eukaryota > Metazoa > Chordata > Mammalia > Carnivora > Ursidae > Ailuropoda > Ailuropoda melanoleuca. The sequence continues at coordinate 30,410,816 of NC_048218.1, forward strand.
TGTGATTATATTTTTAACTGTCTGCGGATATTCAGTATTTATGAACAACTGTTAAAATAGAAAATGGGTTTCCCAGCACCTCAATAAAAAGAAAGATAACACAGAGGAAACGAAGAGGAAAGAGGAATCTACCATGAAGTTTTTGTCTTAGAAATACCTGTCAATTACAGAAGAACAACCAGTTAGGTTAAAGGAAAAGAATAATACAGCAGAAGCGAAATGCCATTGAAATTCACCAAAATTTCCAAAAATAAGAAGCCTTGCTGTTCTGCCTATTGTGGCTGCCATATGTGCCTGCAGGAATCCCCAAAGACAAGAATGGAGTCTTTCAAAACCTCTGATTACACCCCTGTTTTAGGCCCACCTCAGGCAGCCTAAAGGTTCTGTTAATCAATTAGCTGGTTCAAGCTCAGCCCAGAAAGGGAACACTGTAAGGAGGGAGGCTGGGCCACATGGAACAAAGCTATCTATTGCAGTGGATGAGCTTTTCTTGTGCATAAGCACGCGGGCCATTGTTCCCTTCTTGAAGAATCACATTAATCAATGTTCAGAGCTGCACCTCCGAAATAGAGTTGGCTGTTCATCAGTGATTTATTACAGAGCCCAACATGCCTTTGACATGAAACAAGTTGGTAGTTTGGAAGCTGCCGGTGGAGGGGGGTGGAGAGGAATGGTTTGAAGGTTGAGGGGTGCTAATGCAGACACAAATCAGTTCCCTTCAGCAGTCAGAAAAATACTGCTGCTGACAATTATGGTTACAAACATCCGTGCTTTCCTTCATTGAAGGCCACATGTATTATTCTGATCAGCAGAATTAGGGAAATGCTGAGACTTTAAAATTGAAAAAGAAAGGGAAGGAAATGGGGGAGGGGGTAGAAATCCAAGGTGAGGAGGATTACAATCAATGAAAAAGGGTGTCCTTGTTTTTCAGAATGGTTTAAGCTGTTAAATTTAATTCTTGTTTATGGGATATATTTTAAAATGCTTTCACTGGAAAGAAAACCATATACATCCAACTGCCTTATCAGGTGACATAAATTATAAAGTATAAAATGTAGTATAAATTTAAAAGTAAGTCATGTTGCACTAATTGAATATTCTCTTGTTAAACTAAATGACCAGAAACTTGAGTATATCAGTTTAAAAAAACCAACATTTTCCTTGGGTGAAAAATGTGCTTTTGGCATTATCATCACAAAAGTTGATCAAGTAAGTTTCACTTGAGGAGGAAACAGTGGCTGTGTTGTGGTAGTCGTCTTAATTCTCAACATAATTTCTTTTGAACCAAAAGCCATTTTTAGCAATAACAATCACATATTTTGAAACAAAAATCTGGATACAACATTTGATGTGTTTCAGATGACCTATTTTGCAATGGGACTGAATTTTTCGGAATTGGGAGTCTCCTAGAAAATAAGGAGCATGCTTTTGTCACAGGTTTAAGAGCAATCCTCAAAATTTCAAAGATGGGAAGAATGCATGTTTAATTAGTCCTGTTAGATAAAAGTAATTATTCATCACCATTCACATATCTTAACTGCTCAAGATATCAAAACCTTCAGAGACTTAACACTATAAGAAACAGCTGCTTTTGGCCAATTATGTTCTGGGCCGTCAAGATTCATAATACTCAGAGTTCCTTCTCCCTATTAAAACAGGGAAAATTATTCAAATAGGTATGTTGACTATAGTAGGAATTTTATCTTGACCGAAATGAAAGAATGCATCCAAAGAGGATTGTATTTCCCTTTCTTTGCTTTAGTTTCCTAAGCCATAAAATGGGATAACAGTACTAAACAACAGGGTTGTTTTGGGAAGTGCCCAATAAATGTTCCCACTTGTTTGAATTTTAAAATATTGAGTGATGTAATAATTTCTTCAAACATTTAAAAAATGCATTCACAGTCAATTTCTTATTTTTACCCACCTTGTATCCATAAAAGAAAAAAAAGATGAAGGGGAGGAACAAGGGAGAGGAATTTCTAGGACTTGAATCAGCCACTAGGTATACCATCAATCCCAAAAATGAACAAGTCTGCCTACACAAAAATAATTCTTCATTCATAATCGGATGGAGTCAGAATAGCAAAGGTAAGAAAAAGCAAGAATACAGCATGATTTACTCCTATCTGTTGTACATGGAATGAGCATGCGTGCACGTACACTCCCCCACACACATTAGGTTCTACTATCTATCTACAAGGATATTTGTAGAAGGGAACAATTTGGTGTAGTTGTGAAAATGACCAGTATCTTACCCTTACTATTCTGTACTTCAAAGGTCTAGGCTAGGGATTCCAAAACTTCTCTGAACAACGGAATCACCTGGGATCTTTTAAAAATTCCAAAACCCAGGCCACATCAAGGATGGGGGAAGGGGAGCAACTGACAAGAACATCAATATTTTTAGAAGCCCTCCAGGTGAGTCCAGTGTGCAGACAAGTCTGGGAACCATAAATGTATCAAAAGCAATTTCTAGGCAGGTACCATGTTTAAAAGTCAGGACTGAGAATAGCCCTTATGTATCTTTGTATATCCCAAGGAGTTAGCATACTTGTCTTTTGGGTTATTTTTTCATCAGTTCATGTCATCGAAATTTTTTAAATGTTTAATTAAAACCTTAAATTAATGAGATACTTTTGAGTGAGAATTTGTGTGGTGCACTTGTGTTATTTTGAAAGCAGCCTGGATTACCAAGAACACATTTTTAAAGAGCTATCATTGTATTCTTTTTATACTTATTACAGTATGCTATAACATTTATTTAAACCGAATATATTTTTCAATAGATTTGTAAAATGAATCAACATTTATATCATTCCTTTTCAGTAAAATTGCTAATTCATAATTCCACATGAGACACAAGAAAAAAACATTATGGCCATAGCTAAAATTTAAAAAGTCAGGGCTCCTGGCTGGGTCAGTTGGTGAAGCATGTGACTCTGGATCTCAGGGTTGTGAGTTTGAGCCCCATCCTGGGTGTAAAGGTTACTTAAAAATAAAAAAAACCTTAAATAAATAAATAAAATCTTAGGGGAAAAAAGGTAGTGCATTACTGATGGATCCTCATTCTTGACTAGGAGCAAAAAGATATAATAAGGAGGTGGTGTTCAGATTTGTGACTTGCATTTACCAAATGCTTGCTCATATACAACTTACATAGTGAATGGCAGAACTGATATGTGACATAGTTAGTAAACAAAAACACCAAAGAGCCGGGTCATCCTTTTTTATACTTCATATCTATTATCTATATCTATAGATATACTGATATCCCAAAAGTGATTTATCTTTTTAAATAAATGTCATGTCTGCCCTCAGGTACTTTGTAAATAGAAAAAAACAGGAGCTGAAATGGGCACAGCCTGGGTATTGGCAGAGAGAGCGAGACTAGGAAGCCCGGAGGCACCAAGAGTGCAGCATGCCCCAAATCCCCAGGCAGCATCCTGGAGTCAGTGCATTTGTTCTTTCATCTAATTTATTGCCAGAGTCCTGTGCCAGGACTAGTACCCCAGTGTTCACCCAATTCTGGAATCATTAACTGGCTCCATTTTTTAAATAAACTTAATAAAATTTCAATATTTAAAATATTAAGTATCCTTTTGATCTAGACTTATCATAGAATTAATAGACTACTCTTTTTGTTTCTTTTTGAAAAGATAAAGCGATTAGAGATCGAAGGACAACTGAAAAGGGGTGATTACATTTTCCAAAGATGGCAATCTGGGCTCCTATAAAAATGCCATGCTATATGACTTCCTATACCTGGCAGCTATTAAAATTGTAGGTCGCTTTCATTGCAGAGGAAACAGACAATCATAGTCTGTTAGTCTAATAGTCGTATTAAGCAACTTATAGAAGCGATTATCATTCAATGGTAATATGCAAGTCAACAGTCAATAGCAGAAGGCAGGGTTACGCTGCACTACAGGTAAGATGACTCTAGTTTGGGTTAATATACTTCTGTTTTTGTATTAGACAATATCTAGGAACCAGGGAAACTGAGGATGTTTACTCTCTGAACATAAATTTTAACAACCGTAAATATGGCATTGCTATAAGGCAACAACAAAAAGAGACACACTTGAAAAATCAACAAAGAACTCACATTCAAAAGCTTCTACTAAACATCACACATTCATTTAGATGGTAAAAGAAACGCAAACATAACATATATTTACAGATTTTAAATAACCATTTTTCTTCCTTTTTTACCTATTTGTTATAGTGTTTGTTCCCTTAAAGATAATATCGTTTAGAAAAACATACATCCTATAGGATAAAGGCAACCTCTATGAATTCGTCAATACGATAGGTTAGCCGTGGGAATTTAGACAATGAGATAGATGCAGATAATTATGAATTGTATTATGAAATGAAATTGCCTTCAATAGCATCGTTAGGATTTCTTGTTCTCAAACCCAGTCTGGAGCCCTGCAGTTGCTCTCCGGCTACTAGCCAGGAAAACCTTTGGGACCCTGGATGTGTGAGGCTATTATTTCTGGGCTTTGGCAGTAAGAAATATGATCTGTGCCCCAGGAAAAACACTGGAACCAGAAGACATGGTAGTTTAAGGCTTGACCACAAGAAAACAGAAAGTTCAGTTACACATAATTGCACTTTTCTAAGATAGAATCAATACCAACATATTAACAAGTAGTTGTTAAATTAATATTTAAGTTGACTCACCAATAAAATTCTCAATACCTTCAAGATTATTGCATAATTCCTATCATTCTTCAATATTTATATAAACATAGAATGTAAACTAGAAAATCATTTTTGATTATTTAATTCTCAAAAAATAAAGGTATAGATTCATGGGTCTTAAGTTATTATATTAAACATTCAGAATATTGTGGTAGGCCTAAGAACATAAACTTTTAAAGTTCTTGAACTGTAGATCTGATAAAAGAACTTGAATGATGTTCTCAATGAAAATGTTGGCTGCCAAATTAACTAAAATATCTGTATTAATATGTGCATTTGTGTTTTAAAATTAAATATTGTTAAGTATTTTTCAATAGCACCCCCCCAAAAAAAGTCTCAGGGAAGACGGTTTCTATTTGCCTACATGCTTGCTTTAAAACATGAGTGTATATGGGCAAATCCTTAAGTATGCAGATGTTCTATGATTCCTGAGTGTTGAAAATGAAATGTTTCTAAATTGATCTCTTATATTATCTTTAAAAACAAAAAAATATTATTTGAGTTACAGAGTATGTTAACCAATTTCCAGTTTAAAATAAAAATGTTATCTTTTTCTCCAAAAGAAATCTCATGGCCTAGAATGNAAAAAAAAAAAAAAAAAAAAAAAAAAAAGAAATTGGGAACAAATCCTCTTATAGTATTTATTTTATAGAAATTACAAAAAAGAGAAAGATAAAATAGAAAATGAAATGTAGCACCTTTATTCATCTCATCTGTCTCTTTCTCATTATCCACCCATGGAGACATTAACAACAGCCTCACTACAGAGAGAGAAATTGCTTGTTCATTTATTGTGAGAATCTTTTTCAGATAAGTGGCAATTTGCATCCTCATGAGCAATGTATGGCAATGTCTCATCTGGTCCAATGCAGTATGCAATTTTGCACACAATGTCATGCTGACCTGAAGTAACTAGGATATATTGCTTGCATAAGAAATATAATGGGTAGGGGGGATATCCACATTCATGTCTTCCAGCTCACAATTTCATTATGCCATGACAATCAAGAACACAGCAGATGCCACACCTGAAAATATTAGGAAGTTAATTAACCAATGGAATATCATCAGGGACTTCCATTCAGCCAACAAAAATAATAATGTAAAGTTCACTCAGGCTAGAGACAGCAAAAGTTTTATACAACTCCTCAACATTTACAAAGAAAAAAAATTAATAATGGATGGGAATACACTCTGAAGAAATTTTACTTTAAAATATAGTAAATATAAAAGGGAAGCAATGTAAAATATTAAAACTTACTAATTATAGATAATTTCTGGTATCCAGTAGGGATTTTTTAAATAATGCCATTTATTTTAAAATGCTCTTTTAAATTGTCAGAAAGCTTTTAAAATTATTTTTGACTAAAATCAAGAGGGAAATTTGACTACAATGGGAGTAATGTATCCTTCTCTAACAGGAATGATTTAAATCTGTGAAAAGTGAGGCCTGACAGGCATAAATTGGCTCCTGTCTTCTGATATTTAGAAGATGCATTAGCTCTCTCTTCTTGACAGAATACAGTATTCCATAGGTAGATTAGACCCCATCAAATGTCTACACTAATAACATTTGTGATTGCCCATCTTTCCATTACAAGTGGCCACTTTTTCCATTGTTTTCTTTCTGTCATTTACTGCTGGGGGGAGAGAAAAATTGTTTTGACGAAATATAAGGGACCTTTATAGTTCTCTCCAAAAAATTACAGCTTCTTTTCTTACACTAGACTCCAAGTCCGTCTCACATTCTAGAATCTTTGATAAACACCAGCCTAGAAAGCAAGAGAACTAGGCAATCACTTAGTCCCACTAATCCATGACCACTTGATATCCTGGTATCTTTGATGATTTTCAAAGCTACTTTATAAGGGTAAAATATTTTCTATGCTCAATGAAATAAATAATTAGAATTTTATAAAAAGCCTTAAATAACTGAAATAAAATGTATCTAACATTTTTAATACGTGGTGAACTAGAGCTGTATTTAAACATGAAAATGATATTTGAAATCCAAGAATAATTTTAAGCCCTATATTTTAGGTCAAAGAATTATCTTAACCATAGTACTATCTCCATAGAAAATAAATCCCTCCCTCATTTGCAAAGATTAGGTGATAAGGAATTTTAAAATCTAAACTGATCTCTTTTGCTGTATCCTTTGCTGGCTTCAGAGCACAAAGAATAACTTTTCATGTAACAAAATTTTCCTTTTGTGTTTCCTTAAGAAGGCAAACAATACAAAATTTCTGTCGAAGGGAAAAATATTAAACACAAATTTATTAGTACAGACACAGTGTCTCATCTAGTCTTATATTCCAACCTATAGATCTTTATTTTTCCTGCAGTTAATTTTCTTTTACTCCTAAATCACAGAAAGATGTAATTATGGTCAAGTAGAAGAAGATTTTGAAAATTGCTCATTTATACATTCAGGGTTCAAGGACTACTCTCACAAGAAAGAGGGAGCCACAATTTAATGAGGCAGAAACATAACTGTCTTCTATTATAGACAAATAAATAAGCAAAAATCATAAATGTAATTAATGTTTTCTGCTTTATATTAACATAATCTTTACCGAGGTACCTTCTTTTGAGTCCTCTTTAAGAATTTCAAATCCCACACACATTATATACCATAAATATTATTGTTTTTCAATTTAGCCAACAGAAAGTGTTAGCTACTGAACAATGAACTACTTTCTCCAAATGTCTGTTTTACTTTTGGAAGTTTGTCCAGCAACACACCCATCCCCAACACCTGCCTTCCAGCTTAACTTCAAAGGGATATTTCATATAAAAGCATCTGAGAGGGGAAAAATCTGACACCACACTTGAGTCTCCATTAAAAAAAAGAAAAAAAGTATAAAATAAGCAAATGTATATTTATTTCTTAAAAGAATGAGGCAATAAAAAAAAAGTTTAGAAGTGTATCTTGCAATGACTCTTGATTATCTTAGACCATATGACAAACAAATTAAATATGAGAGAATAGGCTATATTGTCTTGGTTGAAATTCAGGCTCTGTCATACACCAATCACGGTGATGTTTGGGTAAGTTAACTTATCACACTGAAGGTACTTACCTCATCTATAAAATGGGAGCAAAGACTTTATTTACCTCAGGGATTGTTTTATGAAATAACAGTGATCCCATATGAAGCATTTATAACAGGGCCTGACACAGAGCACTCACTAAATGTTAGGTGATGTCAACATAATTATATTGGTCAGATGACTACAATTATTAGTGTATATAAACATTATATAGTCACATGTGTTTATTTATGTGCTTGGATGTGTGTACGTATATATATCTCATAACTAAAGAGCATGAATCAGTTCAGTAGGTTTAACTTCACTCTCCCAAAATTCTTAAGTGCTGCTATAATTAATTAAATAGCAATACTGAATGGAACATATAATCCATTTGACAAACGTTTATGTACTATGACATTAATCCATTGTAAATATTCACCACAGCTAGTTTTTCTTCTAGCCCTTAAGACTCTATCCCTGGCAAAGCTGTAACTGGGGCGAAAACCAAACAAGCCAACAAAAGTCCCCAAATATCAGTAGCTCATCCTTTACCCAAACCTTATTTATATCCATGAGGAATTGGGGCTGGATGAATAAACTCTCAAAGTAGCTCAGATTGCCATGCTCTTAGCAAATGTTGGCGCAAACTGGAAAATGACAACCATCCGAGAGAATTCAAGTAGTATGGGCTTCGGTGCCTACCTAGTCACACAAACACACAGACCCATGGACATGCACACACCCTACATCTTGTGGCTTCCCTCATATTAGAATTCAGAGAAACGACAGACCACAACAATTAATAGAGGAATTTCTATTTTATGTAAAGTGGTCATCTCTAGTTGTTCACCAATTCATTCTCTCAGGCACTAAACTAATAAAAATGATCCCCTATTATAACAGGAACTGTATCTCAAGTTTGTTTTCAAATAAGCCCAATCTCATTCTTTTCAACTGAGGAATCCATTACTATGATACAAATACTAAAACCATATTTGACTAGGGTCTTATTTCTATATAATCCCCTAAACTGCTTCTGCACATTTAAAAGTAATTAAAGCATAAGGATGATGCAGAAAGAGGAATACAAGTTTCTGTTTAAACATATCAAAGTTAGGAGATTATACTTTGTCATTGATTACGAATTGAACTGACTTGACTTCAGTACTTCTGTTAAGGAGCCCTAAGGGGCTATTTTTATTTTCCCTGAAAATGATTAGGTAGCCACTACACGAACACTTCTGTTTCCCCCTTCATGCACTCTACCTCTGAAATCTAAGGCAACACTGAGATATTTGAACCGGGGTGGAGTGGGACAGCAGGGATGAGAGAAAGAGATCTCAAACATTAAAACTCTGTTGTTGCTAGCTAGCACTAAAAAAATGGATAACAGTATACCTGGGGCAGGAGGAGTGGGGGTAATATATACATATATTTATAGATAAATAGATAAAAAGTGTGCACAGAGGCACTCACTATGAAAAGGTCCAATATTTCATACTTAAATGTGTTCTAAAATTCACATAAATCTTCAAGAGAAGTAGTATTACTCATTTTTAGGTGAAGAGACTGAGCCCTGGTAAAGTAAGACAACTTGCCAACACTCACACAAATATGTTGAAGGCAAGATTGGGATTTGAGTTTGTCTGACTTCAAAGCCAGTGCTTTAACAACTGTGATAGATTGCCTTCCACAGCTGATGGCTGTAGAAGACTGGGTATGCTTGTTGAACAAGTCAGCATCATTTTAATCAAAGTGGAAAAATGGTATAAATGTGGAGGGGAGGGTGTTGTTTTTTTTTTTTTAACTTTGTTTTTGTTTTCTGCTTGTTTCCCTATTTTGGATACATATTATTTAGGTATCACTAACAAGAACATTCTTATTCTTGAATCCTGAGGTCCTCCCTGCCATATTAGGTCTTCTCTGACAATCATTATGAACAGACCAGCTGTCCAACATCACTCATAAAATAGTTCCTAATTCACACAGAATCGCTTGCCCTGAACCCCTCTCCTGTCTTCTTTAAAAAGCATATGTCATAGCTGCATTTCAACTAGGCTCAAGTAGTGCCTCATCTGTGAGCCATCTCAACGGACAACTAACATTCTGAAGTGCACACAAAGTGGGACCAACAGTGCCTTACTGTTAATTAAAACCATCCTGACAGCCACAGACTTGGCCTTTATGATCAGCTTCTCTCCATGTTTGCTGAGTTGAGTCAACACATCTGCACCTGTAGGCTGGCTCAAGATGAATCAAATGTGAAAACTGAAGTGATCCTTGAAAAACAGGAGGGTTGGACTCCTTTTTCCTAAGATAAGCAATTCTCCTGTACCAAACGTGTATGTGTGCATTCAGTCCAATCCTTGGAACATCACTATTATTGCTAACAAAGGAACGTTAGACACTCTGATACCTTAAAGCAGCTGTTCTCAAATGATCTGGGGTCAGGAGACTTTTGCACTCTTAAAAATTACTGAGGACGCTGAAGTGTTTTTACTTATGGGAATCCTATCCATTGAGGCAATATGTTAGAAATTTAAATGGAGAGAAATTTAAGATACTTACTAACTTACTTTAAAATAAAGATAACCTTATTAAATGTCAATATGAATAACATTTTCATGAAAACTCACTATATTTTCTCAGACAAATAAATACAGTGAAAAGAATGGCATCATTTTACATTTTCTCAGATTTGTTTTTAATGTCTGGTTTAACAAATAGACAGCTCGATGCTATCTGTCTACTTCCACATTCAGTCTGTTGCAATACATTATTTTGTTGAAATATATGAAGAAAAGTAAGCCTCACAAAGACATCTAGGTAGAAAAGGGAGAAGTATCTTAAAAGCCTTTTCAAATAACTGTGAATATTCTTCTCTCATTCTATACCAACAGTCAATGTGTAGTAGTCCCTTAAATGTTAGTGGCAATGTGGAATCTGAAAACACATCAGCAAACTTTTGGTGATCTATGGATTAAACTATATTGTTTTACCTTGCCCTTTGCGTGAATCTTTTACCATGCATGATTTTGTGGACTCCCTAAGAGGACCTCTGGACCAAACTTTGGGAATCACTGATGCAAAAAAAAACAAAAACAAAAACAAAGCAAAACAAAACAAAAAAAACACACCTCTGAAAAAAATACGAACGAGTGAACTTAGCATAGTGACAAAGGAAGATACAGAAATTGTACAAAGAACCTTATAAGAGGATTCAAGATTTCATTTACTTCATAGTAGTAGATTTGTGAAGATTAGGAAAGAGTCCTCTTGGAGACCCAGCCTTACAAACTTGGCTTAGAGATTAAGGAGTCCTTTGGACTATAGCCTCCATTTGCTCCCTTGGCCAGATTGATCTTTCGCAGTGAACAAACTATACAACCGTATGTGGCAGTCCTAGTTACATTAACGGACAAGGGACAGCAATCCACACAGAGTAGAAAAAATAGAAGAAAACCAAATTTGCACTTGTGAGCCATGACAGTGGCTGATAAAATTCATGTTATTCTCTTTTATTCCTTCACTTCTGCAGTTAATTCATGACAAGCGTGACAGTTAAAAGTTCATGATTAGTAGAAATAATACCAGGTCCCAATACATGGCTTTTATTTTATGATGTGGGTATTGGGTGGGGGGAAGTAGGTACAGAGAAAACATTGAAAAAGAAAGAAACCCAATTTTTAAATTGTAATAGTAAGAGCTTTTTTTAAAAAAGTGAACAATTCCCTTCTCTTAAAAGCAATAAAAATGAAAACTTCTAGGCATTTTGACTTTGTTTCATAAAAAAAGGTACATGCCACCCAAAGAGAGTGACTTTCGGTCACTTTAACAAGACTATAATGAGAATAAAATGGAATAAGAGATTTTAAAATAGCAAATTTTATAGAAACTGAAATAGTTTAAAACTTTTTTCTTTAAAATTTTATGAGACCACTAATTTTAGCTCATTTGCATCAAGTAGGTGAATCAGTGAAGAAAGATATTTATAACTAAATTAATTTTCAGCAAAAATTAATTTCTATCTCATTGCTCTTTAAATTATCATGCCATCTGCAATAATAATAATAATAATAATAAATTGTCATGTCATGCAGCAACCATTATTAGATCCAGAATACTCCCTTATTCAATTTATTTATATGTAGTTATAATGAAAATTTGACTTTTACCAATATAACTTGCTATCAAAAACAACTAGCTACTGCCTACTATATCTGGTGACCAGAGGGCACAGTCCTGCAACTACAGTAACTGCTAAACATCAATGTCTTCAGACACTTGTGCTGTGTGGTAAATATGCAAGTTTGCAAAACAGAGGGTTTATGAGTAATGACTCATATGTACTGGAGTTTACCAATAAGTCTGAGTTGCCATTTAAAATGAATATATTAAATGCTGGTCATGAGTAGAAAAATTACTATATTTGGTACTAATTGTGGTTCTTTTTTCCTTTACCACTGTCTGAGCTCATTAGAATCACATGCTGTGCAAATCTCTCCCCTTTGGAAAGTCAGACACTATTGCCTCCCTTACGCCATCCGTTAACCTTAAGCTTCACTGTACCAAGAAGCTATGGGCATTGAAAGTACACACCGTAGCAGTGGTAAGGACAGTTTCTATTCCACAAATGAAAAGCATGCATGAGCTGTACTGAACATTAATCTGCACCCTAGAGCTTGCTAAAATCCTTCTAGCAGACTTTTTTGGTCAGCCTTTCAACACAGATAAAATAAAAATGTAAGATGCATTCCATACTGTACTCTAAAAAGTCAATTTTAGAGTTTTACTGAAAATGAGCACTAAAACCCAAAAATCTAAACATGAAGCTTAAAATAATTCAAAGATTTATTTTAATTACAAAAACAATTTAAATTACAGGGCTACAGGTGGTAAGGCAGAAAGAAAATCTACTATGAGACATGCTTTTCCTCATAATGATGAATTATGGAACTCTGCATTTCAGGACAGGAAACTGGTGTTTACCATGAGTATCTCTACTAGATTTCACTAATGCCCCGTGAAGTCAAATTCCAGCTGGCCCCAGGTATATTACAAATATATTCTTCCTTAAACGAAAAACTACATTCACGTTAACTTTGAAATTGTTCCTAAAATCAAACTGAAAATTATATATAAAATCATTTTCATATTCACACAAAGGGTTAAGTTATAAGTTCCAAGCTGTTTAGAAGTATTTATCTACTTGGCTCAAAAAGCAAAATAAAGGGGTGCCTGACTGGCTGCGTCAGAAGAGCAGTTCTAGCCCCATTTGGGTGTAGAGATCACTTAAATAAATGAATAAATAAAAACTAGAAAGAAAGAAAGAAAGAAAGAAAGAAAGAAAGAAAGAAAGAGAAAAATGTAGCCAATGTGAGTTCTATACTATTAATAGGATACAAGTTTTACCTAAAAGTTGCAAACCCAAAGGTTATCCCTCTAGGAGATAAAAGGTACATATATTATTTATATGTTTATTTTTTAGAGAGAGAGTGTGCGTGGGTGTGTGGGCAGGGGTGGGAATGGGGTGGGGGAGGGGGAGAGGGCTAGCGAGAATCCTAAGCAGGCGCCACACCCAGCACAGAGCCCAACCCAGGGCTTGAACTCAGGATCCTGAGATCATGACCTGAGCTGAAATTAAGAGTTGGACCCTTAACCGACTGAGCCACTCAGCTGCCCCAAGACATACATATATTAAGCCCAATGAAGTGTCTTAAGAATAACAAACACCTTTTCTCTAATTGCATGTTCACTAAGAAACCTTGTAATTTGATTTCCTGACAGCAAAAGAATTTATCTGTGGTTATGAATATTCTGGTCTTCTAATTAACTCAATATATCATCAAACTGAAAATAAATAAATTGTTACTCTCATTTCCTTTTTTTTTTTCTTGAAAGAAGGTATTCATTTGGCATTTTTATCAAGGATATATCAAGGATAAAAGAGCAATTCCAAGAGAAAGACCTGGTCATTTTCTTATACCACCAGTATATTTTGGTAAATAGTTACTTAATTTTAATATCAGGCATGATGCAATTAAAATAATTTATGAAGTAACTGTAATAACTACCAATAGTTATTGCTGCTTAACCATTAGGTATCCTAAAATGATTCTAATACTTTCAATTATAAAAACCGATGATGCCACAATAAAATAATAAAATTATATGACCCTGAAACTATCCAAAATTTAAGTAATATAAAGCTAGACATCCATAGCAGCATTTCACAAAGACATTAAGAGAAAATATGGGTATCAAAATACTCCTGAGCCTATTATACTACTTAACATTTTTTAAAGACTTATTTATTTATTAGAGAGAGAGAGTACATGCAGAGGGGCAGAGGGAGAGGGAGAAGGAAAGCAGCGGACTCCCCGCTGAGCCAGGAGCCTGACACAGAACTTGATCCCAGGACCCAGGAGATCATGACCTGAGCAGAAATCAAGAGTCAGATGCTTAACCAACCGAGCTACCCAGGTGCCCCATACTACTTAATATTAAAGGACTTCTTTGTTTTGAAAGAGAGAATAAATGAGTAATAATACATTCACACATCTTTAATGCATTAGACAATCAATAGTGGGTATATGTTTATAAAAGATTCTTCATGGTCCTATAGAATAAAGTCTTCATAAACTGAAATTTCAAACCATTTTATATATTTCAAAGGTGTTACATATTTATTGTTTATATACATAATATGTGCAAATGTCAAGAGGTATGTGTGTATGTATGGATATGTTTCTGGGTGTGTGTGTGTGTGTGTGTTTTAAATTTCTATAGCTTTTTTTTTTTAAATCCTCAGTAAAAGATTATTTTAAATCAGACCTATATTCACCTAAGGAATGGCACTTTTGTAGAATTTATCCCAAGGAAGCAGGAGAAAGTTTCACTCTTTCCAATCCCACTAATAACAAAACTGATTCAACTCCTAGAAGGAATCGATGAGAATATGAAATGTTATTAGGTAATTCATAAGAGAGTTGAGTCAAATATTAAAGAAATCTTGAAGATGACTCCACTGTGGAAGAAGAAGATTAGGACAGAGAGAAATGGGGAGAAGACAGAAATGACAAGTGGGAGGAAAACGTTGGTGGTTTCCCTAAAGCCCCTCCCAAATCCACCAAGGAAATGTTTTTACAATGGTTTGCTCAAATGTATTGGCAAATATTCTAGGTATTCCTCTGGGTAATTTCTTCGTTAGAGACCATAGTTTTGAAAGTTATTAACTAATTGAAATAGGCTGAAAGCAAAGTTTCAAAGTATTTTACAGAGCAGACATTCCCAGTGTGTCCTCTCTGGCCCAGCTTCATCACCCACACCTGGGAACTCGCCAGAAAAGCAAATTCTCAGGCCCAATCCCAGTCCTGCTAACTATCTGCTAACCCAGCAATCCAGGTTTGAACAAGCAAGCCAGCTGATCGGATACACACTACAGTCTGATAATTCCTGTTCTACCCTTGAATTACACCCCAGGGAGAAAGTTGGGTCAGAGATCATTCAGTTTGTTATTGCACTAAATAATGCCAACGATTGCAAAATCATGTAAATAGAAGTTGGCCATTAGAAAACATAGAACCACAGACATGAAAGTACTTGAAGGAAGTAATAGATAATTAAACCCATACTTTGAGAAGTTCTGAAATCCAATCTCTGGGAAATAATTATTGATTTCACATTTGTAGTTTTGAAGCCTACTTTTGTAGAGCATAGCATAATCTTTTTTATGAAACCGACATGTAAGAGCACGCCACAAAATTTACTCAACTGAAATGGAGTGAGTAAAAGAGCATTCACTTGTAATAAACAGGAATTTAGCGCATGTGCTGAACTCCCCCTATCCTATCTCATTCAGTTATTTGGTGAGAACCCTTACCTCTTTTACAGATAGGGGCTGTCTTAGCGATACTGACTCTGCAAAACTTGGACCGAGAGATTAAAATGATGCCCCATGTGCTCCTGGAAACTGCTGATCCTGATCTTACTAAAGTGAGTAAGAGTGTCATGCATCAGTAATCTGACCTTTAACCTGAGCCTGCCTTTCGGGAATTTTGAGACAGACTAAATCAATTGATATGGCCATTACAATTGGAGGCCCTGTCAAAATTTTTACAGTATTTGAAAGGGGTAGTTGGAATCTGAAATGGACTGTAAGCAACACGGAACTCAAGTTCTCATATGCCAGGAATCCAACAGACTTTGATTTCTTCTTTACACTGAATAACAGGAAGCAAGCAAAAATGTTAAACAACAATTTCCAAGCAGATACTGAGAGATTCTACTATTATTATTACAATATATGTCCAGTAATTCTTTCAATAATAGATGAAATGATGGGAGGTAAATAACTTATTAAAAAATGACTTTAACAAATATCTCCTGATAGTGTGAACTGACGATTTTCCCTGAAAACTTCATAATTTTGCAGAATATGGAACATAGGGGAGAGACTTCTCTTACCTAGTTCAAAGGAAAAATATTTTACAGGAGAACCTAGTGAAAGATAATCTTTATTTTCCATTTAAAACACAATTAAATTGAAGCTTAAACTTCTCAGTTTCAAAAACTAAAGTATATGGCTTTTTGTATGTGTGTGTGTTTGTTTTTATTTATGCTTGGCCCACGAGGTGCTTTCTGTAGTGGACAGAAAAACAGAGTGCTTTTTAACATCAATGTGTGTTTTGAATTATACTAACAAGCAACATATCAGCTGCGAGGTGAGACTACGTTGAAAAAGACTGCTTCAGCTTACGGAAAATACCAGCTGTCTCCACTCTGTGAAGACGGATTACCACCTGTCCTGTTATCTTCCATATACAATACAAGGCACGCTGGCCATTTTAACCAGGATAACTGTACCCATATGTTCTTTAATTCTGGTCTGCATGCTGCCTACCATTAAATATTCGTAATGGATCATTGTAAATAGGAGATTAGCATGGGAGACAGGGTGTTTAAGCAGAGTCTAAGCCTCTGTTTTATTAAACCTCCTTCCTTGTTCTTGAAACCTGTACAAGCGAAAATATTTGTGATAATATCATCAATTTTAGGTAACTAGTAAAGCACCCAAGCATAAATGGAAAACAGTGAGTTGCATGTGCGTTGTATTTTTTTTTTGTTTTTTTTTTTAAGGCATAGGAAGTTCAGGCTACATGTCACAATAAATTAAACCATACGTTGCCATTAAAAAAAAAACACACATTCATTAACCTTGAAAATGATCACATACATAATTTGCTAGAAGCAATTTTGCTAGAAATTTCCTCCTTTTCTCATCAAAGTGTTACATTATTGAACATACTTGACAGAAAATAGGATATGAAAAGAAGCACAGATTTTTAAAATATTATAGCTGAAAAAAGTTACCTTTATTTGAAAAATAAAATGTATATTTAGAAGTATGTCAGTTACTGTACTAAGTCTTTAGACAACAAATGGGGACGGATACATAGGATTTCTACTGCAGAATAACTGGAGTAAAAAAGGTGCTCCATTATCAAATGCATTTATTTACCTGGTCAGCTTAATAGGTAACCAATAGCACATGAAATGTGATGATCAGATCCTGAGTTCTGTTTTAGTGAGTGCAGGCCTCACTTCAGCTACATAAAAATCAAACACAAAGTTGCGGCCCTACCAAGTTTACAGTACATGCCGGAGTGAACTGAGCAATGGACAGAACAAGAGGGCCGCTAGCAGCTGTTTTCTATCGTGATCAATATCTAAGACCTCAACTCAGTAGGATATGATCCTAAATATTAACTAATAATCTAAAACAATGCAAAAAATGATTTACAAAAACACCCTAAAAGTATATTTAAAATCCCATTGCTTCATTTTAGACTAACTAGAAAGATAAAATAACCTCAAATATAATCTCTCCACGGTAAATAGTCACAAATTCCAGTCCTGTTGGAGGGAATAATAAATTGATATTTGCAGGTGTATTTAGTCTTACCTTATTGAGTACTGATTTATATTAGTCAAATATTTTATTTCTTTCAACTTATGAAATGCAAGCAAATAGAGATTAAAGGAATACATCACAAAAGCTTTCTTGATTTACAAAACTTTTCTTAAAGGAAAGCAGAAAGCTATTGTAATGGTTCAAGACAGAGCCCTTTTATGTGTGCAGATGAGAAGTACTCCTAAAGAGGGTCATATTTCCTTAGGCTAAAGACCAAGAAAACTTAACTGCCCCAGGTCTGGAGTTTGGTGGTGAGAACAATTCATTCATTGAGCACTAAGACTCAGTAATCAAAGTATGAGGACAAGGGTGTGATTTTCATCTTCTATAAGGACAAGTGACTAGCAATTCAAAGGAAACAAATGGCAGTAAGAAAATGGAATCTCCCATATGGCTGAAATTTTTAAATTGTCTGGTCCCTTATTTATTCACTTTTAAGTTTCATTTTGTACAAACTGACTATATAATAATCCAGAAACATACACCGTGCTTGACAATTTCCAACAACAGTTTCATAATCTTCAAAAATCACAAAGGATAAAAACTACTTGCGTCAAAAATTGAAAAAGATACGTAAGTGTAGAAATTTACCAAATATTTTTAACATCAACATTCACAATGCAAGAAAATGTATGCAGATTTAAAGGTAACAGTTACATTATTTTTTTCAAATAACACTTCACTCAGTGCATGCAAGAAGTTTTGTTGAAAAGTTTAATTTTAGACGGGGCTTAAGGGGCACCTGGGTGGCTCAGTCGGTTAAGCACCTGCCTTCGGCTCAGGTCATATTTGGGTCCTGGGATCCAGCCCCAAGTCCGGCTCCCTGCTCAGAAGGGAGTCTGTTTCTCCCTCTTCCTCTGCCCCTCCACCCCTCATTCTCTCTCTCTCTCTCCCTAAAATAAATAAAATCTCTAGAAAAAAAAAAAAAAAAGGGAGGGGGCTTAAGAGCCAGATGGAAAAGCTGTATATATTTAATATACATATTTATCCCATGTCCATTTGACATACTATTTAGACTCCAATGGCTTTCATCCTCTCTAGTTGTTTCTCTGACACTAATACAATTCTAATGGATGACCAGAAGAATCAATAATATGCATCAATGTCTTTATTAGATATAACTTGGCTTGGTTTTTTAACACTAACCTTGAAAGTAGGTGCAATGGGTTACAATAGCCATTTAATACCTATTTAAACTGAACTAAAACCTTAGGTAAAAACGGAGAAAATGCATTTTAAAGACAAGACACATAGTGTTTAAAAATTGCAATTTTTATGAAAAATGACAAATTAATCATCTGTTCTACCTGAAAATACTTTCTCTTAAAGTATTAATGCAAAAAACTTGCAATTAAGCCTGTTCCCTTTTTTCATTATTTTTGCTGGATGTTTGGTTGAAACAAGACAAAACAGTGACAAACTGGAAGCACGAAAGCGAGATAGGAAATAGGGGTCCCACCACTGCACATGGTACATTAAAAAAAAAAAAAAAAAGAATGACTATCATCTCTTCTAACAAGGTCAAAATTAGCCTTTACACTTTGGACTCCTGGAAACATAATGCTCAAAAATATAGAATTGAGAGTGGCCTAAATACAGATTTACTCAAAATTATAAAGGTGCCAAATAATAAGAAACACCTAGAATTTTCTACAGGATTTTCACAATTCTAAAAAAACTTGAAATTTGGGGAAGATAAAAGAAAAAAATAGCATTAGGTGTTTCTGATTTGATTTTAACCCACTTCTATCAAAGGCTCAACGATTTTTATATTAAATTTTATTTAAAAGTAACTTCCCAATCCTCATGCTTATTTCCAAGCAAAACCACAATGGAAAATATAGATCAGATTAGTATTGGTTTTTGCCTATTATAACATATTTCCAATATTTCTACATACTGACTCATTACTTTTCTCTCCCACATCTTTCTTTTCTTTATGACAGATTTTTAAAAATATTTTTCTACAGTATAACCCTTATTGAGAGACGGGGTTTAATTACTAAAGTAAAATTTAGACTATATCCATAATATGCTTTTAAATATTTGTCTATGGGAAAATCTTAATTTGTAGAACATCAAGTGGGAATACATTCAAATTATTCTTTTGCCAAAGTGATCTTTGCTAAATGAAAAAGTTTAGAATTGGATCTATAACATTGTTTATCTAATCTCTCTCTCTCTCTCTCTTTTTTTTTTTTTTTTTTTTTTTGAAGTAGGAATTGGGAATGGGTGTTGAATTGGGTAGGTCACTTCCCCTACAGGGTCTGTTTCCCCACCCACGGATATCAGAGAAGAGTAAAATACAGAACACGTCATGAATTCATGTATCATCCTTAAGCAGGAAACACTAATTTTCTTAGATATCTGTCTTATAACAGTTGTGACTACGAAGGGGTATGGGATTATAACAACTGGCACCACAATTTCCAGTCTAGTTCAATAGTGTAGTTTCCAGGGGCGCCTGGGTGGCTCAGGTGTTAAGCGTCTGCCTTCAGCTCAGGGCATGATCCCAGGGTCCTGGGATGGGTCCGCATCAGGCTCCCTCCTCCACTGGGAGCCTGCTTCTTCCTCTCCCACTCACCCTGCTTGTGTTCCCTCTCTCGCTGGCTGTATCTCTCTGTCAAATAAATAAATAAAATCTTAAAAAAAAAATAGTGTAGTTTCCAGGAGTTACTGTCCAGATTATTCAGAGCCTGACCAGGCATTACCGGCTGGGTTCAGGTATTCTCTTTTTGAAAAAAAAAGAAAAAGAAAAAAGACAAATGTACAAATAAAAGTTTATTTATATTCATCTTCTTTGAACTAGTCAGAACAAGAAAGCCTCCACTGTGAACTTTTATTATATAAGTATACCAAGAGTAGAATGACTTAAGCATTAGCAAACCAGTTAAAAAATCTAAAATTGAAAATGTTCACCTTGAGTTCTGAGGCTGCAACATTAAATATTCATATTCCAATCAATAATGATAATGTCAATAGTCAGAATTTCTCTTTTAAAAGTAAATCTGAAGTATTCTGTATCAAAAAGTGTATTACCTCTTAATGAGAAACAAACTGAGGGCCTCAGAGGGGAGGGGGGTGGGGGAATGGGATAGACCGGTGATGTAGTAAGGAGGGCACGTATTGCATGGTGCACTGGGTGTTATACACAACTAATGAATCATCGAACTTTATATTGGAAACTGGGGATGTACTGTATGGTGACTAATATAATATAATATAATAAAAATATAATATAATATAATAAAAATATAATATAAAAATATAATAAAAACATTTTTAAAAGTGTATTAGAAAAATAGTAAGTATGTCTCAAGTAAAAGATTAAGCTAAATTACACAAATTTAGGCTGTTTATTTTCCTTTGATGTATTAAATATAAATGTAATTTGTTGAGGGTGGTCAATTAACTTGTTTTATACTAGAAATATGATTAACTTTATAAAATCTGAATTTCCATCATCATTTTTCAGCTGCAATAAAGAAAAAAGCAAACCTATTTAAGGAAAGACTGTTAGAACTCCAGTCTGAAGAAGTCCTTAGTCATCATGAACCTTTAAACAGACCTTTGGCATAAACTCAGATCATGTCCCAGGAAGATAATTTCTCTGGGGACATATCATTCACTCGGCTTTGAAGGATTCCTCTTAGACAGATTCATCTGATTCATCTGGCCTATTAATTCTAATTCAAAGAATCCAAACAAGAAAGCAAGCAAAAAGGAAGGAACCCAGGGCTTTTTTTCAACCCCAACTCTCAGCTTCCATTCGAAAAATACCTTCCTTCTCTTTATCCTTTTCTATGTGAGTTCTTACTAATGTCATTAAAGAGCAGAAGCTACCACAGGACAGAGCCTAGAATTGTTCTGTGATTGTTGGATTTCTTCAGGTACGCAGCACAGTTCTATTTCGCCCAGAGGCTTTCAAGCACATATTAATTAATGTTGAGTAACACGTGATAATAAATTAAATATTAAAGCATCATGTTGTGAGTACCAAAGTCTGTTGGTAGCAGATTTTTACACAACTGTGAAAAGAACACATATATACAGTAAACCGTTTATAGAAAAAAAATACAAAATAATTCTAATTTATTCCTTCTCCTATGATATAAGTTTAAATTATGTTAATGAGATTTACATCTATAAATGGAAAGGGAATCAGTGAACACCCCATTTTGCAAAAAGAAATATGTAAATATTTTGGAATGCCTATGGTCCATAAAAGAGGCAGAATATTAAAAGTGATGAGAGATATGTGTGAAAACCAGTGATGGAAGAATAGCTTGGAAAAGCTATTAACCAGAAAAAGTTCTAGCATGGAAAATATGTTAATTTCTTGCTTATTAAATATGGTTCAATTTAGAGAACTAAAATTAGCTATAAATTTGATGCTTTTAACAATTAAAGATAATCCATTATCCCCTATTTGGCAATTTCTGGGTCTTGTTTCATGTAAATTTGCAGCCAACTTTCTTAATTCACTGTGGGTCTACTCTTCAGGGTATAAAAAAATCCCCAGGTAGTCTGTGGTAGGGCGGCCAAAGGAAATAAAACGTCAGCTGGGCTCCATTAGATCCCAGCTTTCTTTCTTGAACTTTACAACTTCAGACTGCTGATTGTCATTTGTGTTCTCAGGTGCCAGAGAGTTTAGCTGTGAAGTTGGGTACAACACACCTATACATCCTTCATAGTTTTATGGAAACCTGATGCAGAAAAGAATTCTCAGGGATCCTGAGCCTAGCACCATAAAACATTCAGATATGAAAATAGCAGGTATCCGGCAACTGTCCTACTAATTCTCCACCACGGGTTTCTGCAACCAATTTACTACTCATTTCTTCTGGTTCTTTCGGGAGCAGAGGAACATTACCCCACTGACACGATTCTTCATATACTTACAAAATACTTTACCAATCTCAGTGAAAAGGTCAATGATACACTGGCAACATGTTATCTCTGAAACTATCACATCAAAGGACACTATGACTACTGCCCTCTGACACAAAATTTATGTCATTCAATACTGTCAATTTGTGTTTGGTTTTCTCAATGGCTATTATATCTGACCTCAGGAGATCATGGTCCCCTGAGCTTCAAGCAGCACCAAGTGAGTCCTCAGAAGTGAAGCTTCTACGCATCCACTGAGCAGGGGAATTCACACATTTTCTAGGTCAGGTAGTGTGCAAGGTCAGACTGAAATACTGAGACTTTCACATCACTGAAGCTTATTAGCCAGAGGTGAGCAACTCCCATTTTTTAAGTTGAAGAATTACATGTTGACTTCAATAACATAAAACAACAAAATTAAGTATAAATTAAGTAGAATCAAAGGAAAGGGCCCTAGCAGAAAGCTGAACACATCCCAAGAACAATCTCATCAATACAAGAGAAAGGGAAGCAGTATGTGTTCACAATGTAACCCAATGTAAGCCAACTCAAGCTTGACTGCTTCCCAGCTATTTACTTAGTGGATTGCCTTGTCAATATCTAGGCTTTAGAAGATTACCTATGCCATGTCAGAAGATCCCACCTATTGATTTCTCCTGGACATACCAGACATGTTCTTTTAGGGGGTCGTATTAGGAATGGCTTCTTTACTCGAAGTCATTTTATCTTTTTTTTTTTCTTCAAGTTTTTAATTAAATTCCAGTGAGTTAACATACAGCGTAATATTAATTTCAGAAATAGAATGTAGTTTTTCATCATTACATGTCACACCCAGTGCTCATCACAACAAGTGCCCTCCTTAATACCCGTCCATCCATTTAACCCATCCCCACTTCCCCTCCAGCAGCCCTCAGTTTGTTCTCTATAGTGAAGAGTATTGTTTCTGGTTTGCCTCCCTCTCTCCTTTTTTTTTTTTTTTCCATCTGTTTGTTGTTGTTGTTGTTGTTGTTTTTAATCTGTTTTCTTTCTTAAAGTCCACATATGAGCGAAATCACATGTTATTTGTCTTTCTCTAAATGATGAAGTCACTTTATATGTCACAATAAATTGAGGAAGGTATAGGTTAAATTTCTTAACCTTATTAAGAAATAGTAAAGACAAAAAGAAAGAACACTAACCAACTATCAATTTACCTCCTCCTTTTAGCCCATTTCAATTTTTTTGGGGGGGGAGCAGATTTTTAAGTACGCTAACCTTGTAATAGTTTGGTTTCTCAATAACACATAGATATTAAAAGCCACAGCTTAATTCTGAAAGCAAAATGTATTGATAATGAACCAGTTGACTGTGACAGAATAAAAATGTAAGATTTTCATGTGTGAAAAGGATTTGCATGCAAAACTTAACAATTCACTAGTTCTTGTCTATAACTAGAGATTATGAAAACAAATAGAAAAATATAAACTGGAAATGTACATTTTAGAACCTGCTGACTGCCACATGAACAGTTATTTTACCAAAGGAAGTAAATGCACATCGTACTTTGGCATTATTACGTGAGGAGGTAACTGCCTTCCATAGAAAATGCATTTGTCTGAAGTTTCACATTCATGATTAAGACTCTCTCATGATTAAGAAGTCTCATTAAGTGTGAGAAGCAAAATAACATAAGGATTATGAGCATGGGCAAAGCTCTTTAAACTACCTAGACCTTGATTTCATCTAAAAAGTAAGGGTAATAACAATACCTACTTCACTGAGTTTTTCGTGAGGATTAAGTAAATTAATAAATGTAAAACAGTGCTTGGGACATATCACATACTCAGAATTACTGGTTATTACTATAACTAACATGGCCTTCCACCTCAATTTCTTCCACAAAAAAAAAAAAAAAACAAAAAAAACCTTGGATTTTACAATTTTACTAAGGGCCAATTTATCCCACTAAGTTAAATATAAAGTAGAAATAAGTTATGTTAGCTTGAATATTAAAATTCAATATTCTTCCTCCTCTGGGTCTGTTCAGAATTTCAGTGGCGATATTCCATATACATAAACACAATTTCCATCGCTAAGTACTCTCTCTATGGTGCTTAAGAAGCTTCCAAACAGCCAGGAATGTACTTACACAGCTTGATTAGCCCCTTAAGTCAGATAAATGAACAGTTTTTGTAAACATTAAGTGAAATACGGGTCATTTTGAAATGAGAGATTCTCTGTAGTATAATAAATGTCCAAAATGGAAGGTCTCTAAAATAATAGGATTTTGTTCTCATGATAACTCCACCTTTTAAGAAGTCAGAATTTTCGGGACATAAGTATAAAAAGAAGAAGGTTATCAGTGGCAGAATACAAATGGGCATGTTTACATGCAAAATTTATAACCATTCACTTGCACACTTTTAAACAAGGAACAAAATATGGCATAAACAGTTAAATCTGTTACATAAAAGGAAGGCACAGCACACATAAAAAAGCAGAAAAGAGTTTTAGCCATCTAATGAATTAAATATATAAAAGACAAATGAGGTTTCCATAGAATTAAAGGCATAAAAGGCTAGTCAGCAGAATAAATGCTGTAAGACTATAATCCCAAACTCAGGCTAAAGTTGTCCTTCAGGAATAAAGACCAAAATACCATCTGTGACAGAAACCATTTTTTCATCTCCACATCACCAAGCAGAAATGTCTGAGGAAATGCCTTTTTTTTTTTTTTTAAGATTTCATTTTTAAGTAATCTCTACACCCAATGTGGGGATCAAACTCACAACCCCAAGATCAAGAGTCACACACTCCTCCAGCTGAGCCAGCCAGGCACCCCAGGAATGCCCCTTCTGAAAGCGGGCTTACCATCCCTGCCAAATATGATAATGGCCTACACATACTCACTAATGTTCCCTGGGCACGTAAATCTACAACCGCAGGCTAAAAAACTGGAAAATGTCAATTAAAAAAAAATACACAAAGTCTCATGAAAAAGCATAATTCTGAAGAAAGGGTCATAGAAACGGTCATCGGAACTAATTAAATTTAAAACTCTCTCCATCTCTCTCCTCTTCCTCTCCTCTATTTCTTTCTTTCAGATACTAAGATTGTACAGTTTAGCAAAAGCGTAAGAAATATCAGAAGTTCTGAAGACATCATCGATTAGTTAATAAAGATAACCCCCTTTTATCTGTACAATGCTTATCTCTGACCAGTCCAAATTACTTTCCAATAGTTAACCAATTATGCAATTATTATGTAAGATAGCAAGTAGCATTGCCTATTAAGTCACAGAGGATAGGAGGTAGTATCGGTCCTGAGGCAAGTCCCAGAAAATCAATTCCGAGCATTAAACTTACATAACATTCATTCACCCAACATTTCGGAGACTTGCCAGGCATTGTTTTCGATCAGCAGTGATAGTGACAAGCTCCTTGTCCTCATGCAGCACAGATAGCAAGAAGGGAAATCAATGGTAAATATATATCATTAGTCACATGAGCCCAGCCCTCTCTTGTTGTTTGTCTGTTTGTTTCTTTGTCTGGGTTTTTTGCCAGTCATTTATTGTTAAAATGGAAAAAGACTGGATCAAGATCCCCTTTTCCCAGATGGTGCACATAGCATCGTAGGGTTATCAATGGACAGATTCCATGTTTTTGAGCTGAATGAGCAAACAAGTTCTGGGAGATGTGTGTAACTCTACTCTAAAGTAGCCCCCTCCTTGGTACCAAATCAAAAGCCTATTAAGGGGAGAAGAGATCATGGGATTGGGAATAGGGTGATAAGACAGAATCCCTTGTTCTAGAAGAAATTAACCCTCTTTCAAGCCATCTCTTCTGCTCATCAACTCAAGTTGCCTAAGAAATATGTTCTTCTAGGTCCTTGGCTTCTTCACCTCCATGAGCATCAGGAACTCAAGAGCTTTCATTGTGAACTGATTGCCCAAGGTCCTCCAATATGTGACTGACACAAGTAGTCCCATGAAGTAGGGCCTTGACCTGTTTTCTGGGGTTTTAGTGTCCTACATTTTCAAATTGGTAAATATTTACAACAGCTACATGTTATATATTTCATATTATGGGAAGCTGGGAGAAAGAGGTTATTTTTAATTTAATCCACTCCGTTCCTAAGCCAAAAAAAGAAATTTTATTTACACATTATAAATGTTATTTCATAAACTGAGGAAATGGTGCTTGGAATAATAAAATAGGGAGTGATTATAAAGACGTGTATACTCAAGTTTTCTAATGTACACTTAGCATCTTAAAATGTGACACTGTTACATCTAAACTTGAATCTGTAAAATAATTTCAAATTAAATATTAATCAAAGGTACAATTCTACCAAATCAATTTCATGCATTGCCATTTTGAAGGATGAAGGCAAACTGAAGTATAAATTATTTATAAGAAAAAATAAGCCAGAATAACATTGAGCTAATTAACACAGTAACTGTAGCATTTCAGGGCAAGAATAGAGGAAGAGGATTTCTTTGTTCATATTTTTCCTAGCCAAAATTTCATGAATAAATCATATGCTTCAACCCTATTTTTAAGAATCTAAAGAAGATTTGAATCTGACATTTTTTTAAAATATTAAGAAAGAGCTTTAACTGAATCCATAATAGCATATAAAAATATTTCCTCAATTTGTGTGTGTGTGTGTATGAGTCTGACTGTGTGTGTATACTTTCTGACTTCAGTAAAAATCCTTTTAAAATTGGAACCATTTCAGTGCAGCCTCTATGGAAAACAGTATGGAGGTTCCTCAAAAAATTAAAAAATAGAACAACAGCAATTCAAATTCCACGTATTTATGAAGGAAATGAAATTGCTACCTCGAAAAAATACCTGCATTCCTATGCTCACTTCAGCATGATTTACAATGGCCAAGACATGGAAAAAACCTATGAATGAACAAGTAAAATAAATACAGGGTATGTTTGTGTGTGTGTGTGTGTGTGTGTGTGTGTGGTGTGTGTGTTTGTGTATTTCCACACGCATGCAATGGAATATTGTTCAGCCATAAAAAGGGGGGAAATCCTGTCGTATGTAACAGCATGGATAGATCTTGAGGGCATTAGGTTAAGTGAAATAAATCAAACAGAGAGAAAGACAAATCAAATTCACAGATACAGGGAAGAGATTAAGGGATACTAGAAGTGGAACAGATTAAGGGGTACTAGAGGTGGGGTGAGGGCAGAGGGGTGGGGGAATTAGATAAAGCTGGTCAAAAACTATAAACCTCCAGTTATTAGATAAATAAGTCCTAGGAATGCAAGGTACAGCATAGTGACTATAGTGACCAACACTATATTGCCTATTTGAAAGTTGCTGAGGGAGTAGATCTTAAAAGTTCTCATCGTAAGTGGGGTGCCTGGGTGGCTCAGTCAGTTAAGCATCTGCCTTCCAATCATGTCATGATCTCAGGGTCCTGGGATTGAGCCCCACATCCAGCTCCCTGCTTCTCCCTCTCCATGCTCAGGAGGGAAGCTGTTTCTCCCTCTCTCTCTGCCTCTCCCCCCTGCTTGTGCTCTCTCTCTCTCTCTCAAATAAAATCTTTTAAAAAAAAGTTCTCATCACAAGAAAAAAAATTATATGTAGTGAAAGATGTTAGCTAAACTTATCGTGGTAAACATTTTGCAATATATACATGTATCAAATCATTATGTTGTATACCTAAAAGCAATAAAATTTTATACGTCCATTGTATCTCAATAAAATTAATTAATTAATTAATTAGTTAAATTGAAACCATTTCACTTAAATTAACTCTTTCCATCCACTGTTATAGGCTTAGAAAGTGGTTATCAGCATAACTGAGTCAGTTAAAAGAAGTACCAACATAAAGGACTGTGTCCTTCTATACTCTAGGCTTTATGTCTTACTTTAAGAAGAAGCAGAAAGAATGTTCTCAAATTTTAAGATATTTAACATGTCTCTTATACTTACATGAAAATTATTTATGTTTTTAAATATTCGTATTAAATCTTCATAGCAATGTTTTTATTTCATTAATTTTTAAATCTAACATTATAAGAGAAAAATCTGAATTCTGAAGTTTTTGGAAATATTCTCTGTGATCATGCGTCATAACTGATGTTCAAGCAGTATATATTAGATTAGTAATGCAAACACTGGAACAAAATTTTACACTATACGTTTAAATACAAATGTTCCACAAAAATTATCTAACAATGTAGGGGGGGAAATGATGCTTATTTCTACTGAAGAATATTCATAGCCGTTTCTTTTTCAATATCCCTGAACAGTATTCACTACTTAGCATAAATTCTAAAACTTAATTTCATTCTATTGAAGATATATTAAATTTCGTAGTCGGAGCTAATGATCAGAATACGGTATTAAATAAATGAGTGTTGTACTTGAAACTTTTCCAAAAAATTAGCTGAGATGTATAATCATAGACTTGACTTGTCATTGGAGTTGATTCTAGGGGAAAAAAAAAAAAGTTTCAAAATAGGAAGGGGAAAAAAAAGAGAGAGGCATAAAACACACCAAGTTAAAAAATACAGATAATCTCTCGTTTCTGCTGGGGAAACAAAATGCCAAAATAATTGCACATTAGCACCTTTGGATATAAAGAAAACATTTTTTTTTCATTATTGTTGGTTGGTTGGTGGGGATCATTATATAGAATTGTGTCCTGATGGCGACTGAGTAATAACACGCCCTCTTGACCTGTACTAGATACAAGTTACACAGTGTTTACAATTAAGTGGGAAATACCGACAATCTAATTACAATACAGGAGTTATATAGTGTGATAGAGGAATATAGAGAGGTGTGAGTAAGGTTACCCTTGATGTGATAGTGGAAAGGTAAGATACACAGAAAAAGAGGCCAAGAGTAAATGATGCCTCTTCTGAGCTCTGAAACAATAAATACTTTTTTCCAGACCAAAGGGATGGGGTAAGGAGAATGTGAGTTCTAGGCCACAAGGTCAGGATCACACTGACCCCTGCAAATCATTTTAGAGTGTAGGCTTTAGGGACATTCAAGAACCTCTGAGTGAGCAACAAAGAGTGATTCTTGCAAGGCATTTTAAAGAGCTTAGACTTGTGGCACCTGGGTGGTGCAGTTGGTTAAGTGTCTGCCTTTGGCTCAGGTCATGATCCTGGGCTCCTAGGATACAGCTGGGTCCTGGGATCAGCCCTGGGCTGGGATCCCTGCTCAGTGGGGAGTCTGCTTCTCCTTCTCCTTCTGCCCTTCCCCACCCACTCGAGCTCTCTCTCTGTCTCATACTCTCTCAAATAAATAAATAAAATCTTTTAAAAATAATAAAGAGTTTAGACTTTAAGGGCACTGAGAATCTCTAAGTGAAAAATCAAGAGGGACAGATCAGATTTTTACTTGCAAAAGAGTATTACAGTCATCTAGGTGAGATGATGACACTAATTAGAAGAATAGTGGGGGGGTGGGGAGATAAGTGGAAAAATTCTAAAGCTATTGGACAAATCATCAGCAAGACCTGAGGATCAACTGACGTGAACAGGATGTAATGCGGATCTAGCTGGGTGCCATGAAATTCTGGGAAAGTGAACATTTCGCAAAGGAGGTCAATTGTGTCAAATGCTTGCAAGGTAAATTATATCCATTATGGAAAGCAAAGTTTAGAAAGCTGAGGTCAAGACTATTAACAGTAACAGGATATTAGTGAGAGAGAAGGGTAAGGCCAAACACAGTGCTAAGCACCTCTTTGCAAAGTTTTGGGAAAGCACCATATTCGAATTGTCTATGTTTGGAGTATTGACTGGATCCCTGTTACAGGCTTGAACATACAGATGTAGAAGAAAACATTCCTGGAAGAAACAAAAATAGAAATGGAATAGTACATTATATTCTTACTCTCAAGTTCTTCAAACAAAGGACCATGTAGATAAATAACCGCCAACCTGAACGGGAGATACACAGACACTTCTGCAATTGTATGTCCACCTACAAGATGCCAAATACTAATTTTTACCTAAAATGCATTCTGATAAAACAATTTATTTTCTGAAAAAATAGTTTGGCATTCCATATAAATGTGGGAACTACAGTAATTTAGATCCCCTACTCACGCTTCATAGAATTCATTAATATTTTAAAACCTCTAAAGTCTTACAGAAAAGAGATATGTGTAAAAAGTTTGTTTAAGGACTTATTTTACAAATTATTTTTTAACAGCTTACAGAAATACTTGGAACATATGTTGAGAAAAGCCACAATGAAATATTTAAATGCTAACCATGCCAATGACAATAACTTTATAAACCCTCAAAAATACATTTATCATAAAAGACATGCCATGCACTGATATATGAAGACGATACATCGTTTTACAAATATTTATATGGATTTTAAGTACATTTATGTATGAGAGGATGGCTGACTCTGGGAATGAAAAACTCATTCTGAATGTAACCATTTATGGCATTAGTTTGTCCAGCCTTCACTTACCTGCAATGGAGAGAGGCATCCTTTGGAACCATAGAAAAGGCAGGAGCACCCCTACCTAATAATGTGCCTAGCAGAGTAAATAGTTCATGATACAACAGATACTATGTATATACTGCTTTATCGACCAGCCATACTTCTAAGTACTTTGTATATATCAACTTATTTACTCCTTCTTAAACCTCTCTAAGGTAAGTAGAATTAACATCCCCCTTTTACAGGTGAGGTAAACTGAGGCATAAAGAGGTTAAGTAAATTCATCAAGGTCATAGAGCTATGCTACATGAATTCAATTGAATTTGTTGAGAACAAATTATAAATGTACAAATTATATATGCACAAATATATATACATATACAAAGTACATATATGTATACATATATACAAAGTACATATGTACAAATGTTATTTGTAACTTGTAAAGAGTGCCCATAATGTACTCTGTGGATAAAAACCATTGTACAAGGTTAAGAGAACCCATTACATTCAGACAACACAAACTCTTCTTGGAATAGAAATGTATGGTTATTCACCTGGAGTTGATGATTAAAATTTTGAAGGTTTAATTAATCAACATAATTCAGGAAGAACAGAGACTTCAGTGGTGACTAGTTGAAGGAAGGGAGGGACAGAAAGAAAGAAAAGAAGGAAAGAAAGAACAGAAAACTGTTAAGGAATTGATTTTATTGCCTCCCAGTGTTACAGAGTATGACCACAGAATTCTGCGTTTCTTCAAGATTTTAGTTTCTGATGATTTGGGCAAAAGATGAGAGGACAGGAGTTAAAGGCAGCTGTCAACATGTTCTCAGTCAACTGACCACAAAGAATATTTTCTCCTCTCCTGTGGAATTTTGGCTCTTTGCTACTTTCTTTCCTGAGGTGGTCCCAAAGGAAAATAAACTATAATCATATTTTCCAAGAATTCCCGTAAGCAAGATTCAACAAGGTTACAACCTGTCCTATGCTCTCATTTTAGAACTAAGGGAAGTCACTTGGGTAAGCTATGACAAGCGCTGAGTTATGTGGTCAAAATGCTCTCAGTACCCTTCCACATCACAGACTCCAAATCCATTTTCTGGTGTCTGACAGAGATAAGAATCTGATAAAGTGGTAACTTAATGTGACTCAATTTAGATAAAGTATAGTATTATGTGGAAAAGATATACAGGGTGATGGAGAGGAAGAGATTGAAAAAGAATATAAATCCTTGGTGGGGGAGGAATGTCCTTTCCCATTTTCATTTTAACTTTCTGGCTTTTCTTCTAAGTTTTACTCCATCATTTACTGGATAAGATGAAAAATGTCCCCATTCAGGCATACTAAATAACTTGGTCATAAACTTTTATTTCTCTTGACAAGTGTAAAATGTCATAGGCGCTATTAAAACTTCAATTTAGACCTTAGGTTAAATACGACTCAAAATGTTACTAAAGCTACAATTTCCACTTTGGAAATACTAAGAGACTGAGATTAGAAACTGTTTTATACTCAGAAACCTAAATTAAACATCAGGTATAATTTATTAAAAATCAGGCCCCACTTAATAACTATCTTCAAACATATGAGCTGCTATATTAAAAAAATGGCTTTTCTATTATCATTTAGCATATAAAATGAAAGAAAGACTTCCACAGCATAGGATTTAAGTAAATTAAAGTAATAACTTTGTGTTAACATATGCTGATGCATGTAAGGGGTACTGATGATAGAGGGTAGATAATCTTTGGCTCTGAACCACTTTTAATACAAAAAATGATCTTTAGATAATTTTAGACTGAAAGTCAGAAGAACGGATTAAATGACTTCCAAATGACCCTTCCAGCATGGTTCTATTCTTATTAATAAATTTCAGTTTCCATAGTTTTCATTTTAGAAAATGTAAAGTTAAAGTAGCTATAAATATAGCATTTCACTTTTGGATTATGTTAAGTAAATACAGCCTTCCATGAATTTATATAAAAACACCTAAGATATAGTTTGTGTACTACTTTTCTTGATAAACAATGTTATACATACTGATAAAGTTTTGATTATTCTGTTCTTTGCTTCATATCCCACTATCTGTAAATACTCATACATAGTAAACATTGTCTTCTTTCTCCATCCAGGCCAATGTATATTTCTCTACTCTTTCAAGTTTAATCCTTACCATACTACACCCCCGCAACCCTCAGCACGTTCTCTCTCTTTCTCTTCTGTCTGCATCTCTCTTGCCCTTTCCCCTTGTTTGTCTTGCTTTCCCTCTCTCCTCTACCTTCTCCCCTCTCCCTCACCCTCTCTGTCTCAGTCTCTGAGTTTCTCTCCAAGTTACTCTGGATGTGTTTCCCTTTGTGTCCTCCTGCGCTTTTCTTTCTGTGTATTTCCCTCTCTCAATCTCTGCCCCTTGACCTGCTATTTCTTTTTTCTTTTTTTTTTAAAGATTTTATTTATTTATTTGACCGAGATAGAGACAGCCAGCGAGAGAGGGAACACAAGCAGGGGGAGTGGGAGAGGAAGAAGCAGGCTCACAGCAGAGGAGCCTGATGTGGGGCTCGATCTCACAACGCCGGGATCACGCCCTGAACCGAAGGCAGACGCTCAACTGCTCTGCCACCCAGGCGCCCCTGACCTGCTATTTCTACTAGTCTCCTATATATCCTTCTCCACTTTCCCCTGCCCTCACCCCTGGTTTAGAAACCCAGGGTAATTCAAATTCACCAAAAATCTTGTTCTTAGTTATTTCTCTTTCTAAAAAAATCAACCACATTGGGTTTGCATTCCAAAAGGTTTTCTTGGTTCTAGGGGGATGAGTAGGGGTCTATGAACTCCAGTCTAGCACGATGTATACCACTGCCTCTCAACTTTGAATTTGCATGAGTTACATTGTAATACTATTAAAATACAGGGTCTGATTCAGCACCTCTCACTTGCTTCCAGGTAATGCCCACACTACTGGTCCCCAACCACGCTTTGAGTAGAAGCCTCCAGCTTCTGCCCATAACCCACCCAATCCTTCCCTCACCTGAGTTTGCTTCACTCACATGGCTAGACACAACATTACTATCCATATGGGTTTCTTCTCTTTCTTATCACTATCTTGCCTACGTACTGCAGTGTCAAGATTTCCATTGGTTTTTACATCTTAATTTTAACTAAGCTTTTTTTTAAAAAATTGATTAACCACAAACTAAAGCCTAAGATTGTAATAAGAAACTTGAAACATTATGCTGTAATTTCCCTTCGATTTCTCATCAAATCTGTTTCTAATTTAAATATAAATCTACTGGACTATAATAGCTTTACATAGAATATATAGATTACCGGTAAGGTACAAGAATACAAATATTTCTGTTACAGAATACTTATTTTGTGTATTTTTTCCCTATCCAGAAAGAAATAGAGAAAGTAAAGATACTTAGGTCTTATTCTGCATTTGTAGATTTTCTTGAGGGAACTTCAGAAAACCCCTTCAGGTAATGCTAAATTTCCTAAGTAATGTTATCCCCAGAAGAGCTTCTTAAATATTCCAGAACCTTGAAAGAAAGAAAAACTCCCAGGGAAATAGCACCTGATGACTACATTCTAAGTACTGTGCTTTCAAATGAGTGTTGGAGATCATGTGAACTGCTTGACTTTACAAAGAAATTGTGTGGGGAATGAGTGAAAATGATAGATTAGACTGCACGTTGAAGTGGAATTATGACACTTTACCATGTTCATCACACATGGAATAAAACCCTTCTGAGTTACACACCAGATCACTTCACCTGCAATGTGCCAGGAATGGTACTAGGCACTTGGGTCATGGCATGGTTCCATCTTGAGATGACTGTAAGGTAGTGACCAGTGGAACAGGAAAGTAAGCATATTGCAGGCTGAGATAAAAGAGGAAAATACAATTTCTTGGGATCGTGATGGGCTGCAGCATACTGATCTATAGTCAGCCACTCAAAGATAACATCACCTAATCTAAACTCTCAATCCCGTCTGCATGGTCATAGACTTGACCTTAACTTTGCAATTACCATTAACTGTATCTCTTGCAAAATTTCAACCTCTACTGTCTCACCCTTCAGAATTAAGCCAAGTCTTCAATCCTTGGATCCTTCAATCCTTCGATCCTAAATTGATTCCTTGCTTTTCTCTTCGTCTCCATTACTACCACCTGCTTCACTAGCATATCTTCTGCCTGGAACACTGCAGGAGCTTCCTAATTGGTTTCCCCCAGTCATTCCACAACTCATTCGCTATGCATACAATATTCAAGTATCACATGAGTCACATTTTTGAAGTATAAATCAGATCTTGACACCTCCACTATTGCCCCAAAACCTTCTGTGGTTCTCATTGCACTGAACATAATACAATCCAACATTATTAACCTGGTAACGGGACCCTGCATGATCCAGACCCCACCTATTTCCCTAGCTGTCTCCCTTACTCATATGCCATACCAACCATCTTTCATTTTCTCAAATATGCCCAAGTCCATCATTTTCTTATGGCCTTTTAGATGTACTATTCTATCTGCCTGCAATGCTTTTTCTTTTACTCTGTGTCTTAGTAACATCTTGTACTTCAGTTCTCAGTTTCACCCCAATTCTTCCTGGCATTTGTCACAATTTTTAGCCATAAAGTTATTTGTATAGTAGTTGCTTATTTTCTGTCCTCATTCTTTCTCCCCATTGTATTGTAATTTCCATGAAGGCAGAAAACAGTTCTTTTTTTTTCACCACTGAATAGCTAGAACTAAGCAGAATGCCTAGAAAGAGTTATTTTGGAAAGGAAAATAAAATTTTTTTGATAAACTGTATTTTGGTATTTTTCACATGTTTATTTAATTTCCGGCTTTAAAAACAATATTTTTAATGTCCACTTTGGGTAACAAAGAAACAGAGAACGTTTATACCCCCAAAAACATTCAACAGAATTTTATTTTAATCTGACAAAAAAAGTTTAAATTGATAATTAATGACAGTTTAAGCTAATTTATATTGTATTAATTGAAATTAGGGACACCTGAGTGACTCAGTCAGTTGCATGTCCAACCCTTGATCTCAGCTCAAGTCTTGATCCCAGGGTCATGAGTTCAAGCCCCGCAAGGGGCTCCACACCCAGTGTGAGCTTACTTTAAAAAAATAAATAAATAAAAATAAAAAATCTTAAAATTAGTCATACTAAGAAGTTTTAGGTATGTTTTATTAAATAAATTTGTCACTTGTTTTAAAATACATATAAATGATTCTCAAGCTGGTCTGTGTATGTGGGAAAAACTTTTAGCATTTAAGTCAAAAGTAAATTAGGAGGATTAAAAGGAGGAGTGATATGATGATAAGATTAGAGAGGTAAGCAGAACTATCTTGTTATTTTAATATTTTTGACAAACAGTACTGTTGAAAGGAGGAGACACTGCTAAGAATTTCCCATAAATAACTAAATATTGAATTGATTTTCTGGAAGCCTCAAGGGGCTTTATATCTAAGCATCAACTAGTGTTGAAATAATCATCTTAGTATTTTTCAACACATATGAACACCATCTACTTTTTTGAGAAAATAAAAGGAGTGGCTCATGAGACTGGTAATGGTATATGTAACCTCTAACCCCATAAGTACTAGCCTCAATCTTGTCCAGGATGGTGTCTCTAGTAATATTCAGCAGAAGTAAGTTGTTTTGTAGCATCCAACCTGAAGAGCTAAACTTTTCCTGTTAGTCTTTATGACGTAGATATATCCAATGCCTTTTTTGGCCACCTAAGATTGAATAATGATTGAATAGTGAACAGTTTTCCCCAGAGCATGTATAGGGACCTTGAAGTATTTAAAAGGATATCTACCCAACTTTCAACAGTAGTTAACTCTTGGTGATGAGATTACAAGAACATGTACAGTATTATCTCAAATAAAATTCAATTTTCCAAAGTTGTGTAAAAATGATCTCTGTAAGCTTATTAATCACCTTCCTTAACCTGTGGTTGGGAGTAAAGAAAAAGAAATGTATAATGTGCCTCTAATCTTACGATCATTCTACAAATCTACTAAAGATTAATATATAACAGTTATGTGAGAAAAAAGAAAAACATAAAAAGTTTGCTGGAGAAGTCAACTGAACATAGACCTTGAACAGTGTTTCACTAGTAGGGGTTTTAAGGCAGACTATAACCTGTTGGTGATTTGTGAATAAATAATACATTCTCTAACAGAGCCAACTCCCCTAACACCCACACTCAAATGGTCAGCAAACTTGGCCCTGTCTTCTACTAAAATGCCCATTGAAACTCAAAATTTCTCTGTATGCCTATCGTCACTGTCATCTCTCAGGGGTCCATCTCTTCATGGATTATGAAATACAGGTTTCTGCCTTCATAGTTCATATTAATACTCTTTGAAAAGACAAAACCAAAGAGAGAGAGAGAAAGAAAGAATTTTTATGTTCTTTCAAAAGAAAATGACAACTACCTTCTCTCTTAATGTAATAACTAAAGGATGCTGCTTTTACTTTTCCCAACAAATTAAGAATTCCACACACACACATTATATTCACTTGAAGGTATAATGTGTCTATACTTGACTTATGACACAATTTAAATCTAACATCTGGATGCAACGAGTGATCTGATGGGCCTGCTACTTACATCATGGAGATACAGAACTTTTTCCCCTGATTTTCTGATTTTTATTTCTCAGTGACTTAATATGATAAAATAACTATAAACCCAATAACAAAAATCTAAAGATAATCATTAAAGGCAGCTATGGACTATTGTGTCTCCCTCCCTCAAATATATATGTTTAAGTCTTAATCCCCAGTGGGATGGTATTTGGAGATGGGGAGTTTAGGTGGTAATTTGGGTTGGATGTGTTCATGGGGGTGGAGCCCCCAGGATGGGACTGGTGTCCTTACACTGGGATAAAAAGACCAGAGCCCTCTCTTTACCATGGGAGGAAACCAAGAAAAGAACTCTCACCAGAACCTGACCATGTTGGCACCCTGATCTCCAACTTCCCAGCCTCCAGAAATAAAGAAATGTTTGTTGTTTAAGCCACCTAGTACATGGTATTCTTTCTATAGCAGCACAAGCCGAGGAAGATAGACAACAAGAAAAGAATATATTCGACTGATAGTAAAAACTCAAGAGTTTAGTAACCATAATCATGTCATAGAACTTAGCAATGCTGCCTCTTTACTTACATGAACAAATACATAAATTTAATTAGAAAATATATGAATGTTATCCCAACGGTGAAAGTTATAAAGCTGAATTTTTTCATTTGTTCCTGAAAGAAAAATGATTTGAATCCACACTATTGCATGTCCTGCATTAGTACTGAAGACTGTCAGGTAAGGGTAAATTTCTCATACCACTGATTTCAATTCAAGGCGGAATTTAATATATTTAACACATTTTTTACTTAACCACAAATTAATTTAAGAAAATTTACTTACTGAAGCATTGTACTTATATTTTAGTATATTAATGCACATATCTTAAAATTTAAAATGAAGTGAGTCCACTTTTTAAGTCAGAAACATCAGATCCCCTTTTTATAAAAATAATCTTGGTGTTTGATGAAAAGAGATAAAGAGGAAAAAAGTAATGAAAATAATAGCACCAATATTAAATTTATTATTTATAATTTATGATTTATAATTATGTGCCAGGCACTGTGTTACACACTTTATATGCATAATTTCATTTAATCATGAATCAATTTTGGAACAAAGAATCATTTCATTTTAGAATATAAGTGTACCAGGAAGTCGAAAGATTTTTAAATCATTAAACTAAATGACTAACATTCTTCCTTTGAGTACTGAAAACAAAAATAAGATAAAAAAAAGGTTTTAGAATGTGGTGAAAGCACTTGAAAATGGCTAGTTAAAGAAATAAAACAAATAAAGTAGAGGAAATAATATTTTTAAATATGCAATATAAAGCAAATTCCATTTCAAAGATAAAAAGTCTATCAGGAAACAATGTGTGTGTGTGTGCATATAAACTGTATAAATAATTCTAGTGTCTGATCATAACAGAGGTCAGATTGATTATGTGTGTGCACACAATCAATTGATCAATCAATATTTTAAAATATGATGGCATATGCTACTTCCACCTGCTCATCTGAACCATTTCACCTCTAGGAGTAATCCTTCCATCGTCCAAGGTCCAGATTTTAGGAATACATTCTATTGTCCCTAGGTAAACACATGGCTACTTAGCATCCATGGTTAGTATACTTTGTAATTTTACCCAAAGGAGGAAAATTGGATAAATCAAATTCTAAATCACTTTGATGCATATCATTGAATAACAACAAAAGATCCTGCTATATTCAAAGTAGTAGGAAAATATTACCTCAAAATATAAACATTTACCCCAGAGTAATTACTATTAAAATGTACCCCAGGTAATAAAATCTGAGAATACTTAATCTTTGATTAACTGGACAAAATGTTTGTTTTGTTTTGTTTTTTTCCAGGGAAGATAGTTCCCTGGTTTTGCTGCTAAGACAGCTAGCAGATGTCTGCCTAGTCTGAAGGGAATTTCTTTTCCTCAAGAGAAAACAGCTTAAATAGGAAACAAATAGCCATATGCTAACTGTGCACTGCTTAGCAGATGACGTAGAGGGCCATGTTCTACAGTGGAAAGCATGAGGGTCAGGGTTCAGATTAATTTTCCTTAAAATTCAATGCAATTACCCAAGATCAAATTACTTATTAAATATAAGTTGTGTCTAAGAACTGTACTATCAATTTGTGCCAGGCACAAAATGGAGTTCTAAATTTAGTAAGAGATAATGTTGGGCACAGGAGAACGGAGAATAGACCCAAAAATATTTTCCTAAACATTTAGTAGACTCTTGAATAGAGCTAATACAAGACAAACAAGAAAATACCACTTGTAAGACCATTTTAGAAAGCTTAGTTTGAAACTGAATTAGATAAAGAGTAAAGTTTTCATAAATCTTAGAAACAATGAGCAATATCTCCGAAATTTTCCAATTTAATGTCCCCATCAAGATATAGCATTCTTGGTTTGCAAAGAGAAATAAGAATTAAAAAATAAATTTAAAAAATACATCTGTGATTAAAAATTCTTTTCCTTTACAGAGATAAACTTCCAAAAATTCCAGGAAACTCTAGTAAGGACCATTATATATTTCTCAGCATTCCAATTTTTAGACTTTATAATTGTGTGAGATAACTTTGTCATTGCATTGAAACTGAGTTTTCAAGAACAAGGAATGCAGCTTTTACTACATGGCAAGGATCAGCACCAAAAGGCTGGCCAGTGTTTTTCACTGGGCCTAACCTGATTATAAGTGGGATTTAAATGGAAATAAAAAATAAACAATCTTAAAAATAGCCAATAAATTCTATCCTTTTGGTGTACTTTTTCAATTTCAATAAATATTAAAGACACAAAAGACACAATTATTATCATTTCTGCACAGAAACAAAGGTTTTCAATGACATTCAATGTCTTTTTTTTTTTTTCCCCCAGTGTTTGAGAGATTGACAATTGTTAGGAACTGGGAAATCCAGTTGTTGTTACAGCTGTAAAACTTGGTTTAAAGGCAAATAAACACAGATAAATGTTTTTAAAAGCATTACCAACAACTGTGCTGTGAAATCTGTGTTGCCTCTAGACACTTTTGTTAATGCTATTACTTTGGGCTACAGTGTCACTAGGAAATTAGATGCAATCTTTTTCTTCCTGTGTCTTTGGGAAGAATAAGAATAGTTCTTATTGAACTTCTGGTACCTAAACTCAGAAAATGTGAAAAAAAAATGTAGTAATATTCTCCAGGACAAAATAAAACCAAACTAGAACCATACTTTACAGATTTAACCCACAGCAAATATGGCACATGTTTCCCTGGACTTCCACCCTCAACCCCCACCTCCCAACCAACACACACAACCTGGTTATTCATGTAACACCCAAAAGGCAACTTTCCATTTTAGGACACAAACATATTTTAAAATGGTGAATTAACAGTAACCATTGCCTAAAATAAATAACTGAAATACAGGTGAACTATATCACTACATATCTATTTGTAGTGCATTAAAGCCTGAATTTACTAAATAATTTTTTAATAACACAAAACCCATTTTAACTCCAGAGCACTGAATTTTTCCCATATAACTTAGGTTACAAAATAATATGATTTATCCAAATAAAAACACACTGTTAATTATTGTAATCTAACAAGTATAAAAATTGTTGAAAACAAACACTACTCAAACTTTTCTCAGGGTTTAGAATAATTATCATCACTAATAAAAATCTTTATTATCAAACTATCCTTATGAATATCAAAATATGTTTGATAAATATACAATATACATTCTGCCTTTCTACATATATGAATTGTTAATGACTATGATCTTAAAGTATTGTTTCAAGTACCTTAGCTGAATTTTATTCAGCAAATTATAATATTCCCTTTTCTCCGGAGCTTGAAACGTTTTAGAGACATAATGAGAAATATCACACTAAAATTTGAGATTTATGCATTCAGGGACTATGTATTAGAATATTTTACTGATAAAATTTATATAATGATCTTATGTCTGGCTTCAGTTCCTTGAAGGTGTATTTGCTGACTAAGACTGGAAAGGCATTTCCCATAATGGACTCACAAGGTAATGGAATGTCTTGCTTAGAAAAAGAATTTAACTGGAAACTAATAATGTCTTTTAAAATAGCTACACAAAAGCCAGATCAGAAAAACACAGCTCTCTAAATCCCAGTGCATTAAGGGTATCTTGATCATCTAATGTAAAATTAAAGGAGTTTTGAAAGGTGAGATCTAGAGGGTAAGCATTTAGATGTGCTATTCAAGTCTATAACCTTTTCTAAAAATTATGGCAATGATCAGAATGCAAGTAGAGTAAGAAATAACACAGAAACACAATATGATCTCAGATATATATTTCTATTGGTACACACTTCATTTATAAGGAATTATAATTTCGGAGAATAAACACTCTGTTTTTCCTTTGGATTTGCAGTTTCTTATCTACCAAAAATAAGAGTTGGCCTAGGTGACCTACATCATTTTTCTTGATTCTTTATGTTTGTTTTCAAATGTTAATTTTATCTCCATAGGAAATAAGTATCTTAAATATAAATGGGTCAAAGGGTAGAAAGGCATTAATATCATACCCTGAAAGAAGACTGCATCAAAATATATATATTCCTCAATAAAAACATTTAAGCTTCTTTTGCCTGCACCACATTTAAATTTGGAGGGAGGGAGAGAGAGAGAGAGAGGAGAGAGAAAGAAAGAAAGAAAAAAAGAAAGAAAGAAAGAAAGAAAGAAAGAAAGAAAGAAAGAAAGAAAGAAAAGAAAGAAAGAAAGAAAGAAAAAAGAAAGAAAGAAAGATGGATAGATGGAGGGAGCAAGGGAGGAAGGAAGGAAGGGAGAAAGGGAGAGAGGGAGGGAGAGAAAAGTAGCCTGCTGCTGTGATTACAGCTTTTATACATCTCACTTATGTAGTTCTAAGATTTTCACTGAGAATCAAGGCAATAAAAGGAAGTACAATAAGTTTGTGATAATTAAATGTGAAGAGAAATATAAATTTGAGTTTCCAGTAGATGTTTTAAAAAGTTGAGTGGCTAGTTCTGGCATAGTTTTAAATGGTTACTTTCATTTTTTATCTAATTAAGTTTTATGCTCACGTTAGACATCTTTGACGTTCTCTCTTACCCTAAGTACTACATGGTCTATGAGTGTAATCAACTCATCTAGATTCTTGGGGACTGATTCCACACTAGTAATCTCATCAAGTTGGAAAATCTTTCTCTAAATTCCTTTCTATGTCTATAATTGCATAACTGTGGATCTATATATTCAAGTTCTAGTTGAATGTTAGAGATGATGTTAGAGATTGTGAAGCTGATTAGATAGTTAAAATTTTGAACATAAATAGTATCAAAATATCAATCGTCTTGGAAAACATTATATATCCATATATACATAGTTTTGTACGCAGTTTCATCTGTAATTTTACGTAAAGTGTATTAGAGATCTAAATTTCATTTGTCTTTCCAACCAATCCCTATGCAATTCTCAACTGTACCTATGAAACACAGAACGATTCTTCCAAGGAAATGAAACTTTCCGGCTACCTCTTTGGATGTTTACTGAAAATAAGAGAAGCCCAATTTGTATTCAAATACATTACACACCCAACAATCTAATTAGCCAACAGATCCTTCTTGAGGTGATTGCAAATGAGCTGCATTTGTGTAAATAAACTAAACCATCAACTACCCGAGCATTACATAGACAGGTTTTCCTCCCAGAGTGCCTTACCGTAGCCAAGATTTAAAGTATGCGGCACATACATTTATTTCATCTATAAAGCTATAGCTTTACCAAAAGTGCAATATATTTCTAAGAATTAGAAACAGTTTAAACCCATATCTTATACTACCAGTTGAAAGTATTTCTCCAAATGAAGACAAATGAAAAATACCCCATGCTATTCTTTTCACAGAAACATACTTATTTTCAATATATTTGAAAGCAACAAAGAAGGATAAGTCAATTCTTTTAAGAATAAATCCATTTCAGTGAAAATGTTCAAGAGGAAACAGCTCCAAATCCAAAGTAAAATGGTTCAACAACCATGTACAAATCCTAAATTAGCTTGGATAACTAGGTATGATGAGAAATATTAAAAAAAGAACAAAAAACAAATAGAGGAATGTATTCATACAAAAAGCTAGGCATTTCCTCAAGTAAAGCCTGGGATACAGGTTTGACTTTTTATTAGCGTTCTCCAGGCAAATGATCCCACTGTCCCATTCCTGCTGTCAAAAGCTGAAAGCCCATTTTACTTACTAGCCACCTCCAGCGATGCATTATGGCTCACAGCCTCTCCGAGGTAATTCCTTGCTACACAGACGTAGACCCCTTCATCAGGCCTGCTTTTTCGTCCATGTACTATGCGTAAGAAAAATAAAGATCCACTTGGCAGCAACATTCGGTGTGAGCGAGGGTCATCTTTGTCTGTCTCCACTCTCTCCCCCCCTTTGTACCATTCGATAGTGGGTGTGGGGCGGCCTTCAGCTTTACAGTTCAAAGTTGCAGGTTCTCCTTTTGACACAATTAGGTCGGAAGGGTGTTCAACAATGCGAGGTGGAAAATCTTCCTGACGAAGACGGGAGCCTGAAAAAGAATGGACGAAATAGCTTCATATTATCACATGGAAAATAATTAAAAGTCTTACTTCAAAAGCCTAGGCGTAAGCACTACTATGTAAACAGGGCATATTACTGACCCTGTATGCCCTCCCAGCCCTACTTACTAATGAATCCTACTGGTGTCCACCTCAACCACACCTTCCAATTCTTGAATCCTTTTGACCCTTCACTAAGAAATTGCTCTTACTTAAACTTTGCCTGTACAAATTCTGTCTGCTCTTCAAATCCCTTGTCCACAAAGCCTTTCAGAAGCCATCACCCTGTCTGTATTTACCACACATGTGCCTGTTTTTCCTGAGGAATGTGTGAGAGAATTGTAGAGAGTTACAAACAATAGCA
This sequence comes from Ailuropoda melanoleuca, assembly GCF_002007445.2. Lineage (NCBI taxonomy): Eukaryota > Metazoa > Chordata > Mammalia > Carnivora > Ursidae > Ailuropoda > Ailuropoda melanoleuca. The sequence continues at coordinate 30,455,409 of NC_048218.1, forward strand.
TGGCTTTTTAGAATCCCTTTGTAACGAACATCAATCAACACTTTGAAAAAACCTAGTCTGTAGACCAATGAACATCATATTCAAATATATGATGAAACTACTCTTTATATAGATTTTTCTATCTTCCTAAAAAAAGTGTGTGTGTATGCACTTTCCCAGAATTTGAATGAATAAATTAATTTCATTAGTTGCCAATAATTATATGTTAATATTTAAAATGCTTCAAAGACAAAATGTTATATAATTAAGTTTAAATAATTAAATATAATATAAGATGAAAAAGGATATTGGGTAAGGGACTGCATTCTGTATTACATAATAAGTGAGGTCTTGAGTGTGTGTGTCATTTAAATATGTCCTGTGCCTGTACCTTATTTTTTTCAATGTGATCATAACTTCTAAAACAGGGATCAAGATTCGTAATTTTTTAAATATTTCTACCACACTGCTGCTGTGGGTAAATTTAACATGTAAATTTCTTAAAGATTTCTCAAATGCTACAGCCCAAGGCTTAATGTAATTTAGCCCCAAACCTTGTTGTCATCTAGCCATGCAATCTCAATGAATAATGCAAAGTAGAAACCAGACTTCCTTGACCTGTCCCTCTCTTTCCCCTCCTCCTCCCCGATATTTCTCAAATCAATCTACTCATCTCCACCTCTATAGCCTACTACCAACCCAGGTCAAACTCCTATCAATTCCCACTGGGATTTAGGAAACCTCTTAAATCACTTCACTTCAGTATAGCCAGATGAAGGCTTTGAAATGCAAATACAATCTGGGTTCCCCCCTACTTCAGCAGCTCTTAAAATAAACTCATTGCTCTTAAGATAAAGTCCTTAACAAGATCTACAAGAGTGCGCTCATTTCCCCCTCTAGCTCTCCAGACTCTCTTCCTGTTCCACTTCTTTTTCTGCTTTCTTCACCTCACCTTGTGCTTGTTCACATATACAATACGCTTCCTCCTGCCACAGGCCTACAACTGCCATAGAGGCTGCGCTCGAAATGATCTTACCCTAGCCAATATCCACTTTCCTTTCAAATCTCTGCCCTCCCTGATCTTTCAAAAAAAATTAAGTGCTCCTTTCATAAACCTAAATGGCACTGCATAGCTACATTTGGTAAGAATGATCAGAATTATAATTTAATTTTTTTTGTTTGATGCTGGGGAATCCTGTCTTTCCCATTCCACTGTAAGATCTATGGGTCTGATTTTGTTCATGGTTGCTTCTCTTATGACTGGCAGAGCACTGAGCACACTATAGGTACTCAATAAATATGTTGTGCTGAATAAATGAAAAAATGAATGAAGTCCTAATGGGGAAGACCTATTTGAGTAGAATGATCTGAAGCCTAATAATCATGTATTCTATAAAGAGACATTAAAAGATTTTATTGTTTAAATGATAACCAATGTGCATTCTGTTCAACCTTTCCTAGACGGTAAGCTCTGCATGGACTGATTTATATATCTCTAATTTGTAACTACTATAATCAACGTTTTTTCTTAATGAATGAAATGAACAGATGAATGATGAAACTTAAAGAGCATTAGCTTATATCAACCATGAAGTAACAAAAACTGTCATCTGAAATGTTGAGTAATAGTTTTATAATCTGAAATACTGAGAAACAGCTTTAGTTCAATGCATGGTATACAACTACTATAAATTCTTTAAATGAACCCAGTCTCTAAAGGAGGAAGAAATAAACCATCAACATGGGGAAAAAATATTTTGGAAACTCATACTTTCTCACAAAGGCTATACTGAAGTCAAATGAGCTTTAAATTAGATTTTGGATTACTCAATCACAAATGCTATACAAAAAAAAAAAAAAAAAAAAAAACCAAAAACCTACATTATATACAACCGGCCTTGACTTTGGCTGTAATTATGAAAGGTGGATGTTAATAAGGATCAAATACTGAGGTAATAGATATTTAATTAAAGCACACATTATTTTAAATTCTGAACATCCATTTTAGATAGGAAATACGGAAGCATAGTATGCTATGAGAAAACAAAGAAAGGATCATTAAGACTGCCTGAACAAGGGAGAGTAGGTATACTGAGACATAAAATTGGAGACGAGTCCTGAAAAATGAGTCAAGAATAAAAGAAAGGAGATGATTTCATCCAGGGGCACAGCTACAAAAGAATATGGTACACCTGTGGGACCTGCGGGGAGTTAGTGCAGCCTGAGTAAAAGGTGTATGTCAGAGATTAGCAAGTATGTGTCTGAAGAAGTAGTCAGAAGCAATAATGTGACGGGCTTTGTACATCAAGTCAAAGTTCTAGAACTTACCTGAAGGCAACAGAACACTTAAATATTTTACGCAAGGCATGGGCACAGTCATGTTTGGTTTAAAGAGCTCGCCACTGGTAGTATGACACTGGACTATAAAGCAGGCTAAATTAGGAGTAATTGGTCAGGAAACTTTTGTACTCTTCAAACAATAAATTCTGAAAACTTGGGACTTTGACAGAAGAGAAAATAGAGGAAAGAATCTAAAGATATTTAGTTATAAAACCAACAGGATCCGGTCACTGGCAATATGGGGTAAACAAGAAATGGAAAAGGCACAGGATGGAGGAGAAGAACAAGGCAGAAGATTCCAAGTCTGTGATCTGACCAGAGGGTGAATGGCAGTCCCAGGGAAGGTGGAGAATCAAAGAGTGAAATTTGGTGAGAGGAAGGGCAGAGGAGATGAGTGACTCAGTCTGAGACATGGAGGGCTTGAGGTACTTCTTGAATATCCAAGTGTGACCTCAGAAAAAAATCTCCGCTGGAGCCATAGCTGAGAAGCAAGCTGGAGACTGAAACCACGGGGAATAACACTGTTGAGGGAGAGTGTATAGAGGAAGTAACGGCCAATCACAGAACCTGGAGATGACCCAGCCTCCACTAAACTACAGTGGAGCTCAAGACTGTCTCCATCCCTAACCTGCAAGCCCATATAGCTGGACCCCAGCTAGCGTGACTTTTGGGAACGGAAAACTCAGGCCTAAGCTTTCCTCAGAATGTTTGTACAGCAGTATTCAGTAAACGAGCTTCAGCAATAAAAATGGTGTCTGTATTACTCAGGCTAAATTGTCCTGCTCCGTGGAATACTCTCCTCAGATTCTTAACATATATTGCTCAAAAAAAAAAAAGAGCTGCCGTTCTCAGGGTCTTTTGTCTTGTTGAAGCACACTACGATGCACCAAAAGAACGGTATTCTATGCAACATTTCTCAAACTTATTTGGTTACTGAACTCTTCAGTTTTCTTTTTCCAGGATATCCCACTGAACTTTGCTTCTGAAGAACACATTTCCAGAGAAAATATACTGTAAGCCTGTAATAATCTGAAGAAAATGAATAGGGTTGGCAAAAAAAAAAAAAAAAAAAAGGGGTTGAAAAAAAAAAAAAAAAAAAAAAAAAAGTTATTTGTATGGAGAGCCCATACCTTTGAAAATCATAACAAAAAAACATAGAAATCTCACATTCCTCATAATGTATAACTTTCAGAAAAGGTACTTTCCAATTCCCGAGTGATGTTTATAATGAGTAATTGGCTAACCTCCACAATAAAAATTATAAATGGCAATCACCATCTCCAGGAAAGCTATAATAAATTATTCTTTATTATCAAGTCTAAGCAGGAAGGAAAGGAATAAAAGAGAAAACTAACATTAATTATCCATCATTTCCTTCATCACAGCAACATCTTTATGAGGTGGGGGGTGCCGTTATAGCTGGTGTCCATATGGGAGAAGTGAGACGCTCAGCTGTCAGTCAGCTGGAAGGTGGCAGAGCTGGGATTCAACCCGAGTCAAACTCAAGACCCTTACTCTTCCCAACTATTCCATAAACACTGCTAGGAGTAATTTGTTAAAATCCACAGCAAAACATACTTTGTCTGTCCTTGTTTCCAAACTGGAAGTGTTCATTTTGATTGCTTAGTTTTAAAATGTGGATGATAAAAACAGGAAGCAGTCCAATCTGGCGCATCTCTTGTTCCTGGCCCACACATACAGAGAGTACCTGACTGTAAAGCACATGATGTCACATTCCCTCTACTCAGTGAAGAATTTGACAATGAACAAATGGAGGTACGAAGTTTTTCTTATACTGTGTCATCTTCTCTAATTATGAGCTTGAATTTTTGAGTAAATAGCTTATATTGTCAGTTTTTAATACTGAGAACCTCAATTCCTACACAACTGTTTACACAGTTAAAATTTAGGATCGCTGGGGTGCCTGGTTGGTTCAGTCGATGGAACATGACACTCCTGATCTCAGGGTTATGAGTTCCAGCCCCATGTTGGGTGCAGAGATTACTTAAATTTTTTTTAAAAAATTAAAAAATCTTTTTAAAAAATTCAGTATCACTGGTTCCCCAATTTTTTTCACCAACATACTTTGAGGGAAAAGTCTCTCATCTTCTATCAGTAATTGTTGACTCACTTTCTCAAAGGGAAATTTTGAGAGAGTTTTGCCAAGATCATATAGAGAAAAGCATATAATAACTCTCAGAACAGTATAGATTACATATAGTCTTCCTCCCTAGAGCAGGTGGTATTCACCTCCACTGGGTCACAAAGGCTCTCTCTCTAATATTCCTGACTCATTCATAAAAAGCCTTCTCTCTTCCACCATAAATTCTGAGTTTCTGTAAGCCACCTGACAATCACCATTCTAGTTATGCTAATTTGCTTTTATTTACTTATTTTTATGTTATAAGGTATAAGGTTTCTATTACACTTGGTAAGACCAACTTCTGGTTTTAACCAAACTCTGCACAGGAAACAGAAAAGTAACAAAGAGAGGGTCAAAGAAGAAAGGGATGGTCAGAGTGAGGGTTTGACAAGGAACAAGGATGATAACGTCAGCTGCCCTCAGCAAGAATCCTGGTAGAATCTTGGGAAGAGAACACAGTTGACTTTAGGCATGGTCAACATCAGAAAAAAGGGCAGGGCAGAATTCCTTCAACAACTGGCCGGTTGGAGATAAAATATAAACATGAGTGACTGAAATATCTAAATATTTACACAACCGCAGCTGGAAAAAGATATACACGTAAGTGCTAAGTATTTCAAGAAAATATATCAAAGTCACATGAGATTTATGATGAGGAAACCAAACTCCTAGTTGGCTGCAAACCGTTCCTCCCTTTAAAATATCACTTCTACAGGCACACAAGCAAGTAACCATTTAAGAGACGGATCTTGATAATATTCTACTGGGGTATACAAAACACACATATGTATAACTTTATTGTTTTTCATATATATGATTTTACTCTTTTTTTTTTTTTTTGTCTTGCACAGCAGTAACATTTGTCTCAGGGTTTTGTTTGTTTATGTTTTCAAGTCTGTTTCTTAGTAGGTTGAGTGAAACAGTATTTATTTTATTAACAAAGTCTTATTTTGATCTGAATTTCTCTCTCATATTCTTTGGCAGGTTAAAATTAGAAAACATTAAATGATTAAAATATCCATTTGTCTCATATATCAGATGAAAACATCTTGCAGCACAGAAATGCTTGTAAAATTACTAAAAGCACAAGAGTAACAAGTTCAGAGAGTAGTTGACAGATGCATAATGAATATGAATAGAAAATTAGTGACATCTGCCCTAGGTGGGGGTTGGGGAGGTTTATATCTGCCTCGACAACAAACGTATATTTGTAAAAGAACAACTATATTCTTAAAAGAGCCTTGCCTCTTAACCTTTTTATTTAAGCTCCATTTACATTTTAAGGAGCATACAGCCTCCAATTATTAACATAAATCCTACCAGGGGTGCCAATCCAGTAATTTTCCTGTCAGAATTTCATCCTACGAGGAGATATTTGTTAAAAATAAGAAGACAGCATCCATTAATTACTCACTGTGTAGAGAGGAGACTGAAATACCCTCTACTGAATCACACACATTTCCCAAATACTCACACATTATTGGAATAAGTATAAAAACAGACCGTGCCATGGAAAAAAACACATAGCTTTACCTGAAATTATACAGAGTATAGGAATACAAGGGAAACAGAACATTTTAAAACAACTACATGATTAAGGAATCATGTCATTTTCATTAGGTACTTTGTTTCATCCTAATTTCCTGTGATTATAATTCCCCCTAAAGATGGCATGGGGGTTCTAGCCAAAATTCAGAATAATCCCCCAAATTAGTTGAGGGTAATTGATAGTATCTGTTATCATCTGAAATGATTACCAAAATTGTCCAAATGGAATTCTAAAAGTGAATCCCTGGTGTTTTTGTAATATTCCTATAGAATCTAATATCATATGGCTGTGTCCCAAAAGATATGAGAAAGATATGAGAAAGACTGACAGTAGAATAAGTTAAATTTTAAAAACAGTATTGCTTGCTCCCCCCCCCATTTTTAATAATATGGAGTCTAAGTAGAATAGACTTTTCTGTCATGGTACCCAAATATTACAGAAGCTACTAAGGCATTAGCTGCAGGAATTGCCTCAACGGACTCAAATCAGGCAGGATTTCACTCGGAGCTGTAACTAAAGAGGTTGTAGGGTTGAAGTTGGTTAGCTGAGTTCATGCTTCCTATTTGCACTTGAAGTAAAATTTCCAATCAATATACGGGTAGAAGAATTCTACCTTCTGTAAAATTTCAAACAAAAATATTTGCATATCTTAAAGTCCAAATTTTCTCACTCTCCCATTCATTGGTTTACCTCTATATTGAACATATACTGTATTAAGAACTGTGCTAAGCATTAGCAACACAAAAGTAATATGAAATAAAATCCTTGAACTTAACTGCCTTAAGTTCCCCAAGAAGAAATAGCAGGTGAGGGGAAAAGGGAAAACAAACAAACAAACAAAAAAAAAAAAAACCCAAAAAAACAAACAACTAATGTAGCATTTGTGGGGAAAGTTTATTTAGTCTAGAGAATGGTTTCAGTGTGCCTGTGTTCAAATCCAAACTCTGCTACTTGTTAACTGTGTAAACTCAGGTGAAGTCCTTAACCTCTCTGAATGCTTGTTTCATCATCTGTAAAATGTGTATAAAAATGATACCTACATTTTATAGGTTAACATAATCCCTGGTGCATAAAATAGTACACTGACCGCTGATTGGAACCACTGATGTAGTATTTGGAAGTTGGCATAAGCACCATTGTTTAATTTTACAATTTTCCTCTCCACCCTCTCCTGGAATTATATTAGGATACCTACTAACCAGAAATCAGCTACTGTTTTTTTCTAAATTTGTAAGAAAAGTTACAAACTAAGCAAGAATCTACTTTTAGTTGAGAATTCAACCCAAAATTATTTTTCATTTACACAGTTCTTAGCAGGATCTGGCACAACTCCAGCAAAACATCATCTATCAAAAGAGAAGAAAAACAAAATAAAACAAAGCTAGAGCACTTAGCCCACCCAACTTATTGTTTTACTAAGAATCATCAGAGGGTGAGTCTCTCCAAAGCCATCTATAATAAAGCATCTTTGTTCCTTGCAGAAAATATCCCATACATATCCATTGATTAAATTTATTACTTTCAAAATTTGAAAGACACACTAATGCATTTTAAATATTACTACACGAATAGTCATATTGTCTTTCTTTTCCTTTTCCTTACAAATATAAAAACCCTATGTGTTCCGGGCACCTGAGTGGCACAGCAGTTAAGCGTCTGCCTTCGGGGGCATGATCCTGGTGTTGTGGGATCAAGCCCCACATCGGGCTCCTCCGCTGGGAGCCTGCTTCTTCCTCTCCCACTCCCCCTGCTTGTGTTCCCTCTCTCGCTAGCTGTATCTTTCTCTGTCAGATATATAAATAAAATCTTTAAAAAAAAACAAAAAAACCCTATGTGTTCATCCTATTGATCAAGTTTGTAATTGTGCAGAATTACATTTCAAAACAACTTTCTATAGATACACGAAGGTATTAAAATTCACAAATACTCCTTTATTTCCTAATGCCTATCATAATGGACTCAAATATTTAGGCCTGAAAATACAATAACTTATTTCAGTTATTGGAACCATTTTTCACAGATGACAAAATTTGAATAGTATTTTGAACTGTGAAAAACAGTATTTGGGTGGTCTTACAAATGTTTTTTTATTGCTGGGTAAAAATAGTTCATCCTAATATTAGATTTTCAACATTAGGAGAAATTACATGAAATGCAATCAACATTAATCTACATCTCCCTTTTTAATATACACTATGGAAATTGCAGATGGTTATAAATTTCACCCAACTGTGACCTCAACATAGAGAACACGAGCCGGTGTCCTTATTGAAATTACAACTCAACAGTACTCCTATAACTAAAAAAAAAAAAAAAAAACCACAAAAAAACAAAAAACCTTGTTTACCAAACTTCCTCTGTCCTGAATTTAAATTTCCAAGGGAAAAAATTTTATCCTGAAATTAATCTTATTTTGTGTTTAAAATCATGTTTTTAAGTCATAAATTAAAAGTATGTAAAAACAAATAGGGATGTAATACAATTTGTTAACCACATGAAGTTTTTTTTAATTATTATGTAAAGTAGAATTTACTAATTTTTTTCTAAGACTTGCATTATATTTTCATAGAATCTTCACATCATAGATATAATTTACTGTGTCAATAACCTAAAATCAATTAAAGAATAAAAATAAGGCTTTTGACTTTACTTCTTAAATTAGGTAATCATACTTAAACTATATTTAGAGAACCCTTGAATCTAGGTGAGTTATTAATGCCTTTGAGATGGAGTACAGAATTGTAATTTTAAGGATAATTATCTAAAGACAATTACACTTTAGGAAAACAAAATACTTAAAATAGCCTTTTAAAGGATTACTAAGAAATCCCTGTAGGAATGCAGTCAACTTCACTTATTTTTAAACCTAGTCAGTACTTCTGACATGAACAAGAATTTCTAAGGAATCTTGTTTATATATTAGCATACTGTCATTTTTACCTCCCCTGTACTTACCCTTTTTCTCACTCACTGTATCTTGGATTTAGATCTTACAAACTCTAATGGGTGCCCTAACAATGGATACAGAGATGCTGCCTCTGTCACCTGACTTACAAAATATGGAGACGTGACATACAGGGTATTCCAAATATTAACTTAAAATCTACTCAGTAGTCTTTATTTTCTAAAGGGGCAAGTAAATAATTCATCAGTGCAAAACAAAGCTATGTGTGTGGTTGATCTAATGGGAAGATCCACCATGCATGAAATATCAATATATACTTTTGATGTCAAAAGATAAGGAAAAAAATAAAAACCTCTTAACTCTAAAAGCATCCTTTTTTTTTCTTTTTCTTTTCTTTTTTTTTTTCTGATTTGAGATTTGTTGCTTTCTCTGTTTCTTTTCTTCTGAAAGTAAGTTTGGCTTTTTTTTTTTTTTTTTTGCTTTTCTTTTTCTTTTTGGAATAGAGTTATAGTGTCACTTTTTCCTGAGATTTTAAATTTTTCTCTAATTGTGATCATATCATGTGTATTTGCATTTATCCTTTTGTACGGTAATGCAACTTAAAAGGGAAATATAATACTTTTAGTCATTATTTTGATGGTGGTTTAATTTTAAAGAAAAAAAGCCATACAATCAGTTTTGCTTAGAAAGCACTTAAAATATTGAAGTACTTATGTTTAGTTATTAAATAGTTATGCAATTACTGAAATACTTCTACATTTCCAGTGCCTACAATAGCACCTGACACTCAGCAGGTACTTGATAAAGTTGTTGAATGAATGAACAGATAATGGAAAGAAAATGATGGGAGACCTCATGTGTATTTATAAACAGTGTGGATCACAGGATGGGCAAACACCCATGCCTGGAGGCGGTCAGCATGGCCCTGAGTTCAAGAGAAAGTATGAGCAATCCTTATTTGTGCTTCTAGGGAGCAGACACCCACAGAGGAAAGGAGCTCTGAGAGCCAAGGCCTCCGGGAAGGCATTGGGAGATTCGAGACATTAGGTCCACTCAACGTCAATTAATCCTAAGGCCACTGAAACCTTTAGAGAGTATCATGTGTAGTGATTAACAGAGATGTAAGCTATCCATTTCCAGCAGAAGAAACACTGAGGGAAAGAGACAGAGGGGGAAAGAGAGCTAGACAAAAAAAAAAAATCTAAAAAAAAACAAAAAAACAAAAAAACCCTTAATGTTGATTTCTTAGGGACCATGGAAAAATAGACGGTTTTTGTTTCCTTCAACTTTCTCTAGTCTGGTGTTATTTTCATAATAAAATATTTTTGTTTTACAAGTGTGAAAGCCAACAAAATTTTTTGAAAAATATGGAGAAAATAAAATTCAGCTTTGGCGAGCTCTTTAGAACTCTTTACTCACTCAACTCACATTGCACCAGGTCTGTGCTAGATATAGGTGATTCAGAGTGCAGACAAAATCATTAGTAGCTCTCTCTCTTCAGTTAGTAAAGATGCAAAGTTAATGTGAGTGATATAGAAGTAACACTGTGCACTTAAACAAGTGTACTTACGTACCTGAGACAACATTAAACTATCTTTGTGGGCACACAAAAACACGAGGAAACTAACTGGAAAGAGTGGTATATATATGCACAATGGCAAGCAACAGAATGTGTGGAAGCAAACCTCTTTGACTAAAAACAAACTTTCTAGGAAAGTCAAAAATCTGTATGACATAAATGAAGAGAGGCCATATACTCTGAGCACCTGCTCCCTCACGCCTTGTGTGATCTCTACAAGTTTGAAGACTAGAAATAGATTTAAACCAAATAACGGGTATCAGTTGACTCTTCTCTTTCAAAAGCAAAAAGGCTTAATTATTTTACTTATCTTCCATACCATTACAACAGGGTAATTCCTGATCTATGCTTCCCCGGGAAAAATCATGTTATTTAAACCTTAAATGATTTTCACTTCACATTTGACTATTTGTAGCAATTCTGAGACCCTCTATTAATATTAAACTAAGCCCCAATTACATTATCAAAATATGCTTATACTTTCCCTACCTTGAGTGTAATAACTGGTAGAATACCTCAATAAAATGGGTGTTGCCCTAGCTTTCTGCTAGCACTGAAACAAGAACCGAGATAGGGAGCAATGAAGTATAAGTTTGGTTTTTGTTTGGTTGATTTTTTATTAATTCAAGAATTGTATTTATGGGGCACCTGGGTGGCTCAGTCAGTTAAGTGTCTGCCTTCAGTTCAGTCATGATCCCAGGGTCCTGGGATCTAGTCCCATGTAGGGTTCTGTGCTCAGTGGGGAGCCTGCTTCTCCCTCTCTCTCTGCCACTCTCCCACCGCAACCTCCCCCAACCCACCCCATCATGCTCTCTCTCATACTTTCTCTCAAATAAGTAAATAAAATCTTTTTTTTTAAAAGAACTATATTTATATAATATGGTCTTTTGAAAAAAGTAAGAGTAATTTTCCTTTGAATAAGTATTTTATGTACTAGATGTATGTATAAAATTGCATATAGATGTTTTCAGAGGCAAATACAGTCTCATCAAAATAAATCCTCCTGAAATATCCAGCACAGGCATGAGAAACTGAAATAATACCCCATTCAAGGGGCACCTGGGTGGCTCAGTCAGTTAAGTGTCTGCCTTTGGCTCAGGTCATGATCTCAGGGTCCTAGCATAGAGCCCCAAATTGGGCTCCCTGCTCAGCAGAGAGCCTGCTTCTCCCTCTGCCCCTCACCCTGCTTGTGCTCTCTCTCTCTCAAATAAATAAAATCTTTTTAAAAAATAACACATTCAATAGGAAAGCTTTAAATATTTTTTTTAAATATGAAAAGCAACCGAAAGCAATATCTCTAAATATGCGATCCTTCTTTATAGGTTTATGAGGTTTCTCTAATTTCAAAGTATTCTTTACTTTCTTTATTTCTCTACTTTGAAAGACTTGGCATGAGGTTAAAAGTACAGGTAAGTGGTCTCTGACCTATTCAGTCATATTCTTTGGACATAAGGATTTGAGACTGGTACTTCACAGGTACACAGTGTGATTTTAATGCACACTACAGTTTGAGAGCCACTGAACTAAGAGCTATTTTGATACCTATCTCTCACATTGAGTATTCTGAAATTGTACCCTTTATTAAATATTCCAAGCACTGCTAATACCAGCACAGTTCTATAGCACTTACCATGCATCATACATTTTTCGTTTTAAATATATTAACTCATTTAATTCTTGCCAAAACAAAATAAATGAGTAACTGCAATATTATGATTAACCTCCTCTTACAAGTGACAAAATTGAAGGACAGCAAAGAGGTAATTCGCCTGAGTTCACATACCTATATGAGAGATGTGAGCCATGGCCTCAGGTAATCTGATTCGAGGGAGTTTATGTTTATATCCTGCTTTCTCTCACATATTATTTAATATGACCATGTATTCAAAAGATTAAAAATAAATGTGACTAACGTACACTTGCAAGAATATGCTATTGAAAGAGAATAGGAAATACAACGCTTTTCATATATTCTCCCTTTGCAAAATGAGTCGAGAAATAAAAAGAAAATTTCAAATTCTGCTCTAGGGGTAGGATGTATAACTTAGCTTAACTTGAGCTACTGTCCCAACTTTACTCAACTGATACATTAACTTACACTATAAACAAGCACCTCAAAATCAACAGAAAAACATGTTATGGCTTCCTTTTATAAATTACTCTCATAAATAAAGATACACAAAATTATTACATATTAAAATAGATAGTAAAAAGTGCATTATAGAAATGTGTAAAGTGTGGAGTAAAATAAATAATTAAATACTTACTTATTCTTCTTTATACTTAGGGAATACCAAGGCTAGGATTTTAACATCTTTTCTTCAGTGTTATTCTATCAATTTTTAACATGAAATATACTATGACTACTCTTTGCTTATTTTAAACATTTTACCCTTTCACTAATAAGTTATGAAAAATATATTTTTAAATATATGAACAATATGTCTTATGGATGTATTACAATTAATTGAACTTCCTTATGGGAAGTTTATTCTCAGATTTTAAGGATTACTAAAATCTGAATTTAGTATCATTACATTCAGCATACATCCTTATCCATGTATTATTTCTTTAATATAACATTTTTTTAAAGATTTTATTTATTTATTCGACAGAGATAGAGACAGCCAGTGAGAGAGGGAACACAAGCAGGCGGAGTGGGAGAGGAAGAAGCAGGCTCAGAGCGGAGGAGCCTGATGTGGGGCTCGATCCCATAACGCCGGGATCACGCCCTGAGCCGAAGGCAGACGCTTAACTGCTGTGCCGCCCAGGTGCCCCTAATATAACATTTTTAGTCATGGAATTTGAGGACCCACGTGCTTAAAAATTTTTAAGAGTTGATACATATCTTCAAAAATAAATTGTTCTAAAGATGTCTTTTTAAAAAATTCCAATAATCCCAAAAAAGTTTTGACACCTTGTTAAAAATGCTAAATTCCATTTTTTTCACTTGTAAATTAAAGTTCTTTGGTACTTTGATTATTACTGCCCTTCTAAAATACCTTAAAATTCTCTATAATCCTTTAAGATATAAATTTGGAAAATGGGTATGAATATACCATTAAATATCTGATTTTTTCCTTCATGTCATATTCTCAGTTATACCTTTTAAATTATGCTTATTTGTACCTTCAATTTGGTTCACGCTGATCAAAACTTACTAATATACTGATTTCTAGTGAAATCCCCTATTATCATTTTGGGTTATATTCCTTAAGGAATTTTAAACTAACACATACCTTTAAACATTTGTTAGTTCTCAAAACGACTTTAATAATGTTCATAGAAAATCTCCAAATTTTAATTCTTATTTATCCATTAACCCAACAACTCCATGTTTAAACACATAATATGGAAGCATAAATAATTCTAAATTTTAATGTATTAGACAATCAGATATACAGCATCAATTTAGGACCAAGTCCCAAGAACTTCTTACCAATAGGTACTCTCAGTATGAAAGCAGTAATATCGCTTTCTTTGAACACAACTTCCCAATAAAAGTATATGGAAAAATCCATGTATTTCTAGTTTATTGATGAAGACAAAATTAGTAAGATGAAATTAACTCATTCTTTTTAAATACAGAAATCTTCTCTCAGGTTGACCAGCTCAACCTGTTCCAACTGTGACCTTCTCAAATTTACTACTGAAAACCCCCTTCAGTCATTTCCAGGTAAATTAGGGCCATTGGATACCCTTTCCCCTTAAAAAGGCAGATAAAATAGACTAAAAAAAACAATATCCTACCCAAAATATCCATCATGGTAATTGGTGCCAAAATTACTGATCAAATGAAATAAAAAAGTATGTTCAAGTTGTCCTAAGATACAAACTTGTTTTTTTAAGACTGAGAATGCATTATATCATAAACATCATGGACAGAAAAAAAAGAATCAGTTCTTGGTCAACTCATTAGGTAAGAAAAAAGTTGGCTGTGAGACAAAGTATATGAAAGAAAGGAGTTGCCATATTACTGTCAGATTTGATGTTTTTAGTTTTAATACAAATATAGAATAGTCTACTTAATGTGGAAATACAGACAGAAATCCAATGCAAAGAGGAAACCTATAGTAATCTCTCTACCTGTTTGTTTTCTTTACCTGGTTTAATTCTAAAACCAAGAGAATGATGACTGGTAAACAGCAGAGGTCCAGAAGAGAATAATCCAAAGTAATGCACAGAAGTAAAATTATTTCAATTCCACAAATGCTTACAGAGCAATTACCCTGTTTCTAGGCCTATAGATTGTAGATGGAAGCTAAAAACTGACAGCACATACTAAGCTTGTAAGTGCAAAGAGAAGGAACAACATATATACACACACACACACATATATGTATATGTATGTATGAAAAGTCTTAATTTTAAAAAGGTATCTAATCATAAATGTAATGCTCTTAAAAAGAAATATCTGCAAATGCAATTAGCTATATATATACATATATATATATGCACACATATACATATCTGCACACATATCTATCTGTATATAGATATGCATATATAAATTTAAAATGATGACTTGCATGACTAAAATGAGATTCTAACAAGAGAAAAGTAAAGGAATAAATAATAATAAAGAAAATACTCAAGGAATAAGGTATTTTTCCTGGCTTTTCCCTTCATATAGTTTTCTTTTGGCAAAGTGTGGGCAGACTATTATTTCTAGTGTTTTGCTTTTGCTTCAGTCTAACCATTGCAATGCGCTCTATGTTCACATGCATAACCGAAATGGAGCTTATGCCAATTCCTAGGTTTTCTTTTCACTTCATAAAACTTTTGTTCCATAATACACAAAACACCATCTTGACTATAACCTACAGCAAGCCCCTTCTTTGAGTTATTACCGTCATACACATAAGCAATACTCTCGTGGCCTTCAAGATTCAAGATGTTCATCTTTCTTTGCAAATCTGACACCCAAAAAGAGTGCAAAAGCCCTACAGAACTACGAGTTGTAGATTTTGCATATGAAAAAGCTTTTGAAAAGAAAAAGATGAATCAAACTGTTTATGGATGCATAAACATTAGATGCATAGGAGATGGTCAGAGTGACACTGCCTCCTTATATAACACAGAATCTTTCCTTGGTTTGACTTGGTTCTAATATGGTTACTTAGTTCTACTGATGTGTCTAAGAGTTAGTAAAAAACAAATGGTACTTTCTCCAAAAGTCTCAAAAGGACACAGATAAGATTTTTATAATTATCTCATTGATCTTCAATGTCAGAATAGACAATAGCTAAGAGGTATTTAGCAAACTCATTAGCTATATTAATTCTCACACTCCCCCAAAATGTTCCTAAGTGGGCACTATTAGTACCCATAATTTATAGATGAGGAAATTGAGGCAACAGAAATTAAGTAACTAGTCCAAAATTTAACAGGTACTTACTGATAAAGATTTAGATCCACATAGTCAGCTCTAGAATGTGGACATTTAACCACTGAACTATGCTGTAAATCAGCACAATTGTTTAAGAATTTACCTTGTATAAGAATAAACTTCACAAACCCAAAGATTTGTTTTTTAACTCTCAAGTTAATGTAAGAAAAACTAGAAAAAAAAAAATTTGGAGGAGCCTGGGTGGCTCAGTCGGTTAAGCGGCTGACTCTTGATTTCACCTCAGGTCATGATCTCAGGGTCCTATGATTGAGCCCAGCGTCAGGCTCCATACTTGGTGGGGAGTCTGCTTGAGATCCTCTCTCTCCCCTGCCCTTTTCCTCTATCCTCGCTGGTGCTCTGTCTCTCTAAAACAAATAAATCTTAAAAAAAAAAAAAATACTTTGGTTCCACATGGCCATTGGGAGAAGAGAATGGATTGGATTCATATCGGAATACTTGGACTTTCTCCTAGGCCCATAAAATTCTACCTCTCCATCCTCAATAACTGGGTCAGTTTCTTCATCCATAAAATGAGGTTAATATACCATGTTAAAGCTAGAATAAGAACAGATCAATTTGTCAGCCCTCCCATCTTCCAAACAGAGGAAAACTCATCAACAGATCGCAAATATTTTATTAAGGTTGACAGATCCTTGGTAGCCAGAACCAGGACCCTGTTCTTCTGAATCCCATTAACATGAGTAGAAGTAAAACCTTTTTTGTAAAAGAAGATTAAAGAAGAGGTGTTCTTAGCCTGTTCAGGATGTGTTTCTAAAGTGTATGTAAATTTTTGAAAGTGGATGCAAATTTCTCTGGCCATGCACAGAAATACAAAAAAAACATAGCATTAGAAGAGGTTCTAATCTTCACAAGAAATAGAAGGGTAATTATCTTTATTTTGTCTTAGGTGAATAAAGAAAAGCTCAGAGGGGTAAATATCTCCTAAATAATTCATAGAGAGATATTTACACATACCTCACATTTGTACAAGATCATATTACATAGGATCTCCCAAATAATTCACAGAAAGCTGGGAATCAAGCTCTATGCTGGACTCCAGAGCCTGCAGTCCCTGCTTGGTGTTGCCATGCAACACTGCCCTGCTTCTCTGACTTCTCATTTTAAACCTCTTTTCGCACCTACTCTCCACCTGATGCTGGACTCAGCACAGGCTGAGTGAAGTAACACCTGCTATCATTATGCCCCTGCTGAAGCAGGAAGTCCAAGTTATTTTCTGTTGAGAAGTATTTTAGCAGACATTAATACCAGGGAATAGAAGAGCTGACACTTCAGTGCTGAGCACTCAGTATCTTCCAGGCATTTACTGGGAATGGCGAACTAATGATGTCCTCATACCTTAGGTATATAATCACCTTGCAGTGCTGGCGAAGGAACTCTATCCCTCAAAACCCTACAATCTAGGAGTTCAGGGCCTAGAAGGATTAGTGTTTCCTAGTTGGGAGGGGCTTACATAGGTTGAAAAGCTCAGACTCCAAGAAGTACATGGTGGTCAAGTACCAAAAGCAAAATCGATACGGTAAATGCCAAAGGAGAAATAAGGAGTAGAAGTTAAGTAAAGCAGGCAGTTTGCTTTCTCAGAGATGAGGTTCTGGTTGGAAACGAGGGCTGCATATGATTTGGGGTTGGTCAGAGGTTCTTTGCTCTTCAGATTATTTGGAGTTTTGTGTTTATGAATATATTTACATTATCTACTGAGAAGATCCATCCACAGGAAAGACCATCATATTCTTGAAGAGGGGCATTGACGCAAACATTTTTTAAATAAACAACAAGATAATGGGGTATCCATTTTTTGCTCTCACGAAGTGTCACAAACAGGGTAGCTTAAAAAAAACAGAAATGTATTGTTTCACATTGTTTCCAAGTTTAAGTCGTCAGCAGGGGTAGTTCGTTCTAAGGGCGGTGAGGGAGGATTTGTTCCAAGCCTCTTTCCTAGTTTCTAGGAGTTTACTGAAGTTCCTTGGGTTTTGCTGCATCACTCACCCCAAACTGCCTTCAGCCTCACATGGCTTTGTCCTGTGTCTCGGCTTCCGTGTCCAAATTTCCCCTTCTTATAAGGACACAGTCATACTGGATTAATCCCCACCCTGATGACTTCATCTTGCTCATCTCCAAAAGACCCTATTTCCAAATAACCTTACATTCACAGATTAAAACTTAAACATTTGATGGGACACAACAGCATGGGAGACGCACAGATGAGTGGGAAGGATGCTTTAAATCAGGGTATACAAGGGAGGAACAGACTTAATGTGATAATCAGAAGCCCAGAATGATTTGTGTAAAGGATTTGGTCTAAAACTAATAGAAAATAGGAGCTGAAATGCTGGCTGTAGCCAAACTTTTGAGGCCTAAAAATACTCAAAACAGGCTTTTACGGGACACCTGGGTGGCTCAATCAGTTAAGTGTTGGATTCTTGATCTCAGCTCAGGTCTTGATTTCAGGGTCATGAGTTCAAGCCCCATTTTGGGCTCCACATAGGGTATGAAGCCTACTTAAAAAAAAAAAAAAATCTTTTGGATTCTAGCCTATTAGCTACAAAGAAATTCCTGTAGGATTTTAAAAAGTAAAATAACTGGGGCGCCTGGGTGGCACAGCGGTTAAGCGTCTGCCTTCGGCTCAGGGCGTGATCCCGGTGTTATGGGATCGAAGCCCCACATCAGGCTCCTCCACTATGAGCCTGCTTCTTCCTCTCCCA
Organism: Ailuropoda melanoleuca; assembly: GCF_002007445.2. Taxonomy (NCBI): domain Eukaryota; kingdom Metazoa; phylum Chordata; class Mammalia; order Carnivora; family Ursidae; genus Ailuropoda; species Ailuropoda melanoleuca. Next base: position 30,474,013 of record NC_048218.1, read on the forward strand.
CTCCCCCTGCTTGTGTTCCCTCTCTCGCTGGCTGTCTCTATCTCTGTTGAATAAATAAATAAAATCTTTAAAAAAAAAAAAGTCTCTTATAAAAAAAAAAAAAGTAAAATAACTATGAATATGTTGTTTAGGACCATTAAACTCACAGGACTGGGCAGGATGCAGAGTAGAGAAAGGAGCACGAGGACTCCCTTAATCACCCCTATAACACAAATGTGAGACAAGGAGGGTAAGGGGAATAAAAAAAGAAACGAAAAAATCCAAGAAGCATTCTGAAGGAAGAATTCACACAATTCAGTCCAACGGCTCTGAGGTTTGGGATCTAAGAGACAAGATGAAAGCTAGCTTAGGGCCGTTTTCATTTTAAACTTGTGTTTGAGTTTGAGAAAGAAACCAACACTGTAAATATTTTTTTCGTACATTAAGTATGACATAACTTTAAGACTTTAAAAACCAACTTGAGCTCAACAGATGATATTTTTAAAAGAGTGAAAAGGAGAGTTTCTTTCCATCCCATTCCCAGAATTTTTTATTTCAAGAGCTATATGTTTCAAGTTATAATTTAGAGTAGAGTTATACTATATATCTCCTAAGATAACTGCACTTGATAATTTGTAAATTATAGTCAATATGTTCAGGAAAATGCTATCTAACAGGTTTATTTAAAGATTTCATGTTAAATTCCATGAACATTTTATACAGGAACTCCTTTGATGATACACCCCACGTGCTGACATAATGTAGCAAATAAGGACAAATCCCGAAGGCTGCTTAGACCACAGTTTCATTTTTGCAGATCATCTTTAAACCCCTTTTATAAAATGGCAAAATATTGAGGCCACTCCTACTTCTTTGAGCACAATACGAAGTGTCCTTTGGGAAAAGTTTTTTAATGGGAAAATCTCATGTACATCACAAAAGTCTTCAGATGATCACCGCTCCAAATATAAGTTGAAGCCATCTAAGTAATTTATCTTCTGTAAGCATGTTAATTCCATTCAAAGAGAGAATAAAGCATGCAATATTCGTTATTTAATTAGAAGTACTTTTTCTTTTTTTTAAGATTTTATTTATTTATTCGACAGAGATAGAGACAGCCAGCGAGAGAGGGAACACAGCAGGGGAGTGGGAGAGGAAGAAGCAGGCTCATAGCGGAGGAGCCTGATGTGGGACTCGATCCCAGAACGCCAGGATCACACCATGAGCCGAAGGCAGACGCTTAACAACTGCGCTACCCAGGCGCCCCTAGAAGTACTTTTTTTTTTTTTTTTTTAAAGATTTTATTCATTTATGTGACAGAGAGACAGCCAGCGAGAGAGGGAACACAGCAGGGGAGAGGGAGAGGAAGAAGCAGTCTCCCAGCCGAGGAGCCCGATGTGGGACTCGATCCCGGAACCCCGGGATCACGCCCTGAGCCGAAGGCAGTCGCTTTAACGACTGCGCTACCCAGGCGCCCCTAGAAGTACTTTTTTAAAAAGATTTTTTTTTATTTATTTGAGAGACAGTGTGCGTGAGTGGCAGGGACAGGGAGAGAACTTGAAGTGGACTCCAAGTTGAGCGCAAGGCCCAACATGGGGCTCCACTGGACAACCTCAAGATCACGACCTGAGCAAGACCACTTGCTTAACCAACTGAGCTACCCAGGTTCCCCAGTTAAAAGTAGTTTTTGATATGGAATCTACTTTGTTTTTTTTTCAAAGATTTTATTTATTTATTTGTCAGAGAGAGAGAGAGCATGCGCGCAAAGCAGAGGGTATGGCAGGTAGAGGGAGAAGCAGGCTTCCCGCTGAGCAAGAAGCCTGACAAGGGACTTGATCCCAGGACCCTGGGATCATGGCCTGAGCTGAAGGCAGACACTTAACCAACTAAACCACCCAGGTGTCCCTGGAAGCTACCTTTGTAAAGAAAATGTCTCCTCCTCCTTAAAAAAAGTGATATTTAGTAAGGACAACTTTAAAAAATAATTCTCAATATCATAAAGACTACATTGGGGCCAAATTTCATTATTCTTACATTCTACTCCAGTGCTGTCCAAGAGAACTTTCTGCAATAATGATTACAATGTCCTATTATGTGCTCCCTCTGATACAGTAGCCACCAGCCACAGGAGGCTTTTGAGCACTTGAACTCAGCTTTTATTTCATTTTACTTTAATTAATTTCATTTAAATAGTCACATATAATTGGTGGCTACTGTGTGAGAGAACACAGCTCTAATCAACTGGTAAGTGAAAAAAATGCAAAAGAAAGAAATCAAAAGCTACACCTGCAGCTCTTAAACACCAGGATCTATCACAATGAACGTTGTCATTTATATCCGTGGGTCTTCACTGCTGGGGAGCAGCAGAGATCCCTACAGAAGGGGGACCTTAAAAATTCAGATGTCAGGGGCCCCCACTCCTGATCTACTGAATCAATTTTTTAAAAAATCTATTTTTAACAAGCATCAGAAGTAATTCTCTGATGCACGGTAAGGTTTGAGAACACCTGATCTATATCTGCTTTCATTACAAAGTTGAGTCAATGTGTTTCTCCAAAAGGACATATGAATTTGTACAGTTTAACTACTGAGTTCTAATATTAAAACATATCGTTTTGGGGCACCTGGGTGGCTCAGTTGTTAAGCATCTGCCTTTAGCTCAGGGCGTGATCCCAGAATTCTGGGATCGAGCCCCACATCGGGCTGGAAGCCTGCTTCTTCCTCTCCCACTTCCCCTGCTGTGTTCCCTCTCTCGCTGTCTCTGTCAAATAAATAAATAAAATCTTCTTTAAAAAAATATCGTTTTAATTTAGATAACACTGGCACCTTCTAATCAACATTTTTTTAAGAGCTCCTTCTTTTTCGAAACAACTGGAGAGTAAATTATTTTCACATTCTAAAATACCGCTAAGTATCAACTAATTTCCCTGGACAAATGCTACACTTCATCAGGTCTTGTCTTTCTGTAGATCCCACAGTAAATGAATTACCTGCCTTGATTATTACACACCTCTCTTTTTATTCTACATCTTTAAACCCATGCCTTAATGTTTGTTATGGAAATCTATGCAATGCCATTCTCTGATTATCAACTTACTTATCTGTAAAATGAAGTAAAACTGGAATGAAAACTCCTACCTCACAGTATTGTTCTCAAGGCCAAATGTGAAGTGCTTAGCAGTGTCTGGCACATAGGCAATAGTGGCTGGGTATACAGTTTTCTTCCTCTTCCCAATGACTGTTTATCTATTTATTTTCCTTTAAATTTGCTTACCTGTCAATACTGTTGATAGCTGCCCAAAATCACTTAACCCCTACTTGCTGTTTTAGGGTCACAAAGAGCCCTAGAGGTCTGCCTCCAGTGGGCAGGAGAAATCCATGGACATGTGACAGCTTTATATGGTTGTTCCCCTATGACCTGGTCACCCTTGCCACCCCCCCGCCAGCCCCATCCTCAAAGCCAGCTATGGTTTTATTACTCTCAGCCAAACCTAGTTCCTGTAACTAAAACCTTGCTTCCCTCCTCGTGACTTGGTTTTTGTCTTACACCCAACCTTGCTTCTTCACACCCCCTTCCCACAGGATAAGAAAACTAGGCAATAAAACTCTCCCTCACTAATTAGACAGGACTTGGGAGTAGAGGGTCCTCAATCTGAACATACAGCACTTGATGTATCTTGTTTAGAAGCAAAAAGGCAATGATGATCCTCTTTCTTTGTTTTTATTTTTAAAAAAATTTTTAAAGATTTTATTCATTTATTTGACAGAGAGAGAGACAGTGAGAAACAGAACACAAGCAGGGGGAGTGGGAGAGGGAGAAGCAGGCTTCCCACTGAGCAGGGAGCCCAATGCGGTGCCCCATCCCAGGACCCCGGGATCATGACCTGAGCCAAATGCAGACACCTAAGGACTGAGCCACCCAGGCTCCCCTCTTTGTTATCTTTTTAGTGGTGTTACATAGCTTTAGGGTTGGTCCATGTTTTTAGTATATTTTCATTTTAAAAAGTGAATCCCTCATATCAATTTGAAAAAAAAAATCCTAAAATTAAAAAAAAAATAAATCTAATAAAAGCATTTCAACATTATATAAAATGATTTCTTCATCTTAGAAGAAAATATAACTTCTTGCAATAGGGTAAAATTGAATGCTCTCTAAAAACAACAGCAATAACAGAAAAAAAATTTATTTTCTCAAACCAACCACAATTACATACAAAATTCTTCTGAGGCTTATTTGCTTTTAGTCTTCCAAAGGTGAACATATCACACACTTGCAAATCGTTTTGAAATTAGAACGGTAACCAAACCAACTTTCTTATTTAAATCGAAGAAACTTAAGGTGGAGAGAAATCAATCTATCTATTAAATACAGTTTATTTTTAAAGTCCTATTACAAAAATGTCAAAAGACTTTCTAAAAGTTTTACTTGTTATCTCATTTGGGAAGCCATGATATTTAATTTGATGACAACTTCATAAGGGCCTCAAAGAATACTAGGCATTTACTCAGGTGGAAGTCTCAGGAGCCATAAAATGGAAAGCATGAAGCTTTATGGTAACTGCAGAAATGCGATTTTAAATAAAATACGGATTTTTAAAATGACAAGGTAACTCTTTGACTTTTAAAAAAAATAATTAAGTTACTAAGAAGAAACTAAAGAATTGAGTTTGGCTGACTTTCAGTTTTATTTCTTAGGAGATGTTTCTAGGTCAATTCAATATCAACAAAGTACAAGTTTTTACATTATGTGGGGTGCAGTTCATTGTCTGACAAGTTTACTTCACATGATATACCAGTAAATTTTAGATTACAGTTCATTACTGCTAAGGGTAAATAAAAATTAATTTTATGATAGGTATAAGTAGGTGCCAGTCTTTATGTATGATGTCTTAAGGAAAATCAATGACATTCTTATTTTAAAATATTCACAGATGAGGGCGCCTGGGTGCCTCAGTCGGTTAAGCATTTGACTCCTGGTTTCAGCTCAGGTCATGATCTCAGAGTCATGGGATCAAGTCCTATCCATGTTGGGTTCCACACTCAGAATGGAGTCTGCTTGAGAGATTCTCTCTCTCCCTCTCCCTTCCCCTCTGCCCTCCCCCAGCTTGTGCGCATGTGAACGCACAATGTGCGCTCTCTTTCTCTCTCAAGTAAACAAGTAAAATAAAATCTTTAAAAAGATTAAAATAAATAAAATATCCACAAATGAATAAAGGAAGGCTCAAAACAGTTGAGTATCATTTTTGAGACCTAATTTTTGGTAAATTACTTGAGACTGTCTAACCCTACTCCAATACGCTGGAATCACCTGAATTTTGTAAAGTCAGTGTGTACATCAGTGGATCGCAAAACCTAATCTGTATCAAGCACTATACTATAAACTAAAGAACTTGTTATACATATAAATGTACTCTTCTAAAATATAAGAAAATAGTTGTTGTGATCAATACAATATACATGTTCCTTAAAACATTACTGAATTTGAGACACCTGGAGGACTCAGTCGGTTAAGTAGCTAATTCTTGATTTGGGCTCAGACCATGATCTCGGGGTACTGAGATGGAGCCCTGCATGGGGCTCCATGCTCAATGGGGAGTCTGCTTGAGGATCCTCTCTCTCCCCCTCTCCCTCTGTCCCTCCCCCCTGCTCATTCTCTCTCTCTCTCTCAAATAAATTAAAAAATCTTTAAAACATTATGAATTCCCAGCAGCTTTGTTCCTCCAAGTCAAATGCTACTATGTAACTGCTATCATTACAGAAGCTCAGCTATTAAAATCAGGCTGCTACATTCATAAAGGATGAAGAGAATGCTGTACAGCACAGCACACAACTCTACAAATAGATACAATACCCAACTCTTACTTCCTCCTAGCAATTATTATGAATCACATGCGGGTTAAACTGCTAATCATCTGGACAGGAATGCAGGAAACATGACAGCCAAAGTAAGGTTGACCATAACATATGTTATCCTAACTCTGTATCAGGGTATTTGAAAATGCCTATAATAGCAGTAGAATCAAATACATCTATGGTGAGTTCCACTTCCTGGACATTCTCAGTCGATCCACGAGGGAAGCACAGTATCATTTTAGTCTGTATCTTCCATGATGCATGTGTTGTACTGAAAGAGCAGTCCATTGTGATGTGTCTGGCAGTATCCTACATGGAGATTTTAAGCCCTCCCATTTTCTAAAGTTTGTCTTTCAAAAAACCTGAAGCCAAACATATGAAAATGATTATTTTACATAAAAATCATATGGGCACAAACTTAATTTTCCACTGCGCATAAAATTAAAAATAAACAAATGAAGAATTTGGTGGTTGCAGACAGAATTAAATTACTATTATTAAACATTGCTAAAGATCCACTGAGTTACAAGTGAGACATTTCGCACAAAAACAAGAAGATAGTTAAGTATGCTTTTCATTGGAAACTTCTGAATTTTTAATGGTTATTAGGTCACTTTATTTTAGAGCATATTTTATTTCTCAAAATAGCGGTATAGAGAGGAGACAAAAGCCTAAGTAAAGGTAAAGGAAAAGAGAAATAGTAAACTATACACTAGTTACCTCAAAAGAATATTTCTCTCCTTCCCTCTCTCTCTCTGTTTGTGGTATAATTGACATACAATGTTACATTAGTTCCAAGCGTACAATGTAGTGACTTGACAGTTCTATACATTACTCAATGCTCACACCAGGAAGCGTAGTCACCACCTGTTCTCATACATTATTACAGTATTATTGACTATATCCCCTATGCTGTACTTTTTGTCTCCATTACTTATTTATTTTATATCTCAATGTTTTGTACTTCTTAATTACCTTCCCCTATTTCACTCATTTCCCCTAATTCACGAATGTTATTCTCTTTTTATATTCACTTAGAATATGGTAAATAATGCTTGAATGAACAAAATTCAAGTGTCAACGATTCTGAAGAACTGGTAGTAATACCAGCTTCACAGATTATATGATTTAGGAGAGAATACTAAACCCAGTGCCTCAAACATAATATATACTCACATAATACTGGCTCCCTCCTGCTTTCCTTCTTTGATGTTGGATAAAGAGACCAAAGGATTTTCTGGTTAATAATAATGCTACATTACATGATAATATGGATGACTTTTATCATTAAGGCTCAATCTTCAAGCTTTAAACTATATCCACCCCCCCTTCTAAAGTTTAAGGTATACTGAACTGACATTCCTTTATACTTTTAATGAATTAAACTGAGCGTAACTATTGCTTAAATATCACTTCCCCAAAATCTGAAAACAGAATGAATGAAGTCCAGATCACTTGTTCAGGGAATTTAATCTTAATATTATCTACAACATAAAATAACCATAGTAATAGAATGATCATGTAATTACTACAATGACAGAAAAATCCTCGCATCAGTAATGAGGAAATTGGCTTCCAGAAATATTATTATTTGTCTCATTTAATCCACCACCAAGGTATGCATTTATTTATTTATTTATGGATGATAACTTCCTTTTAACTAATTCTTTATAACGGCCATTTTTTTAAAAAATCAAGCATTATATAACTGACATAACATTATATTAGTTTCAGATGTACAACATAACGATTTGGTATTTGTATCTATTGTCAATGGATGCTTTTATCATTCCCAGTTTACCCAGGGAAAACTAAGGACAATAGAGTCAAATGTCTCATTCAAGGTTATTTCATCAATTAGTAACTGAGGTAGGATTTGAAACTATGTCATTTGATTGCAAAGTTCTCCCTACCATATATGATGCTGCTGAGTGTTTTTGGTTAGAACAGATTTGCAGAAAGTATGTCACTATTTTCTTAGAAGCAGCAACAACAAAATTAAGAGGAAAAGTTCAGTTCTCAGATTTGGTGTAGAGCAGAATCACCTGGAAAGTGTGATATAAAAAATGCTCAGCACTTGGCTTTGTGCTTCAGAACTGAGGTCTGGGTCAGACACTAAAGTTTGAGAACCACCAGTTCATAACATAAAAAATGAACACAGACCTAGTGATACGCAGAGAAGGAGATCCCAATGCAGGCAAATGGGCTAGCCATAAAAACCTGAAATGGGTAGTTCAAGAGGTCAGGTCAACAGCAGCAATCCCAACAGCCCTCTAACCTACCTAACACAAAATAAACTCAGAAACCTACAGATCCAACGGACAAATAGAAAAGTTCCTAGGACAATAAAATTGGATAAACAGGTAAAAATCTAATGCTTTGTAGTGACATTTTAAATTCTTTAATATCTAAAAAGCTAGCAAACCCATTTCTTTTTATGAATATTCATTGCAAGGATGTGGCCGTTGGTCATATGAGCTAGTTATCACATAGCTGACTGTAGTCCACAGTGTAATTTTTAGAATTCCTTTTTAGAATTCCTCTTGCATCAACAAAGCCTTAGTTTGAATATTTTCCAAGTAATGTCAGAAGCTTATCTTCAAAGGTCTACTAAACAAATAGTACCGTCGCTTCAACATTTGTACTTTGAAAAACAAGTCAATACCACATAGTGTAATCGTAACATCTCTTGCATGAACACGAAGAATGGATCGGCATGTGTACCTTAAAATAGCTTAGAACTTCCATAGTCAAAATTTTAAAAAGCAGTAATTATGGTAATGCTATAATTAAGAAACAACATACATGGTACTGGTCAGGGGCATGCTAGAATTATATTATAAGCTCACTAACATGTAAAGGAATTTGACACCAAGTGGCATTACTAATTTTATTCATGATTCATTATCATTTGCTGATTATTAAAATTATTCATTCCCTCCTAGCTGTTAAGTAACAAATAGAAAGTTTCTTCAGCTACATGTCAATTGTCCATGTTGGCCATTTCTTTTGTGAGACTGGGAAAGCCTTTAGCTAGCATACTTGTCCCCCATTCTTCAGCTAACAGGCTCCATTCATGGACCACAGTGGTGAGCATGGGCTCCGGGCTGGTGACTAATTACTGGCCCAGGAATGTACACATGACTAATGCTGGGACGACTGGAACCCTTCCCTGGGATTTTCCTACCTAGAGTTGGCAGGGAAAAGCTATCAGACTGTGAGCTGCCAAGCATCATGTTTGCTCTTGCACTGAAAAGATTTGTCTATAAAGTAGAAAAATGAACCAACTACATGAGAGGAAATAGAGGAGAGAAAACCAAAACGTACTGATGGTATTTCATTATTTGTGCTATTTCCCCCTTCAATCTGATCCCACCCAAGCATTTTCTATGGCTCGAGCATACGAATCAATGAATTTTCCTTTTGTTATTGAATGGGTTTCTTTCACTTGCTACCAAATAGTACTAATCCACTAATTTCCCTATATTAAATGAAGTTTTTTCTCCCTTGGACTGTGTCACTATGGAGACACAGTGAGGAATTTCACACTTATCACCTCTCCACTTCTCCAATGCCTTCAAGTTTCTATTATCTCCTCTTCTTCCATGAAGTCTTGCCAGACCAGTATAGCCCATGCCCTTTTACTTCTCAAAAACAGAATATGATGTCATTTTGTCATCTATACCCTAATATTTAAATTGTCTATTATTATTTAACCTTTTGCAAGTGTATTTCTTTTCCTTTAACTTAACTTTTAACAGCTTAAGGTAAAAAATATGTCTTAAATTTATTTGTAATCACCATAGGTTTTTACATATTTCCAAGCATGCATATAAAATATAGCAAAGGCAAGGGAATGAGTTCCGACTTACTTTTCATATTTTACAGTGGGAACTGAGAATGTAGTACTAAAGAATTTGATTCACTCAAATAAAAGATGTTACATAAACACCGACATTTAAGAGTTCCCTGCATACTTCTGAAGTGTTTATTCCAAATAATATTGTCTGAGGTGGACATGGAGTACACTGAAATTTCATCTCTTTTTAAAAATTTCATTTTCAAAGAGCAATCGGCACCAATTACATTTTTCTCATAAAATATATAATCAGCACTATACTACTCAGGTCTAAAGGAAACGTATAAGACTGAACAGATGAGCTACATAAATGAAACCATAAGTATTCACCAAATCAAAAGCATTTTCTTAAAATACTCTTGCTGTTTTCATTCCAAAATACTCTTGCTATTTAATAAGAAACATGCAATCATTTACCAGAATGATTTTTTAAAAAAGTGAGTTCTACATAAATTCTTTTCAAACATTATATGCATCCTATACTATATTTATGTCATAGGCCAATGTATCAATTTCTATTAATGTATCATTAAAACCCACAATATGCAACTCTCTTGAAACACATTAAATGAATGTGTTTGGAAAATGAAAAAAAAAAAAGAAAGACAAAAAAAGGAAGAGAAAAAGAAAAAGAGAAAGAAAAAAACTGAAAACTGAAAGAAAGGGAAATTCCATGTGATTCACAACTTAGGAAATTAAAAGTAAAAAAAAAAAAAAAAAGATTTATTTCTTGATGGAATGTGTCTCTATTGAAAGCTGAACCAAAAGTCATGGTGGCGGCTGTGGATTCCTTAGACAGATGGTGTCAACAGACCAGTCGATTAGTCAGCTTGGCAATGGAAGAAGGATAGATAGTTTTACAAAATACCACCAAACTCAATATATGAAAAATAGAAAGAGGCTTGAATTTGAACTCTGATACTTGATCCCGGTTACTGCATGGTTTGTAAAATAGGCTGGTCTTGTCACCAGCAGTTTAGAGTTTCCTCATTAGATTTTCATAGAAATGGTTCTCAGCACACAAAGGCCAAATCCCAGAAGGGACAGCTGGGTTTAACAGGTGAAGAGATCACATCTAATGGTTTTCCTATCAAAGCCCCACCGCTGATTTTCTTTCTTCTTTTCTACTTAATATAAGTTCGCAGTATCTATTCCTATTTTTTTTTTTTAAGATACATCATTTGGGAATTTACTCATAACTTAAGATAAACAAATATTTTACCCCAAATTTAAAGTCCCTGTTTACAAATACAATAATTTTATATTTTGTCGCTCAAGGTAAATTTTGTATTAGATTATATTTCATCAAGTTAAAATTAGCTTTCAATAATTCTTTCCCAGGAGCCTAAGACCATGTCAACTAATGCCACCAAATTAAATCAGAACCAGAAAGTTCAATTTGATTAGTAATTTTCTCCATGAGCATGGGGTCCTTCTAAAGTAAATTAAATTTTCACCAACATGGGAATGAGACCAGGGTGTGGGGTCCCGCAGAAAAAAAAGCTGGTTTGAGAATCCAGGAAGCTGATTTTGCTTCTAAAAAGTGAGGTGTCTTGGATAAGTCTTTTAGACTCAGCTCACTCTTAAATCTTTAGCCACAAGATAAAGAGACTGCAGGGGCACCATGTGGCTCAGTCGGTTAAGCGTCTGCCTTCAGCTTAGGTCATGATCCCAGAGACCTAGGATCAAACTCCACTTGGGCTCCCTGCTTGGTGGCTCCCTGTTCCCTGCATGGTGGCTCCCTGTTCCCTGCTTCTCCCTCTGCCTGCTGCTCTCCTTGCTTGTACTATCTCTCTCTCTCTCTATATATATATATATATGTCAAATAAATAAAATACAATCTTCAAAAAAAAAAGATAAAGAGAGTGCACTAAATTATATTTAAATCAAATCTCTTTTCAGCTAGCTCTGATAATAAAAGCCAGTTACATGAACATTTTCATTTCCTCTGAATGTATCATAAACAAGCACTTGAAAGATCATCTCCTATTTTCATGACTTGGTATAGAAAGGGAATTTGATCAGGTAAAACAATAAATTTTGTGACAATTTTGCTAGTGATTTCATAAAGATAAAACCAACCTGACTTCCTGTCCTCTTTAAGGAGTCTGCTGGTACGATGGACAAAGAGAATTAGATTTGGACTTCACAGTCCCACCTCTGTCCTTTAACTAGTTGTGTAAATTTGGGCCACCAGTTTCTTAACTTTAAACCGGAGCCTCCTGACCACAAAAATCAATCAATCAATCAATCAATCAATCAAACTAAAAAAGAATAACTATTGAGAGAATTCAATGAATTATAATGTGAAAAATACTTTATCTAGTCCGACACTAAAGCCTTCAATAAGTGTATTCTAAAAGCTAAAACTTTTAGATCATGTCTTCCTAGTCAGCAAAATTGGGATCAAGGAAAAACGGAATCACTGAAGATGCCATTATATGAACACTGAAAGCAATTTGTCAACCTCTTCCATAGCCCAAGGTGTTCAGTGGTAAAAGAGAACACAGAAGTCCCAGCACTTAAGTGGGGAGCATGGTTCTACCTCTATCTCCACATTACAGACCAATACACCCTAATATTCAACTTTGATTCAGAAAACTGTCTGCTTTAAAGAAGCATAAAGACCCCTATGTAACGAATCCTTAAATTACATAAACAAATATAGGTCAGCCTAATTTTGTTCTTTGGCTTGTTTTATTGTGGTGGTGGTTTTTTAAACCCAAATTTAATCCGAACTTGTTCATCGCACTAGGATACGACAGGCATTAAGTTCTAAACAGAACAGATTCAACATAATTCACACGTTAGAACTGCTCCAGCAGGGGGTAGGGTCTCAAAATCAAGAGCAAAGGGTTAAGGCAGAATGCTGAGAAACAGCAGTGACAGCGAAATCATGGGTCTCCAACTTACACTCTGCAACCTGGACTCAGTGTTTCCCTGAGCCCCTAAGTGGAGACATGAAGAGCCACCTAAAAATGGAGGAAAAAGAAGGAAAAACTACTCAATCATGAAGTTTCATTAGAATTGGTGCCCATGTCCATCTTAGAGCCCGACTTTGCCTGCCTCCACTCTGGCTGTGAGACCCCCCCTCCGTCCTGTACATAGATGACCAGGAGCCAGAACCCTGACTGAGTCAGGATTCCCTGAGGATTCCAGTAGTCCGTTGGCCTGGATTTTCATGCAGCCTACTCTCTTTGATGGAACTTCGTACTTAAAGCATATACAGCACCTATCCCTATCTTCATGAGACCCCAAATCCCTCACCAATTGTAACCAACTCTTGGCCCTTTCCTGTCTCTCCTCTTCATATCAGCATTTGCCCGATTTTAGTTCGCTCAAATCCTATGATGACTCTTTCTCATTAGCATGTAACTGAACCTATGTATTTTACTACATATTCAGTTATACATTTTGGAAGCCTTTCTTCACTTATAGTGACCAACAAAGAAATCTATTCTTGCATTGGAAGATAAATAAAAATGAGGTCAGCAAAATGTACAGGGTAATGTTTTTTGTAAAAGAACAGGCAAAACAGATTAATTCTTCCCCAAATTTTCTTCAAGACCACAATATGTGGTCAGTTAAGCTTCAAGACCACAATATGCCTTGTAATTTCTTAAATTACGACAAGTATAAGATATACTCCATTATGTTATAACAATGAAAATCTGAACTTTGCTTAACACCAAATCCCTTTTTTTCCTAAATTTCTTCACATAATTTGAAAAGTGGATTCAACTAGGCTATAAAGCAGAGAAATTGGTATAAAACTATTTCTTTTCTCTGCTAAAGCGATGGCGGCCATTTAACTGACTATTCCCTCTCGACTATAAGATAAATTCCAAACCACTTAGCCTGTCAGTTAAAACCTTCCACAACCTGACCTCAGTCTACCTTTTTAAACCCCAATTCCCACAATTCCCCTCAGATCTAGAAAAATCAGATTATTCACTGGTGTGCAAACATGCTTTGTTCTATATCCACATACTCTTCTCTTCCTAAAACTCCTTTTTCTTTCCCACTCCCCTCCCCTTCACTCTATCTTCTCCAAAATATTTCATTAATTTAAAGTACTTACTGCAGCATGAAACTATTTCTCCCTGCAAAGATTTCAATCCTATTTCTTTGTTCTCTGGAATAATAACTTAAACTGCATATATTATTTAACTATTTATGTTTTTGTACTCAAAGTGCAATGTAAGCTCCTTGAGGAGAGGGACAGAAATTTTTATATTTTCTTATTCTAACCAGAGCATCTAGCAAAGATCTCAATTCAAGCAGTCAATCAATAGTTTAAAAAAAATCATAAGCTACATTGAAAAGAAATAAAGTGTAAAAGAAACTAATCTTGAGAAAACAAAAATCTTTTAAAAATATGTACCACAATATTGGCATCATATCTGAAATCTTAAGTCCTACTTATTCACATATGCATGCAATCCTGCTCAAACTAGTGATTATGATCACTTAGGACTTTATTGAAAATACAGCCAGTCCCTCTAGGCTGAAAGAATGTACTTAGCATTGTATAACTTTTTAAATATTTATATAGTAAGCTGTTCTAATGTATATAAATGAATAAAAATAACTATTGTGCTATCTAAACTGGGAGAACAGAATACTTTGCCAATTATTTTTAAATATTACCAGTATATTCATCATAAATTGCATGTATGGATAGGCTGATGATGGGTAGTAAGGAGGGAACGTATTGCATGGTGCACTGGGTGTTATACGCAACTGATGAATCATAGAACTTTACATCAAAAGCCAGGGATGTACTGTATGGTGACTAACATAATATAATTAAAAAAACATTAATAAATAAATAAATAAATTGCACGTATGCAAGTCCCACATACACATTTCCAGAATCTTACGTTATTTTTGCTTTCCTTTCCTATATAATCTCAGTTAAGCTCTACAGATTTCAAAAGTTATCAATTGCATTGACTAAATCTTATTTTTAAATTTTAGATTTGCATAAATATTCATAAAAAGACCTATATATTTACAGATAGAAAACCAATAAAAATGTATGCTTCCATCTAGTGGCCAATTCAGTCTACCAAGGTAGGGTGGAAAAATGGATACGTGAAATCCCCATGAAACTTGCAATACCATTTCAGCCAACTAACCCTAGTTTTGTATCTTTCAGACCAATGTTTCTAGACAAGGTGTCTTCAGTTTTCGCTTCTTCCATATACTGTTGCCTTCCACTTGTTTGACATGTTGAGAGGTAATAACGGTAGTATTATAATAACAGGAAAGACAACAGCCACTTCTGGAGTCCCTGTTGAGTGCCAAGTATCACCCAGGGCATTACACATATTGTGTCAAACCTAACAATGACTTTAAAAATAGATAATATTACCCTCAGTTTGAAGGTGGCAAAATAGAAACTCGAAGATGTGAAGCGCCTTTCCTAATTTCTGTTCCTTTTTTTAATTTACTTTTTATTTTTTACTGATCTCCACACCCAATGGGGGGCTTGAACCTATGACCCTGAGATCAAGAGTCCCATACTCTTCCAACTGAACCAACCAGGGGCCCCTCCTAAGTTCCACACTATTTAGCAGCAAAGGGATTCACACCCAGGTCTAGTTCTGCCTTTCCAAAGCCTGTGCTCTTTCCGCAGTATTCTGTGTCGTTCATTAAGAGACAAAGAAAGAGCTGTTGATCCACAAATAGATTGTTTTTCCTCCTAATAATTAAAATCTGACTGTACTTAAGCTGAAAAAGCAGATTTTAAAGTTCTGCAGATTGTATTCCCAGTCGCCTCCCTTGCAGCTGAGGTCACATGGAACTTGAATCTATTCTTCAACTATTTACAGACCTCTTTATCAATGTTAGTACTCTTCAAGTTCTGACATCTCTCTTCAGGCCAGAAGTATTTATTTAATCAACAAGTACAGCTTGAGGAACATCAGGCTCTTATTCATGGTTAAGTAATTAAAACCGGAAAACACATCACCAAGTGCCTAATATATGCGAGCATTAATTGGTTCAATTGGGGAATGTTTCCCCAGACTGCATTTGTTTCTTATGGAAGGGTGCTGTGTTCTATCCATGCCTCATGGCTTTCAGGGTTTGCTAATTAGTGCTTTCCTAATCCCATTCAGAAAACTGGAGCAAGTTTTTGCCATTCCCCTTCCATAAATGGGTGGTCACTGAGATTAGGTCAAGCCAGCTCAGCCCACAATAGCATCCTTACTCAGCCAATGTGAAATAAAAATGAGGCAAAAATCCTGGCTTTTATCTCACACTGTCTTTGGAGCTAATTAAAATGCACAGGCTCTTCCTCCCGTTACAACCCTGCTGTTCTATACACTAATAAGCCAACAAAAGGTGCTGAAAGCAATGGGCTGAATAATTGTTGAAATTTACAGTTCCTTAAAGGCAACTGTTAAAAGATTTCTGTCTCCTCAGCAATGTAGATCACATTCTGATAAATTAGCACCAACATCTCCTCTCACATTTATATTAAGAATCACAGAGATCTAAGGAAGGATTAGGATCACATAATTGGTGACTGTTTTTGTTGATTTTTCTTTTTTCTTTTTTTAATTATTTGGCTTTTAATCTACTTCACTAACCAAAGAGTTAAAACAACACCATGTTCTTTTGACTAAAATCTGCCCCCAGAGTACCCTGGGCCTCTGCTGTTTTAAAAGTGGCTATGAAAGCCCACTGGCATATAAACACAAAGGTGGGAGGGGGGAATGGGATAAGACAGGATGCAGACAAAAAGAAAGAAAATGAAAAAACACGCGCGCGCACACACACACACACACACACACTCAAGTGATCTACTTGGGCTCAGACCCTTCCCTAGTCATTTTCCCCACCAAAAATAAATCCTTAAATTAATAATCAACCTTAATAAAACTATCTTCTGAGATAGAGTAAGCCTTTTGATCTCATTGTTCCCCAGCCTCAGGGTATTCCTTCACATTTATTAAAATACACCTTGAGCATGTTACAAGTAAAACAATAATTTCCTACACTTTAATACATGCACAAGCATATAATTTAAGGAAACGTTTGCCAAGGAATAGCACATGTTCCTAACACATATACCAAATTAAATTCACATTATAATTATATTTAAAAATCAATACATTAAGTAAGAATCCAACATGTTCAAAGAGGCGTATTAGCCCCAAACTGTAATTATAAGAAAGTGACCTGCCTCCCTGAGATTGGGCAGGATGTGAGATGTCTGGACAGAGAGAAGATTACGATCACCACCTCCTGCCCACCACACACACCCCCAAAAACCTGGACACAAAGAACCTGCATATTTTCATCTCCGCTTGGCGCACACCACTATGCCTTAACCATGTGAAGACTTCAGAGGGCACCACGTGCTTCTTCTGAAGTTACACCAAAATCTCTAAAGACCCTAAATGTAAATGGATAAGGATAATTAATAAAGCATTATTTTTCAACAGAGGAATATTCTTTATTTCAAGAATCTAAACTTCTTCTTGACTATCTTCACCCTAGGGTCTTGCATGCACAACCCATTTCTCTGCAGCCTGGTGTTCACTTGAAACAAACACCATAATGATTAACTACTAGGATTTGTAGCACCTGCAACTGGCTAAAAGATACACAGTAAAAAATTTTCCTCACTGCACAGAACTTAGCTTCTTTGGTGTCCCCTACCCCACCTCTGCTTAGTTATAGGTAAGGCCAGAAACTCCACAAAACACTTCAGTCTATGGGAATGTGTAGCTATAGCTTTAAAGTGACCCATTCAGGGAGATAATATTAAATAAAAAGAAATAGTAATTTGGAGTAATTAGTGAGTTTAAAATACGTATTACTTTAAACTATAAACTCACTAACATCCAAACTATCATTACCTTCTATTTCACCAAAGATAATAATGACACTTACATAAAACGCAGTATACGTGTTTTTTGTATTAACTTAGTCAATCCTTTCAACAACTGTATGAAATAGATCTCACTGCCTTATCCATATAGAAGTGAGAAATCTCATGAGCATAGAGTGTAAGGAATTCAAATTTTCTAAGTACACGTAACTTGTAATTAGGCACTGAGTTTGTGAACTTAATTATTATGGCATTCTATACAATTAAATAAATTACAGCACATGATAGTTCACTTTATTATACTCTATACAATAGCCATGGTCCACACTTATAAAGAGATAGACAATGTTAAGCACCTCACACAAACTACCTCATTTAAATCTCTCCACAATAAAAAGGTAGGTCCTATTACCATTTCACCCTTCAGGGACTACAGATCAACCTCTTAAACAAAAAAGAGATGCCCCAACTCTGCTACCAGAAACTCAGTAAGCAATAGCATTTTTGCCTAGATTCAATATTGAGCTTTCTTCTTTGAATTATGGTAAAAAAAATATAATACGAAATATACTATCTTAACCATATTTAAAAATACATTTCAGCAGTGTTAAGTATAGTCACATTTTTTTTTTTCTGAAACAGATCTCCAGAACTTTTCCATCTTGCAAAACTGAATTCTATACTCCTTAAACAACGTCTCTCTCCCCCTACCCCCTAAAGCAGTCAAACACTGAGAGTTTGGGTATCATTATAAACAGCTATAAGCACACTCCCCCCACACACAAATGATAGTAACTAGATTTTAAAGAAATTATTTTTTTCACTTTAAAGTTATGAAAATAACATAGACTTGAAAGCATTTACACAGTGAGACATGAGCCTATCAAGTTCCGAGAGAGAGAGTTCAATGGTTATCTTTTTGCTATATTTTCAGACAAGAAAAACAGTTGAGGTCACTTTGAAAGGTTTCAATACACTAATCACAGTTATCAGAATCAAATGACTGATGCAGGAAAATTTGAAATTAAAAAGTAGCAACTAAAAGGCAAATTTACATCTCCCCCTTCTTTCCACCTTATCACCTATGCTGCCATACACATCCACAGACCAATTTCCTAACAGGAACAAAGACACCATTTTAAACTAAATTACCACTTACACTATCTTTCCTTCTTAGTTGTTAAATGAAAACACAAAGAACCCTGGAAGACATTTACGGAATCTGTTTCTTAATCCCAGAGGTCAGGACATTTGACAGAATGCTAATCAAAAAGGCATTTTTTATTCAAATTGCCACAAGATTCAAATACTCAAACTCAGTATAAGAAAAAGGGAGAACAGTCTGTCAGAACTCAAGTCATAGCCTTTTCTTCAGTGACTGGATAATATTGGCATTGTAGAGAATAATGCAGGAAATTACAAAAAGTAGAGCAACAAAAATCCAAATCTTTAATATGAAGGAGCATACAGATGAGGAGAAAGGGGTAAAGACATGTGACCAATGTCAAGTATAAATTTAAGTATTTGAGTATTTAAGTAATTGGGAAGTCAATATCATCTTGGGTTAAACTGGAAAGCAACTGGGGTAGGGGTGTGAAGACACTAACAAGTTTACTGAAAAGAAAAAAAAAAAAAAAAAAAAACTTTTAAGGGCAGTTGGCCCCAAGTTGGTACAAGCAGTTTGTAATCTAGAGCTGGCAAACTCAAATACGGGGAAACACATAAACATACGAGAATCCATGCTATGTATGCACATTAGCAATGCATAACAATAAAAAGATTAATAACAATGGAACAATATAAGTAATAAATTATCAAAGATTTGTGGCAGACACTGTGCTATGCTTTAATATGTCACTTTATTCTTCCAATAATCTTATAAGTGGACTCTGAGGATTTGACAGATCCATTTTATGGAAAGGGGAACTGAGGCTGGTAGATCTCAGTGACATGACCCGAGGCAGTCTGACCCCAGAGTCTGTACTGTTTACCATTATTCTATGCTGAGTCAGAAGATGAGGAAAATCAGGAATCCCTGCTAAACTCGCCTTCCCTAAAGCACAGCTGAGATGATTGATTCATAAGGTAAATCAAGAAAAGAGAGATTAGAGGGATGGAAACAAGTCGGGAGTCTGTCTGAATCAACACCGGGTTCACTAAAGAATGATGTGAGAAGTATATAGACATAAGATGATTAGTAATTGTACTGAAAAAAAGATTAACTATAAGTCAAGTGTAAAAGGTATTGAAATCTTTTGGTGCCTTCTAGGACCATCATTTTTGTTTGTTTTGTTTTTAATTGTGTTATAATTGACATATAACATTGTGTAAGTTTAAGGTATATGGTGTATTGATTTGATACACTTATATACTGCAATATGATTACCATCACAGGTTTAGCTAACACCTCTATCACTTCACATAATTATCATTTCTTTTTTAGTGGTAAGAACAATTAAGACCTAGTCTCTTAGCAACTTAGACATTTACATCACAGTACTGTTGACTATAATCACTATGCTGTGCACTGATATCCTGAATGTATCTATCTATTAGTTGAAAGTTAGTACCCTTAAAAAAAAATCTTCCCTATCCCCCCTCCAAAAAAAAAATACATCTCTCCAATTCCCCCACCTCCCAGCCGCTGGTAACCATCATTCTACCCTCTGTTTCTAGGAGTTCAGTTTTTTGAGAGGGAGAGGGAGAGAGAGAATCCCAAGCAGGCTCCATGCTGATCCCAGGCTCAATCTCACAACCCCAAGATCATAACCTGAGCCAAAATCAAAAGTCAGATGCTTAACCGACTGAGCCACCCAGGCGCCCCTGAGTTCAGTTTTTTTTAGATTCCACATATAAGTGATATCATGTAGCATTTGTCTTCCTCTGTTCAGGACCATCTTGTGCATTTCCATCGTGTTTTTCTATGCACATTCACCTCTCAGAGCTCCCTGCTGAGTGAGCACAATACAGGCCCCTGTCTTTCTTCTCTGCCCCCAAATTAGTTTTCCCCTGATCTCTGTTTTTACTCCCTATTCTTTATGAGGATGAGGAAGAATGGACCATTCAGAGCAGCTTATTAACAGATTACACGTCACAGGTGACTACACCAACCTTGGTCCCAAAAGTGAAAGGAAGTGGTGATATAAAAGACAATTTTGTAAAGGTGTAAAGATTGAATGGGGAAGAGAGATAATTTTATCTCAGAGCAGGGTTTCTCAAACTTGGCTCAGACTGACATTCTGCGCAGGACTGTTCCGTGTTGTGAGGGGCTGTCCCAGGTACCCTAGGACGTTAACCAGCATCATTCGCTCCTACTCACTAGATGCCTCCAGTGATTGCAACCAACATTGCCAAATGTCCAGGACAACCACTGTAGACATAGTTAAGTTTTTCTTCTTTGTTCTGCCCTGTTTGTTTTGATTATTAAGTTAAACTATTATTGGTATGGTGTTTCAAAAGAAGACGTGCAGGCAGCAACAAAGGTGGGATTTCAAACAAAGCCTGGAAAATTTATGCTGCTAAGAATTTATGGAAATTCCACCTATTCAAGTATCAACTCTGCAGAGTTAAGATTCCAGTTATAGGGACAGTGACAACATCAACAGTGAAAAGAAGGAAGAACAGCAGAGGGTCCGGGATTAATCCTCGGACAGGTAACATGAAGTTAATGATCATGCCAAAGACATCAGTGAAAAGGTTGTTGAGAGAAGAGCACAAGGCTTAGGGCACGCCATCTTCTCCAAAGCCCTAAGGAGCCTGAATAAGACGGTAATCAGAGACGGAGTTCACAGGAAGATCCAAGAAAATAAGAACCCAGTTGATGTTGCTTTGAGCCAAAAGGGACTGAGTGGCTGGCTATCTCAGCCAAAGGGCTCTAAAAAGAGAGCATTTCCAGCCACCACCTCACCCTTTGTTGGTTAATGTATATTCTTATAGGCTTGGGTTGCTAGCAATTACTAGCAACATAGGTTATACTTCCATGGCAGCGTTCAATGAGGAAAGACAGACTAAAACCCAGTCCTTCTGAGTTGTGGGTGCTAAGCAGTCAACCACGCTGGACAAATCCTGCCTCTCAAATCTCTTTGTAATATATACTATTCAGCCAGGCAGAAGTCTTCAAGGACAGCTATTCACGTATCCCAAACTCATCAAATGCAGGCCACAGTGATGGTCCGGCACTACGTGCCTTTCCTGAACAAACAGAAACATTTTCCCAACCATCAGCCTGGCACACAAACTCCACTGTTTCTTTTAGACTTGTAACGGAGTGCCCTCCAAATGGCGCATCAGAGAAAACATTTCATCTACAGAACACATCTAGAAGCAGCTACTTGTTCAGCTGCCACCCTGGCCTTTTGGGATACATGCAGTCTTGGTTCTGAATAACGGGGGATAAGGAGGGGGAAAAAAAGCTTTCCCCTCTATTCTAAACACGCCTTAGTCTCCTTTGAGTCAAAGCCGCTAATTATGCCAGGCAGGCTGAATGATGAGTAGTGGTTTTGTGATCCCAACTATTGTTCAGAAGGGCTGAGATCACCAATGCATTTTCCTAGGTATAGAGAATTTGAAGGGAAAAGTCTGAGTACTTATTATCTCTTTGTTTTCTTAAACAGTGCCTATTTACAAACTTTTCACTAGTGAGTAAAAACATTTACTGGCAATAAAACACAGCAGTGTTTCAGAATGTTAACCTCTTCCCCCAAAACATGATAAAGTACTCTGAGTGTTTAGAAGGAACAAAGCTGCTTTCTTTTTGTTTCTTGCCACAACACAGGGCGAGGAGATGGGAAGAAAAGAGAGAGAAAATTAGAACTAATATATTATATTCTATATAATTCTTGTATATTCTATATTAAATATTATATATTACAGAGAGAAAGATTTCATATATATATTTCCCTTAGAGCCACCTACAGTACAAAATTAAGTGACTGCACCCTACCTCCCAATAAAATAAATGAAACAATACAGCATGACAGATTGGGGAGGAATAACTCTTACCCCTCACAAAATTCTATTGGTAATGAAATAGAGGACATAAGAATAAAGAAAAGAAAACTTCTGAGTGATAAATTCTGTAGCCTCTTAGGTAGACTAGCAAGCTTCCCTTTGGGTAGCTATTTGTTTTCAAAGAAGCGAAGGGAATCTTTTTAAGACATTTAGAGTTTCAAAACATTTTAATCATCTCTGGGCTTGGCCTTCATAAAGGCCTGTGAGGCGAGAGTCATGCTATAAAGATATTATATATTTAAAGTCACTAAATATGTAGAACTGTATCCAAAGACACATACTAAATAATTGATCAACTAAGATGACAAGTGAACTCACACTTGTTTCTGTACAGCCTGCATATTCTATTTATAAAATCGGGTAAGTAAGTAGATACTGCAATGTCGTCTTTAGCATCAAGGATGCCGAAATAAATCTTGGGGAAAAATTGTGAGCATATGAAGAACAAACTGTCCAAATGCTATTTCCTCTTGAGAGTGAAATTTTGAATCTTGCTGTCTGTGTATTTTTCTCATATGTTTGTAATTTACTTCTAAGTTCCCTTTTTGTCAGAGTTTTCATATCCATTAAACAGAGCTAAGAACTGAACAGCAACTTTTTATGAAGGTAATTGTGTTTATCTCATAAGACTGGCAGACTCTTCTATTTGGTCCAGTTTGGGGAAACATTCATTTTAATTAGACAAAATTGGAAGCAAACAAGCTGTGAAGATAGAAAAAGACTGTTGCCTGCTCTAACTTCCACAGCCTAATGCTGGAGTCTCGCATTTTTGAGGTCTTTTTCCTTAAAGGACATACAAGATTACGAGCATCATTGACAGAAACCTTTTATCTCCACCTGCTGGAAGCATGAAACATAACTGGGTCCAAGATAATCACTGACATATTTCAGGAAGAAAAAAAAAAAAAATTGTACAAATTAGATTTAAAATCACCCATTTTAAACTATAGTCTTTGGTACATTATTTCTGTCACTGATTGATTCACAACCCTAAAACTCTTTGTTTTGTGATTGTTACAAGGTTTATTCTTCTTGTCTATTTCTTTTAAAGTTGGCCATTACATTTCATCAAAATTGTCAGGCAATTATTTTGCAAAGAAAATGATGGAAGTAGATGATAGTTGGATAATAGTCAAATTGTGGTCCTTAGGAAAGACATTGGTACGGAAAGATCATACATCATATTTCTTGAGTTATGAGGAATGTAGTGCATATTTTTTTATATACAAGGAAAAATGATGCAGAGGTAAGAGCTTCAAAAAACAGATTTCTCTTTAACAAAAAACTCTCCTTTTTTTTTTAGGCTGTAACACTGGGTTTTAGCTGCCTCAGGGGGTATGGAAACAGAAAGCAGCTGCCTGGGTTCACCTTCTGTTGTATAAATTAATCATCACTGTTGATTATTCACTAATTTACTTAAAAAATCTATGTATCTTCTGAAAAAGTTATCTTTTAGATTGTTTAATTATAACTGAATGTAATACTTTAAGAGGAAGCCTAATTTTACTGCAGAAAACCAAAATAAAAGTTACTGCATAATGAGTATAAAAATGAAGTATTTGTCTTTTGTTTAAAAATGTTTATACTTTTATGGTATTTGATAATAACAATAACCACTATAGAAAAAAAAAAGGAAAAGAAAAGAAAGGAGAAATTATCTGCCAACATTGGATTTCTCTCTTTTGAACTAAATAATACCTTTTTCGAGTTTCCTAAGAAAATATTTAAATACATTATATTTTTTTCTGATACCCTAGATTCCCCCCCTTAATACTCTCACAATCATTTTTGATTGGCAGTATGCCATTTCAGTCATGTTGAATACATAAAAACATGAAGAAACCATTTTTCAGCGACTACTTCAGAATTTTATAAGTTGTGTATTTCCTCTACCAGAATTTAAACAGGAGGGCAGAAGGCCCCTGCCAAAAGTTTACCACCCCACACATTAGCGTATATTTTAATGTATCTGAGTCGGTTTTCTGGCAAACAAGTCAGTTTTCTTTCTTCTTCTTCTTCTTTTTTTTTTTTTTTTTTTTTTTTTTTTTTTTTTTTTTTTTTTTTAAGAATCTCTCCACTCTCGACGTGGGGCTCAAACACACAACCCCAAAATCAAGAGTCAGGTAGCTCCACCAACAGAGCCAGACAGGCCCTCCAGTTGTTTCTGGTTTGTTTTTTTTTCTTTTGTTTTTTTTTTTTTATCTAAATATAAGTAAAAACAAAAATGAGTCCATTAGAATAGCACTGACACATAGATAATAACAAAGCAATGGAATTGCATTCATATTTTCAATATATACTTACAGAATGGCTGTTATTTACAAGTCATTTGTAAATATATTTGGCTCAGGAGAAATCATAAACAAAATGGTAAACATCTCCCTTCCCCTTCCAAATGTACATTTAGCTCATTCTAACGTGAGAAATATTATTTATATTCTTCCTCAAACCTCACTGTCAGTTCTTGTCCTTTAATTAGATTTATTAAGTATTAAAACACAAATTATTTACGGAAAGCTAGAAATATTGTGTTATTACACACAATAATTTACATTTAAAAATCTAAATATGCATTATATTATGCACAGTATTAGCAACTGATTGAAACGGCAGATCGAGCACACACAATGGCGTCCACTCTTTCTGAAGCCACTGACACAAAAGTTCTGAGATGGATTTGAGGGACTGGTATCACCAATGAACACATTTCTGGAGATAAGAGAAAGAATGAGAATGTGTTCAGGAATCTAACAGAGTTGCAACTTAAAATCTGCTGTGACGTGGTTCTAGAAAATGTCCAAGTCTGCAGAGGCAGCCCTTGGAAATCAAGACCCAGTCAGCAGGTACTGTGGAAGATGGCTGTGAAAAGGACACTTAAGAAAGGGGGCTTAATTAAAGGTCTGTATATGGGCAATTCTTTTACTTGAAATTCCCTCCTTCCCAAAGGCAGGCAAAACCAGGCAGCGGGCATTTACCTCCAGCAAAAACAGCTGACCCTTTCTCAGTGAAAGTGAACAACCTATCAGGTGAAACCCAGCATAATCCTTTTCTTTATTTTGAGTGCTCCTATAATCTATAGTTGGCTTCCTAGCTGTTCCCCCCTCCCACACTCCCCCCCGCCAAAGCAAAGCCTCCCTTTTACTTAACTCACACAGAACTCATAGTGAGATTTCCAAGTAATAGTCAGTTGTAACTCTGAGGCCGTTCGTTAACTAACTATGCAGTCCCCTTTTCTAGAGGAAGGATTATCAGGCACACAAAAAAGCTACAGAATGAGGTAGAAGGGTCAAATTTAAGAAACTAAAAATTGACTCTAGAGGAAACTAAGATAACTCAAGCATCATCGAAATCAGGGGGAGAGGCTAACAATAAACTCTTATTTCTGAATAAACTCGGGAACATTTGGGAAGTGATTACATCCACAAAACAAGAAAAACAATGCTATGAAAAAGGAATAATTAGAAAACAAAAGCATGTTTGTGGAGCTTAAAATTACGACTAAATTTAAAATTTGGCTAAAATTAAAAATGAAGACTTCAGTAGGTTTACAGAGAAAACAGCCCAGGTTGGAACACAATGGTGGGTTGCTCTGGTAGTGTAGTTTACAGTGATGGGTACAAGAGAAAATTTATTTGACAAAGAATGTGGCAGAAATACTCCTTCTTCCTGATAGCCATTTTGTTGTTCAGGAATCCACCTCTCACCAGCATGTCTCAGGTGAAGGTAATCCCAATCCTGGCTCCAGGTGCCTAAATCAACCTCCACTTGTCATTTCCCTGGTACATTCATTGGTTCCCAAGGTAATGATTATCTGAAGATGCCTCAAGCAGACTGAAGGGAAGAACTCAGTCATTAGGTTGGGGAAGTTCTCCTCTACTAATCTTCATCATTATAGAACCCAACTAAATTTAAAATCATCAATGTCATCAGTAAATTATCTCTGACACAGGAGGCCTAAATTCAAACCAAATAAGGTGAAATTAGTTCATGCTCTTGAATCAAGCATGTTCCATGATGAGTGTGTGTGTGTGTGTGTGTGTGTAAAAGGACCGATTTTAAAAAGATGCTCACACGTGCATTCATAAACATGCATGCACATATTTTTAAAATGTTTCTAACAAAAAAATGACTTCACAAGCAGACTCTCATCCTGAGTAAAGTGTATTTTAAGGAGAATTTATTCTTCTCCCTCATAGTTGTTAATTTTTTGAATTTGAGTCAAGTCTAGATAGCAACACAAAGGCCTAAAAGCCTGCATTTACTCACCTCCTTATTTAAGTTCAGGAAAGAGCATGATATACTTATATATGGAGTTGAACCCAGTCAAGTCAGTTCTTGGACTTATTAGGGCATGACACTGTTGACACAAGGCTAAGTGTAAGCCTTGACCTTTGCACTTCCTCTGTGACCTCAGGGACTAGACCCAAGCATCTCATGGCAACCTTTACAACTTGAATGATGTCAGATCAAGGCTGCTATGTTTTTTAAAGGATCAGTTAGCCCAAATGAAATTTATTTACTTTGCCTGTTGTTATTAATTCCTCAGTCTTTTTTTTTCCAGAAACTCGTCAAATCTATTCTACTTCTGTAAAAACAAAATGTTCTCTAACTTCCTTAAAGTTTACATCTAAAATCTGTTAAGCCAAAATGTTTTTTCCCACAAAATCCTGTCATATTCTGACAGAAATTCAAACCAAACAAAAGCTACACTATAAGTAAAAAGTGTTAAATATTAAAGGAGAAGAGAATGGCTAATTCATTATATATTAGGACTTTTTTTTAATGCCCAGGGTATTACAGTTTTCCAGCATGTACCTTAAGTTCCATGGAGCAGCCTCAAAATATCTAGTCTTTTAAGCAAAAATTGATCCACATTAAGTGTCAGACTTCATTTCTAAATCTGTCTTTAAGATGGATGTAAATACTAAACACAGCTTTGAAAGGAAGCTTTAGCCTTCTAATCCCATTCCTGGGTCATAATAAGCAACCTTCTGCCCTCAACCTCCCTTTTTTAACTGAAATCCAGTCTCCAAGATTTGAATCCAACTAGTGAAAAGGAAAAGGCTATATCAAATTACCTCAAGTACTCACTGGGAGAAATGGAGAGAAATGGAAGCATGTGGGGGTAGTTGGATCTATTAAAAACAGTCAGTGGAGAGAAAAAGGCAATTTTCCCTTCTAAGAGTGTGCTCGTGTATTTTATGGCGGTAAATTGCCTTCTTTATGTAAAAAATAGTAAATCTGTTGATGCCATTTGTTGGGATAGTCTTATTTCAACAAAGGCCATGCATTCAGGGTCTAAAGTTTCTGAATCTCAGCAATGTTAAACAGGGCTTAAAAAGAACTTCAAATTCAAAATACCGAGTAAATGGGTTCACACAGCACGAATTTTATTGGAAACCAACCTAATTTTCACATTTTCCTCTCTATAACAAGCAAGTCATTTGTTCTCTACACTCATAATGGAAAGAAAACAAGAGTTTCTTTGTTTGTGTACATTAACTCGATGCTGTAAAAGTCATTCAGTCAGGCTTCACTATACTTTCACCCTTAAACCTTAACCTGACTTGGAACAATATTTGTAGCCTCTAAAATTACACTGGTTGAACCCAGACGGAGTTAATCACCCTTCACTGTCTCAGTGAAAAGTATAATGACCTACCATTTAATGTGAAACCATTAAAATGCTAGAAGGGGCAAGAATTCACATTGTGTGTTTATAAATACCTCACAGACATGAATCCATACATTCAAGCTACCAGGACACTTTTCATATGGCACTTGTTTAGAGAACAGATGGAAAATAATGACTGCTGTACGCTGAACCCAGAAGTGTCTATTCTGTTGTCTTACATAGGGCGCCTTATACTTTTAATACTGGCATAAATTATTTCATTTGTAACTAAACGGAGACAATCCAAATCAGAGTTCGGTGATTAATGATATTATTTTCTTTCCCTAACTACCGTTGCTTCCCACACAAGGCAAATCCATAAGCGAGATCTTTCATTTCTACCTTTGGATTTCTATTCCAAATCCTTCCTTCAAGACTGCTACATGGCACAAGTCCAGGGGGCCCTGTTCCCATCATCTGTGGGGTCTGCACTCCAGGGGTTGGTCATTCAGGTCAGTGTGAACCATGCAACTGAAACTAGAACAGAGGCTGAGACCACTTTCTTCCATCGCCCTGGTACTGCCTCAGAGGAAGCCACCATCGACCCCTACCTCAGCATCCTTTTGAATGTTCTCCCCATTTCCACTCCTGCCTCTGTAATCTATCCTTCCAGAGCATGCTGAGTAATCTTTTCAGTTTTTTACAGCAGAGCATGGTATTCGTGTGCTTGCTACAATCTTAATTCACTTGAAATAAAAAAGTCCTTAGTAGGCCCTTCAAGTCCCTAAATGAGAGACAGAAAAGTGCCATGTATTTCATTAACAGGGCAACAGGGGCTGGGCAGTAAGACCTGAGCATACACGGTATGAGTGAAGGATCCCAGCAAATGGGGGAGACTACCTACAGGGGTCGTCCCCATCCAGCTCCAAGTGACAGCTTCCACAAGTGAGGAAGAATCTAAAGTTATCAGATCATCTAGTTTCTCAGGAGAAGCCAGACATCTGGGTTTTTTAATGTTGCTTGAAATTTTTAAAACAATATGAAAAAAACCAAATACCTCTGCAAATTGGCAAAAGAGGCTGTTGGGTGATGACACTTGACGACAATCTCCATTTATCACCGTACTTAGACAAACGGACCCTTTTGTCCCTCTAATTCACCAAGATTTTCCTACCTCAACCTTAGCATACACTTACCCTATCATTTTTTGCCTTCATTCTTATCCTTTGGATCTGAACTCAAATGTCCCCCCGTCAAATCTTTCCCTGACTGTTCTAGCTAATGTAAGTCCTCCCCACAAATCACTACCCCATCAGCCTGTTTGATTTTTCTTATAGCACATCATCCCCATGGAAGAAGACTTGACCAGTTCCCACCAGTAAATTTAGTCTGTAAGCAATGACTTTCTTGATGTATTAATAAAACCTACTTTCAATAAAAATCAATACCGAATATGCTCAACTGAGCCAAAAGCTAACACACACCCCCACACAAACATACACACAACTTTCAAGCTTCATTACTTCATACATGCATATTGGCAGGATGATGGGTTGTCGTTTGTTCACTAAATATCTACATCTGGGGGCACCTGGGTGGCTCAGTCAGTTAAGCGTCTGCCTTTGGCTCAGGTCATGATCCCAGCCTGCTTCTCCCTCTCCCTCTGCCACTCCCCCTGCTTGAGCTCTCTGTCTGTCTCTCTGTCAAATAAATAAATTTAAAAACAAAATTTTTTAAATATCTACAATAAGTTTTTTGTAATAGAGAAAAAAATACTGTGTGTGTGTATACACAGACATATGTGTGTATTATTCATATAGAAATGGGTTAATATGAAAAAAGATATTAATCTAACTCAATGTTGTTTGGCCAGATGGACTCTTTTTGAGGAAAATTTCATGTAGATATAAAGCAGTGGTTCTCAATTTGAAGCAATATCCTCTGAGAGGCGTGGCAATGTCTGGAGACATTTGTGCAGGTCAGAATGAGGGGGATGCTACTGACATCCAGTGATACAGGCCAATCAGGCTGCTAAACCTCTCCACGGCACAGGCCAGCCACCAAAAGAAAGAATCGTCTGGCCCCAAAATGTTCTTGGTGCCAAGTTTAAGAAACACTGATTAATATGAGGTCTTCTCTTTCCCTCACTCCAACTTTGCTGAAATAAAGGAATAGCCATCCCACATTTTTGTCCTGGGGGAGCTAGGGGATAATTTTAAATGTGTTCCTCAACATTATTGTGAATTAATTTGTTTAAAAAGTTTGATAGTTTCCAAAAAAAAAAGAAAAAAGTTTGATTGTTTCTCTGACTGACAGCATGCCATTCTATAAGGGACTCAAAACAAACAAGCAAACAAACAAACAAAAACAAACCCTGCTGTGTTGTTTTGATTTGGGTTTGTACCTAGTACAATCCCTGGCCCATTCTCAGCCTTGAATAAGTGAACAAATGAATCTAATAGCACTGATTTATTATTTTATGCTTCACATTGGCCTTGTCTCTAAATGTTTATTTAATAAATGAAGCAAACAAAGTTGAAGTGTAAGATACTGTGTTGGGTTCTAGGCATATGTACATCAAGAAGGAAGTCTCCTTGCTCTCAAATTATTCAAAATTTGATGATGGAAACAAACCAACAATACGGCACAACATAATTTATAGTCTCACAGTAAAGGCGTACACATTATTACAGCAGTGCATGGAAGGGCCACAGCACCCGGACTTGAAGAATTGGATGACAGGATGGAGGAGATAGGAGTCCAAAATGTCCTCCTAGACAGGATGTCTGACCTGCTGCAGGTGTGTTGAGTACTAATTAGGCAGACGAGTAGGAGGAAGAAACAGCATTTTGAAAGATCAGACAAGAGAAGTTGGAAAGAGCAAGTGATTTAGCATTGCTGGGGTCAGTGGCTGGTTTCTCTCTGGAAATAAGAGGAGGGACACATGAAGGCCTTAATATGAGAACATAAACGAAATTTCTGTCTTAGTACACATTGGGCCAGACCTCTCTGTTCCCTTCCCATTTGGAGATTCCATGTGCCTAAAATTTCTTCAATCACCTCGTTATAGACCCGCCCTTAAACATCTTTCTTCATAACCTGATTTGCCACATTTGTTTACAGAAAGTCTCTTTGAACTTATATACAATGATCATAAATTACCACTTTAATTTCAAAAGTAGAAAAGCTTGTAATTTCAAAGAACAAAATTTATCGAAGATCAAACTGGCGTTCATGCACCATTGGGTCCTCTAGACCAGGGCTTCATCTGAATCATTTTTTTTTTACATTTCCAGTGTTTATCCCAAATAATGTTACATAGTGATTACTCAGCAGATATTTGTAGAATTGAATCATAACTTGAATCTACTCCAGACCCCATGTTTTTCCTAAATCGATAGTACATATTGAAATTGCAATGTACTTATCAAAGCATAAACATGTTTGAAACTGAGGTGGATGCAGCTGAAACTGACTCAGAAACAACAATTTCCTTTAATTCTCCCTTCTTTAATAATACATGCCTCTAATCTTAAGTACAGGCTCATATTATTGCAATCTAAATTGTAATAATAATAACAAAAGCAGGTAAGGTGAACTTATTTTAAGTCCTGCCCTCTGTCTCCCTCTTTAGCAACCTCAACCTTCTCACTGCAGAAACTTCTCTTATCACTTCCACTAAAATGTCACCCAAGGTTTTACCTCTGTATAATTCTCTTAAAATCCAGATGGAATTTTTCAGGATTTCAGGCACTGCAGAATGCTCATGTGGACAACTCACTGGCACCATAAACTCAGCCTACCAAAGGAGAAGTCACACCATGTCTTCTACAAATACTGTTCCTGCATTATTACTGAAGTTCCTGTTGCTCATGGAGTCATCTGTACCACATGGAATCCCTCCATCCTGCATATATTCTATCAAGTCTATCTATTCATTCTACCATCCAAAAACTCTCTATCTTTCCCTTTATTTCCATCAACACTGTATTTATTCATCATCCAACCCCTTTATTGATAGCCTTCTAAGTCCTCTCATTGCCTGTGGTATACTGCCAGTTCAATCCATCATCCATGCCACTGGTTGAGAGATCTTTCTAACCCACTCAAGTTTCTCCCCACCTGAAAAACTTTCCTGGTTTTCGTTTGCCACGTAATGAACCTCATTACAGTGAGCACGGAGGAATAGAACCTTTATATTCTGACCACAGGTTTATCCTCAGGAGTATCCAATCAGTAAGCAATTCCAAACAATTTCTGGTTTCTCAGTATCCCACACAATTTCTCCTCTCTTTGCCTATACATACGTGTTTTTTGTTTCATCTGATGGGCAAACAAGCAGAGGGAAGGATATCTTCAAAATTTACTTTAATTATTCTTCAAATATTCCCTGACCCTGGGCAGGAAGAACATTTTTCCTTCTTGCATATGTGTGTGTGTTTATATATACATATATAAATGTATATATTTTTTTCTTATTATGCATGTACCTTCCTCAATTATCAGGCAATGTGAATTTTGCATGTAGGGACCATGACTAAATTCATCTTCATATCCCAGTGCCCGCAAATCTCTCACCTATGGGAAGTGCCCAGAAGTTACTTTAAATGGTAAATATCTTAAAGAGTAGGAGAACATTACATGGCGTGCTTTATGCCCATCTTCTTATGAGTGAGTTTCAGTAAGGCACCAGGAAGTTT
Source organism: Ailuropoda melanoleuca (assembly GCF_002007445.2). NCBI lineage: Eukaryota > Metazoa > Chordata > Mammalia > Carnivora > Ursidae > Ailuropoda > Ailuropoda melanoleuca. The sequence goes on from NC_048218.1 coordinate 30,506,874, forward strand.
TTCTAACTTTCTTTTTTTAATAACCTGAGGTTCTTGAATTCTCTAGATGTTTCCCTGCAACCTCAACTATAGAACTTACCCATTGTAACTATGTTTAGCTGTTCCTAAAAGAAACAGTTAAACCTTTAAATCCTCTTTCCCCAACAATATTCAAGGCAAACCTAAACACTGTAAGGTCTTTACCAGTACATTTATGGGAAAAAAATAAACCTAAAAGATAGTTAAAATATAGTCTCATTTATCTTTCTTCATGGGAAGATTTATTATTTTTTTCATTAGATTCACTTTATATTTTCAGAATGCTAAAATGATCGGTTTAGACTGTTCGTTCGACAAATAATTTACTGAGTACCCACAATGTGCCATGTGTGTGGCAACTATTGAGGATACTTAATTCTCTAAAACAGGCATGGATCATCCCTCACAGAGATGTGAGACTATTGTAAAAAGCAGAATTTAAATAATGATGGACACTAATTAATAGTGAAGTTGACACAGTACTCTGAATAACAGTATGCAGTGCCTTTAACAGAGTCTGAAAGTAAGGGGGAAAAAAAAAACTAAAAAGTGACCAGGAACACATGGCAGGCAAGCAGATGTGACTGGCATACTGGAACTACTAGCCTGGGATTAAATACAGACAGCAGCAAAAAGGCAGGTGTGCCACACTAAAACCAAGGGCACCATTACAAAATAGGCTGTTCCTTTAGCCATGAATTCTTAAATCGACAACTTTCCCTACCCTCTCCAAAGTTCTTCTAATATTAGTATTATCAATACTTAATTAGCATTAACTGCCACCACTCCAATATTCTGCTGCTTTCCCAGAAAATACGTTCTCATATAAAGAGATAAAATGAAATAACACCCATAATATTTTTGCGTATGACGACTTGGAAGTAAAAGTCCTATATGCAAATTTTACCTCTTTTGAGACTCAATTGATGTCTTTAGTTAATAGTCTAAGTAGTACCGTCATTTATAACTTGTCTCCATCAACCGACACACAATTTCATCTCATCTTATTAAAACACACACACATGATCTCAGAATCTCAGTATTGGTTTCAACTCTGAATTAACTTCCATACCATCTTTTTGGACTTTAAACTTCTACCACTTATTAAATATTTCTTCTGAGAAAAATAATCTTTTTCCATTTTGATCTCAAAATTCTTCAAGGTAGGTATCATTACGATCCCCAATTCACAGATGAGGAAACTAAGGCTTAAAATTAAAAAAAAACTTAAGTGATATCACCCACTTCACATACCTCACTAAGGCACTTTCTTATTTTCTTGTGTTGTTGATGCTCTGGCATCTGGGGCCTTGCTGACTCTGCCTTTCCCAGGGCCAGATAATTCCTAGTGATGGCAAACACGCGCTGAAGAGCACACCTTTCAAATACAAACCAATCTATCCAGAGCCCACACACTGCGCCACTTCTTCTCTCTGGCTCTTATCACCCCAAGTCCACGCACTGAACAACGAGGGACCTTCCTGTAGCTCACAGCCAGCTGAAATTATTGAAGCTATCCAACCTTCAATCTGTTTGCCTCTCATACCCTGCCTCACTCCGTCTTTCCCATGAATACCACGACAAAAGGCTTTCGCCCTAGCTATCCTCTCCCTCCTCCTGCCTCTCACCCAACCCTCCTGCTTCCCTGTGTGGCCCTGCATGGCATTCTGTGCCTCCTGTTTCTTGGAAACCGTAAGTAAAAACTTCATGACAGTCATTATCATATCTGCGTGTCTTGCTATTCCTGATGACAATAAATCCAGGGTACATTTCCCAACAGCCAGTAATAGTACCAAGATTAGAGTACAGCCAGCCAGACACACAGAATGTGATAAGTAATTATTGATTAAATAAATGAATTACTCTGGAGGCTGAAATTTGACTCACCATATTATTCCACAAAAGACACATTTTCCCAAACCTATGTCCATGACTCATCTAAAAATCAGCTTCTGTGTACCATAGTAGTAATGCTTCACATTTGACTTTGGGTTTCCTGAAGAAACAGAAGGGAGCTAGCTACAATATTTCTAGATTCAAAGAACATTTTTAGCATGGGAGGTTTGTTAATGGTACTTCTCTACTGTCCCCTCCAGTGCCACTCTCCATGCCTGGTCCCCGTATCATTCCGGGATCCCAGTGGCCTCATCCTTCTCCATCCTTGGCACTTCCCAATGTGTCACCATCCCACCGCCAAATGAAAACTTCCATTCCCCAAGTGCTAAAAGCTGAACTCCAAGTAAAAGAGGACTTATAATCTGATTAAAATAATTCACAGTAAATTGCAAATCTCTTAATCCTCTTAGAGGCATTAACATTTTTTTTTAAATTGGGGGGGGTCCGTGGAACAACCAGCTATAACCTCTAATTGTTGGCATTTTTGTGCAGCATAAACAATAATATCTTTTGCTTTTCAGACAGAAATGGCTATCACATTGGCATGGCAATCTGCCCAGAAATCTGTCTCCAACCTGTCAAATTAACCCTGAATTTTCTCTTAAGAACCTTCACACTTTTTCTGCTTTTGTTTGTTTGTTGCTTTTTGAATCTCTGGCAAGAGGCCTTAAGGTTAGGATTCTCTGTAGGGGATAACTTTTATGTTTAGGGTTTGTAACTCAGGGCCTATACCAAGCCACTATCATAAAGTAGTTTCTATAAAGGAACAAAAAAATCTTGGGAAAGCTACCAATCAGCAAAATAATAATAAAAGCAACAAAATAATGAACACTTAAATAGATGTTAGAACATGCCAAACACCAGTTTTGAACACTTCACATACATTAACTTAATTAACCTTCACAGCATCCCTTATGGGATAACTATCAAAATTATTTCCATTTTCCTGATAAGGAAACTGAAAAGATGTATACCCCCTGCAGTGACACGGCTGGTCTGAAGCCCATACCCTTGCAATCATTACATGCTACTGAGAGACGAAATGACCAGAAAAAACTCACTGATAAATAATCCAGTTCATTGTATTCCTGGGCTAAAATCTGCAGAACTGAAATTCTGGAAGTGGCCTAAATATCAACTCTTTCAATTTCTGTGCTTTAGAGATGAAGAAACCAACTCACTCTAGCACGGTAAAAAGCTAAGCAGTGGCAGATTCAAAGCCAACAGCAACCATGTCTGAATCCAAGTCATGTTTTTTCCCTCACCATACACAGATAAGTCATAGTCCATAGAAAAATCATAGGAAGATCTATGAACTTCAAACAAAGGTAGACACCCAAAGTCCTATCTAATCCATTTTGTGGGTTCCAGTAAATTCATAACTACTGAGGGTGCCCCATTCATACATTACTTTCAAATTTGGTGCTTTACAACGTTTCTACCACAAGGTATTCCAGAAAAAAAAATTTTTTAAATAAACACTGAGATGAAGATTTGTGGTGTTTGGTAATTCTGGTGTTTATTCTTTCCAATTTTTCACTTTTCTGTTTCTAGAAGAATAAAACTGTACCTAAGAATAAAGGGCATTAATCCCTTATATAATCCCTGTCAAAGCAAAGTAATTTATGTACTGAATCACTCAGTAATTCACTGAAAGTGCTTGTTGTGATAGTTAATTAAACATATACCCTCATAGTTGGAAAGGAGACCTAGGCAAGTAAGTGCAATACAGCATGACTGCCAGCATGGCTGCATACTTTTTTATAGGGTGCTGGAGAAATACATATGGAAGACATCAGATCTACAATGGGTCAGTGGGAGGGGTAGCTACAGCTTTCTGGAGGAGGAAACACCTGTATTGATTCATCAGGGGAAACAGGAATTGGAATGGAAGCAGCAGAGGAAGAAGAAAAGAAAGGAATGGCTCTAGATAGAGCATTCCCTGAGAAGAGGGAAAGCATCTAGAAAAGCCAGAGGAGTAAGAGGTTATTCACCTGGCTGAAGCTGGCTCACAGGCAGGGAACCCTAATTAGGCAGAGTACAATTAGATCACATCAATAATACCAATACATCTTAAACACAAAGTACTTCCTCGTGAGAAAATAAATCAAACATAACGTTTCTGTGGTTCACAAAGAAGGAAGAAAGAGTCTTTATTTGGAAGGAAATAGGGAAATGGCATAGAGTTACAGTCGAGGGCAATAAAGACCAACCAGACTTAGGCAAATTAATTAATATATTCTCATTACATTCTTCTAAAGGCCACAGTTATTTACTATAGAAATAATTTCCATAAAAGCATGGAAATCACGGCTACCCTTTTAGGTGATGAGGAATCTACTATTGACAAGCCATTTTGTCAGAGCATCAAATAATGCTCATCTTTAAACATGCCTCCTATGGACAATGAACTGCTGCTGATGGTTTCCAGCTTCAAATGAATCAGCACTCCTTGCTCAGGGCACATTACTGCTTCTGACCTCTTCCCCTGCCCGTGCCTTGACCTTCTCCCACTCAGACGTTATTCCCTGCCTTGTGCCTGTGAGCATCTCATATTATTTGTGAGCTGTGGCTCCAGAATTTAGCATGAGGAGGGCTGCCCCTGATAGATGTCTAACATGAGTAATACTCCTAATGATCCCCAATGGGACTCTGCCATTTTCTTCCAACCGGATGAGTCGTTTGAAGATAGAAAGAAATCCCACGCACCTTAGAGTAAAATATAATGAAAAATAGAAATTTCTATGTAAAGGAACATTTTACTTAGATTTGGTAAGAAATGATCAGGTTTTTTTTTTTTTAAGAGTTAACAAAAGTTTCTTCATATATATTTAGCTTTGCCGTTTATCTTAAACACCTGAGCAAATTATACCATGGCCTAAAGAAATCCTCCAAATGTTGTTTTAAAACCATTTATGAATTATGTACAAGGTTTCCTCACAGAAATGCTAGATATGCTCTTGAAAGCTGTGCAAACGTCAATATTTTGTAAATTATATCACATTTTTCATTGACAAATTATTTCAAAGATGTTTCATTTTCATTTCTGGCTAATATTCAATTGGCAATGATTACTGACCCTTTAGATTAAGCTTCTCTCTTGATGATATTTCTGTCAAATAGCTAATGACCTATAAACAATAAAACAAATTAGGGAAACTAGATTTTTGAAAGAATCCTGCAATAAATTCTTGCAGAAGTGAAAGGCTCCCCTGCAATTCAACCACAGCCTAAATTCTCTTTCTATTATTTCTTCAAATTCCCTTACTGTATTTTCTCAACCTGTAATTCAAATGCAGCACAGTGGTGTGCCTCTTAATAGCAATCAGTAAACCTTTAGACTGTCTGTGTTGATAATTTCTCTTCCTATTCAAGGATATATTTATTTATTCAGTTCATCAGGGATTCTTAGCTCATCAAAGGGCTTGTCCGTTTGTTTTCTTTCTTTGTTAGCTTTAGGACAAAAGAATAAATATAAACAGTCAAACTGATCACTTTGCCTGGTTCAACAAATACAATTTGTAAAATGTAAATTGCTCTTAATAAAGGCAAAAGCTTTTGGTTAAATAAATAAGCAATTATGTAACCATTTAACTAGTAACAATACAGGAAGGAAGGCCAAACATCAGAAAAGTGAAAGCTTCTAAAACACCAAAGATAACAGAAACTGAGGGTATCCTTATGTGTTTAGAGTAGGAATAAGCAGCAACAGATAGGACAGTCCTATATAAGGTATTGTCCCAGTACAATGTAATACTGCAGCCACAAACAGTTGACCTGTGGGGTCACATGTGGGATGAAGACATATTATTGTTATTATTATTATTATTATTAATGTAGTTTTGATTGCTCCCATTTATTCGTTAGGAGATTTTATTTAAAAATATGGGTCTATGCCTTCTCTTGAAAACTCTGTAAGTCTGTCTACATTGAGCCTGTATCTCTCCATGGCAGCATCCAGCCAACCATCCCTTAGACCTAACTCAGGACCTTCCTTACAAGCCCTGAGGAGGAATTTCTGTTTTCAACCATCACAAAATATTATCAGAGAAGAAAAACAGAATCTTACAAATTCTATTTTGTTTTTCTTCCCCACCAAGAATTGTGACTTCAGGAAGAGCAATTCTAAGTTGGTTCAGTGGGAAATCAAGGTGCGGAGAGAAGCATCTAGCTTCTTAATACATTTTAAATCTCCTGATCCAGAAAAGCATCACATCCCAGAAATGCCGAGAGAACTTTAAGATAAAATGAAAGATTTATTAGAAGAATGGGAAAAAGTTAAAAGCTATCCACATTTTAACTGCAAAAAAAGGCAGGTTCCTCAAACTTCATGTTACATTTTAAGACATGAACAAAATGTTAATAAAAACAGTAACAACAAAAACAACGCAACCAAGGGAAATGACTCTTCAGCAAGTGAGGAAAACTGGAAGAAACTGTACCTGGAGAAGAGCAGATTTATAAAGAATATAGCGGTCTTCAAATATTGAAACAGTTTCATGTAAAAACTAAACTAGATTTACCACGGATAGCATTGGAGGATAAAAACCAGGGCCAGTAACACAGGGAATGAGCTGGACTTCAGCTTAATATGAGAAAAATGTTTATAAGAATTATAAATGGAATCTTCTAGACTATGGATAGACAGGTCCTGTCACAGAAAGTAATGAGAGTAGGATAAAGACCATGCATTCTGGGTACTGCAGACAGGGCATACGCATAAAGAGGTAGTTCTAATGATTCTCTGACAGGTTAGTAACGATAATACAGACAGTATTTTATCTAAATCTGTTCATCTGTAGATGGCTATCCACAGGAAAATGCCAAAAAATAAATGTCTTAATCTCTAAGAATTCAATCATCACATTTACATTTATCTTACACTTCTTCTTCACTTGGTGGAAGCTTTTTATGGTCTAAACATAGGCTCCCAGAGCAGTCACACATACATCTATTAAATTATCTATATGGTAATCAACCATTCATCATCAATTCCTTAAGTGCAAGGAATAAGCTTTTTTTTTTTTTAACATTTTGTTGTCTGGTAAGGTTGATTTAATAAGTGAAATAAATGTATGGAATTACTAAATAGTAAAATAGGACATTATCATAAGTGAAAATCTCTAATAATGCACTGTTGTAAAAGATACCTCTTCAAATATATTACGTTAGTTTTTCAGATCACACTCTTGGATGCACCTCTCAAACACTTCCCTTCACCTAACAAGATATTCCATTCTTTCTCTCAACATTCTCCAAGAATCCACTTATTACAAGATGTTTTCCCTGACCTAATAAATCCCCTTGATCTATCAGTTTCCAAAAGGCATTTCTCCCTGCTCTCACCATATCAAACATCTTTCATTCATATACTGCTAACAATTCACTGACATGACGTAACATTAATTTCCCTATCTATACGTTCACAGCCCAGATCTTTTATTTAAAAGCTCTTATACATTATCAGATGCATCTGACACATTCTTTAAAGTGCCTAATAGCAACAAAAGTTGACAGCTGGTTAATAATAATTTTTGATTGTCATCAAGATTTATAGTAGTTTGCTGAGGATTAAAGGATGTTATTAAGCCCCACAAATAATAAACAAATAGCATTATTGAACACAAATGAATGGCAAACTGCAAAACAATGAGTATATAGAAATAAATTTATTTTGAACTATATTTTGAGACAAAGAGTAAAACCTTAGGGCTAAAACCCCAACTCCCAAATAAAGGAAGGTTTTAAATATGATACCATTTTGATTAGCAGCATAGAGTAAGGAACCTGGAAAAGCTTCAATCTTCCCTTAAGCCTTATGTAAAGTAACAACCTATGGAAATAATGAAGAGTATGAAAGTACCTATCATCTACACATTTGGAAATAACTCTGGAAGACCAGTGAGTTCAACTGAGAAAACCATACCTTGGAAACTTAGTTAGATACATGCATTTAAAAGAGTAAGAAAACATAAAATAACAATATTTTAAAAACCAACCACATTACTTCTGAAAAGCTACTGATTACAGTACCATTTTTGATAGGTTTCATTCACAGATATCATGTTAACCAATGTCACATTCTTCATTTTCTACAAAACTTGTCATCTGAGAAGGATACGCCTTTAAAAGAATAGTAATCACAGATTCTAGCTAAGCTTCTGCTTAATGCGTTATTATCCGCATTATCTGTAGTAACTTATTACCTGTAAAAACTTATCATCAAGTAAACCATCTATTTTCAAACCCAAAAAACCAAAATTCAACACCAGTTCCTTAGGGAAGTTAGATCCCAATGATAGTTGGTGGTGTTTTTTTTTTTTTTTTTCCTTCTATATATAAGGAAATTTCTATTTACTTAGACAGTTGAGCTCTCACAAAACTTACTTGGTTTTTACTACCACAAATTTACTCCACAAACAGAAAAGCACTGAATTCCACCAAACCATGTTATGGGGCTGGACCTATAGGTTTCTATGTTCTGTGCTATCTTATACCAGGATGTGTTCTTTGCTATGGGTTATCATGTGACAAGCAGAAGAGAGGAACAGACAATCAGACCAGAAAAATATATAATCTAAAAAGGAACTAAAACAGCTTTAGCAGCACAATTTACCATAACCTTGCATCACAAAAAGCATCACACACACAAAAACTTCATAGTCTTATTAGATATACATTTCACACTGTTTCATCTACAATCATTTTCCTTTAAAGGGAATAGTGCAGTGTGTCTGTAGAATGATGAAGAACAAAAATTCTGGGATCAGACATGCTGGTTTCAAATCCTCACTCTACTCAACTAGCTGATTGATCATAGTCAAGAAACCAACTTTTCTAAATCTCATTTTCCATATTGATAAACAGGGATGATGGCAATGCATTCATTCCTAATGTGGTATTCAATAAGATAAGCATGTTAGCACTTTGCTGGGGGGCAGATAGTAAACACTTTATAAATTTTAGGCTCTACAATTATTTTTTTTTAAGATTTTATTTATTTATTTGAAAGAGAGACAGCCAGTGAGAGAGGGAACACAAGCAGGGGGAGTGGGAGAGGAAGAAGCAGGCTCCCAGCGGAGGAGCCTGATGCGGGGCTCGGTCCCGGAACGCTGGGATCACGCCCTGAGCTAAAGGCAGACACTTAACGACTGTGCTACCCAGGCCCCCCTAGGCTCTACAATTATTATTACTGATCCCTAGTCCTTCAGGTTCAGTGTATGCAATTGCATTCAGAAATGCAATTCATCATTTAATTAATTAATCACTTCATTTTTTTTCCTCATCAGGATGGATGTGTATGTGTGTATACACACACACACAATCTATATATCAATAACCATGATATTTAAAACATGCTAAATATGTCAATACGTGAAATGGAAAATGGTGAAAGGATAATTTTGAATATGAAATCCTAGGAAACGATGAGCTCCTCAGATTGAATGACCCATAATAGGAGAAAAGCCCAAAGGATGCAATGACTTTCGTTTTCTCTCTGGCCCCACTAAGCCTAACTAAAAGCTTCCCTCACAATCATTCTATTCCACCCCAGTTCACTGAGATTACTAGAGACGATGTTGTCAGCGGGTGACTCCCTTCTCTGCACAGTACCAGGGGTCAGGCTCTGACTCTCTCCTATTTTCCTTCTATGTATTTAGGTTTGAGCAGTGTATTACTAAGTTCATTAATTTAAACAACTTCTAGGTCCAAACTTGATACCAGATTGCTAAGGAAATTTTCACTTCTCTTCAAATATGAGGGAGAAATACCAAAGAGTTTCTCTTCCACAGCCTGTACAAGCCAGTTTACTTTGTTCAGACAACTTGTTAATTGAATGGTCTGCAGACACTAAAATGACTTCCCCCAACTAAAGTCACTTAAAGCTACCCAGAGGTGTGTAGTTAACACATACAAATGTGCCTTAACTCACTTTGTTACATGAGTTAGCACCATTTTAGGGAAGTTTTAGAGTAATAAAGACTCCCTTTAAAGTAAGCCTGAGTAAACAAAATCCACTTTAGTTCTCTGAAACTAAAAAAGTATACATTTTATAACTCCTTTATATAGGAAAGAGATCTCAGGCAGACACTTTCGGTCAAACTAAGGGTTAGTACGTCTTTGGAAAAGTGGAAAAGATGTCGCGAGCTAAAACAAAAAATATAATTAGTATACAGGTTATTTAAATTTGAAGATCAAATTATGAGACTGAGTATATCTCATTAGCACCATATGATCTTGAAACAGATATGTGTGGCCTGATTCTCTTATTCTTTGGTCCCATTTTCCTTTCAAACTCTACCTGGGATTGCTAATAACACAAAAAGGCCTCAGTCACATCAGAGGAGAGAAACTAAAACAGGAGCTCTGTTTCCTCTTCTGTTAACACCGAGGAACGAGTTCACCAAGTTGATGTATTTTTCCACAATTGTGCTAAATTATGACCATACATAACATGCTACCAAGAACTTTATGGTCATATAAACATTGTATTGTGATGCTTATAGAAATTTTAAGTTAAATCAAAAGATAACGCTTATCTAAAATGATTTTTAAAGTACTAAATGGTCACATGTGACACTTCTATTTCTTTCAAAATACTTTTCCTCACATTAAAAGAATAGACAAAGAAAGAAGAATCTATGGGCACCCGGGTGGCTCAGTCGGTAGGCTATTGCCTTCCGCTCAGGTCATGATCCCAGGGCTCTGGGATGGGGCCCCACATCAGGCTCCCTGCTCGGTGGGGAGCCTGCTTCTCCCTCTCCCTCTGCTGCTCCCTTTGCCTGTGCTCTCCTGCGCTCTCTGTCAAATAATCTACGGTGTTAGGGATACAAACTGAGTCTCTAAGAGTCTCAAGTAGAATCTCTTACAGATAATTTTAAGGGAAAGTTCCAAGGACTCGAAGCTGCTGTCACGTCTGACTGTGGCTAAGCCGTCTGTACATGGTTCTCAGGCCATGTACCGATGAGTTGAACACAGGCATAGGTGGCCCATACTTTGAACTTGATACTTTCTGAAATCCAATCAAGAGCATTTTGGAGAAAGTGTAACCAGCAGCTGCAATTGCCAGAAGTGCTTTAAAAAAAAAAAAGTTTTCTAGCAAAAAAAAACCTAACATGAACTAAAAAATAGATTCCCCAAACACAAGATACTATTAGGAATCAAAGTCTACTCATTCTTATATGCTGCATACAAATCAATCACTTGACATAAAAAGAACATATTCCCACTTACCAGAACCACACTGCTCTGTTGACATTTGCTTGTATCTATTGATGGTGCTTTTAACACTTCATTTGAGTGTCAAACTAGGTGACAGGCATTAAGCCTATAGATTATTCCACATCCAACTAGTGGCTGAAGAATACTTTCTACAATTATTTACCTTCTATACATTCTCCTTTAAATAATAAGATAAATTAATCAAATAAAATAAACATATTCTTTTTCAGCTCTAAGCCCTGGACAGCTGTGAACACTGCAGACGTACTTCTCTCAGTGAATGAAATCAGAAAGATAATGCACAGTCAAGCTGTTCAAAATACTGTTTTATGTGTGGAACAACATTGTCATAAGATGTTTGGAAGCCAAGTAAAATCTCAGAAGTAAGGGAATCTGTAGCAGCCTGTTTTGGCTGAAGGGAAATGAGACCGAGATCTCCCATGAAGTAAGCAACATGACACCTTCCAGTGTTAGAAACAGCCTTTTGGATAGTTAAAAAAAAAAAAAAAAAAAAAAAAAAGGCAGAGAGAGAGAAGGGCAAGGAAGTGAAGATCAAAGCTATCTCCCTGTACACTACAGATAATCTTTTTTCTTCCTCTTCTTCCACAGCAAGATTGAAGGCAAGGGCTGAAGGTGGAGAGAAAAGGGGAAAAAGAAACCATGCTAATCCAGAATTGTAAAGAAAGGAGGTGGTCTTTGATCTCCACAGGATGGCAACTTTATTGGCTATGCATAAGCAGTTTCCAACCAGCTGATCAACCAGGTATTAATGCTCAACCCTTCCATGATCAGTAACCATGAAGTGAGTCATCTGTGAACAGCAGTCAAGCAGAAGGCTCATCTACTACTAACTGACTGCCAGCCTTTGCCCAACAGAGGGGGAAGAGCAACCCCAGGGGAAATGATGGTCTCGCCACAGGCTCTTCCTTGACGAGTGCCAATTATTTGCCTTGGGCCTCTGAGGGAAATCTTTCTTCTAGTGTGCATGAATGAGAATGACATTCATTTTCCAAAATACAACTTGGAATCTATGTGCTTCTGAATCACCAGCGGTCACTCTTGACTTCTGTTCAGTCACTTCTTTTAAGCATGCCCCAAAAATGCAGACATGATAAAGGCTAGATGTGAATCAGTTCAACGCAAAGAACTGATTGTCTTGCCTGGTGATCTAAAAATTTAAAGACCATTTACTTAACAGCAGGAAAAGGAATGCCTCCCTTCCAGATTTTCAAGTGTTCGAACCACAACCTTATTTAGGTGGGTTTTTTGGATGAGTTTTAACATTAAAAAAAAAATTATTGAACCATCATCTTTCTTCTTTAAATTTTTCATTCTCTCTTTCAACTGAGAGAGCACATGGTGGGTAAGAGTTTTGGAATCAGCTTGGTTCACATCCTTGCTCTTCCACATGTCCTAACCTCTCCATGATATAGTTTCCCCAGCTATAAAATAGGGATAAAATGATATTTTATTAATAGTAATACCTATGTCATCAGGTTCTTATAAGCATTAATAAGATAAGGGTGAATGCTCAATAAATGATAACATGTCTTCACAGCAATAGAAATAGTCATTGTAGACTTTCTCATGGTACCTCAAAGATCAAACTCCATTCCATTTTTTTATTTCCTTTTTTCACTTTACTGGTCTCCTCTAACCAAAAGTGTTATGCTATAGAAGGTAACCACTTAGTTTTTCACTCCTCTGTATAAATCGAGGTAGTCAGTATTCTGAACTTTCATTAAACATACCTTAAGAAAACTATTCTATGAATTTATTAAAGATTTAAATGTTTCAAAATGTTTTTGTAAAAAAATACAAAATGTCTAGTTCTTTATATAGTTGCTGTATATGGAATGTGCACACTGACATCAAATTTTCAGAAATCCACTTCTCAGATTTGCTTTTCATACTGTGTGTGGTCAGCGCGTGTGGTTAGATATGGCCACTCTATCTGCTCTGCTCCACCTCTTCCCATATTTTAAAACGAGCTTAATTCTGGATCTATTTCTACTATATTTCTCTAGACTTCTGCTTCTGTTTCACTTTTTTTTTCCTTTCTTATTACCAAATTTCTTTATTTATTCCACAGATTACCTTAGGTCTAATTTTAAATTGAAGAACAACTTTGGTTTCCTTTTATTTTCCTATAAGAAATCAAGCCTGAAAAGCAGTTATACTTTTAAGAAATAAACATTTGTAAAAGGGCCAGAAATTAGCATAAGCATTACCTTAGCAACTTTTATTAACAGGGATGACACACGAAGACTCAACTATTTATGATCTTTCCTGGCAAGTTTCCTCCCCATCTTATCCCTGTTACCAGCATTTTTAATTTTAGATACCTACTCAATGTAAAATAAACAAACAACTGTCATTGCAGGTTTGAAATTTAGCATTTTGCACCACTTTAACTCACACAGGAATACTTCATTTGTCATAGTGAAGACTAAGGGAAAACTTCAGGTCAACTTTCTGTTCCAGATTTTAACCGTAAATACCATATGTGTAAGAGGGCCCATTATTAAGAAATAAGGATACTTAAAGATGTCACAGTATTCAGGTAAGTATATTTAAATGTCAAAAAGTTTATAAAGAAACTAATAAGAAATTGTTGGAATTACCAAAGAATCTTGTGTAGAGGTTTAGGGTCGGGGAAGACCAGAGACTCAGATAAGTGGCTCGCATAGTGAAACTTATCTAAAAAATGTCCCTCTTTCCAAGAGAAAAAAGATACCCCCTCCCCCAAAAAAAAGAAGGAAGGAAGATAGCACTGCAAAATTTCACTTTATGTGAAATTAGGAACTCAACCTAAATTTGAACTGAAAGTCAATTACTTTTTCTCCTTAAAATCAGGTTTTAGAAAATGGAGTTGAGGAGAGGAAATCTATCAGGGAAGAATGTTTAGAATCAGTCCCTGAGAGATCACACAGATTCTTTTTCTTCAGTGCTACCCCAACTGCTCCCCTCACCAAAAGTCTAGCTATCCACAGAAAAGAACACTCAGATATATAAGCTCACTAGAGAAATTCACCTTAAAAAATGAGTTTCTGAATATCCATTTTTTTCCAAAATCTGTTTCCTAAAATAATAACAGTTGTAGCATTCGATTAATAAATAAAAGGCTACAAATAAGCAAACATAAACTCAAAAAGAATATTTGATATTAAGTATGACATCAACACATAAAAATGGAGTTTTTAGTCTTTTTGAAGAAAATTGTAGGACTTTGTTAGGTTGGCATCCAGATTAAAAAAAAAGAAGAAGAAGAAGAAAAAGAAAAGAAAGAAAAAAAGAACTCACAACCAATAGATATTTTTACAGGTTAAATCTTGTTGAAGGTACCTTACCACTCAGTACACTTTGATTTATTTAAGCTCACCACATTTCTCTTAAATACACTCCATTAACAAGTGATAGACTGTGATCTTAGGCTTGAGGCAAGATATGAAACACAATCTTTCAAGAACTTCATTCATTCTCTGTCCAGGTGTCTTGAGCACCCCCAACTCTAGTTACTTATCTGAGTTCTGTGAAGTTTTATTCAAATCACTAGTGTGGCCTAGAACAGCACACTGTCAGGAAATCACCCCAGCAGCCCAGCAATTTGGCCTTCCAAGTTCAGATTCATAGCAGGAGTGAAAGTCATCAGAGGAATGATAAAGAGCGGCAGGTTAAATATGAGAAAGCACCTCACAAAGGTGCCTCTGACCTGCAACCTGGTGAACGAAGCAGACAGACACCCCTGTGGGGGAAACTCGGGCTTATTCAAAATCATCAGGGACTTAAATGGAAAATTAAATTAGAAAAAGCAAAGCCAGAAATCAGTTAAACTTTAAGATTAGAAATGCCTCCTTTCTACTTAAACTGCAAATCTCAGACAAGAATTAAACAAATTATTAAATCTGAAAGGACGGTACACACCCCCCACCCCGGATATTTCTCCAAGTGAAGACAGAATTTGCACACTGACGCGACCAGCCTTCAGTGATACCCTATTAGTGTGACCCTATCTTTAATCTACAGACGTGATAAAATGTCCCAACATATACAAACTCAGCTCAAACAGTGACTAATGATCATTAATCCCCCTATCTTCAGTAATCTGCCCCTCCAGTCATTTATCACACTGACACTTCACTTTACACACGTGAATAAACTTTAACTGAGAAGGTGAATCAACAAAAATCTCAAAGGTATCTGAAGCTGTAAATTAAACTAGGGGGAGACACAGCCAAGAGAGACAAATAGATCAGATCTTAATGTTTTTGATTTGCATCCATGGCTGGGTGTGGGGGTGGGGAAACTATTCAGTCCTACAGATCTGCAAACTAAGAAAAAAAAATCTACATTACAGAAAAGGGAAGCTGGAAGTAAGGAGAGGCAGTCCCAAGGAGTTGGTTTAATCTATCCATCTATCCATTTCACATATGAAAACTTCAGTTTTCTGTTTTCTTCAAAGGAATAACAATTTAATGAAGTTATTAGTTTAGCTGCAAATGTTCCTTTTAGTCAGAAAGCATATTAAGTAGGCTAATTCTTTCAGGGATCTGCTATCGTTTAGTTGATGCGCATTTTTTTTCTTTTTCATATTTCATTAACTTAAGTAAAATCCTTGGTCAAAATATAAACCATACCCATGGACCGCAAAAAGCTAAAACTAACCTTTCAAAACTGTTTCATAATCATGAAAATTGAGTGACTCTCAAGTTATAGGCCCTGATGCAACTTGAAGGTCAGTATTCCACTGTAAAAAAAAAAAAAAAAAATCCCCTGAGGTGTACTCTGTGTGTGTGTGTGTGTGTGTGTGTGTGTGTGTGTGTGTTAGGGCCTGAAATTGGAGCCTTGATTGAAACCAGAATCTACAAAAGGAA
Source organism: Ailuropoda melanoleuca (assembly GCF_002007445.2). Taxonomy (NCBI): domain Eukaryota; kingdom Metazoa; phylum Chordata; class Mammalia; order Carnivora; family Ursidae; genus Ailuropoda; species Ailuropoda melanoleuca. The sequence continues at coordinate 30,522,884 of NC_048218.1, forward strand.
AAGAAAGAAAAGTTGAGTTGTGGCTCAGTAAAAGTTTCTTAGGGAGTGTGAAGAAAACTATTTTAAGTGTATACTCATCAGAAGGACCTCGTTGCAGCATTCTTCCAACACTTCGTATAGAGAGTTTGGGTACCATTTAATTAATGGCCAAAATCCTAAATTCAGCCTTGTTTTCCCTCGCCAAGGAAAATTCCCAGGCAACTAACTGTTCCCCTTCAGATAACTGCAACTGCCTGTTTTCCTTCTAAATCCAGCCAGGCAGAGTGACTAGTTGATATCCTACCGTAAGAAGGAGTTATTTCCTGAAGTTTCTTCAGAATCGAATTTAATTACAGACTCTGGTTACATAAAACAACTACTAATAACCCCTTGTACTCGGAAGAGGTGGGGCGAATTGGACGACCAGGTTCAGGAATCCTGGCGGGTCTCTGGGCCCCAAGTTCCCCGGGCGCACATCTCCCTCTCCGAAGGAAGCAGCCGAAGGATGAAGCTCATTTTGGCTCATCCTGAGGCCCCAAGCTCACCGCCAACCGCTGCCTCCTCCCACCCGTGAGCTCAGACCTTGCGTTTGCCCAGAGTGATCTGGGCGTGCCCTGAACTTGGCAAAAGGCCGAGGTCTGCGATGAGGCTTGGGGGTCTTGGGGGATGGGGGGAAAGGACCGACCCAAAGTGCAAACTAAGAACCTTTTTGCTTAAAACTCCTACAGGGACAGAACCCCTCCAGCCTTAGAAGGGAGCGGTCGGGGTTTGATTCTGAAAAGTGGGGAGGGGGCGTGCAAGGGAGATGAAGGGTGAAGAAAGAAGACGCGAGGTTACCTGAACAGAGACATATTAATCCAAAGAGGTAAAAGTGAGCAGGCTCCGCGATCATTGTCCTCGGGTGGATCCTGCATACAGTCTCATGCCAAGAGGAGGGAGTAGAAATGGGGTCCCCAAATTTATGAAGCCACACAGCACACACACTACACACAAAGGCTTAATATAAGCAACGTGGGTCAATCCGCCAAGAGTTTTCAGGGCAATTACTTGTCGACCTTTCCGGACGCTCGTCAATACCTCAGAGCCCTTTGCAGACTAAGAATTCCAAGGTTTGCCTCCTCTCGCTCCAGGGTTTCCGAGGAGGCTCGGCCACTTCCAAGAACCATCCAAAGCGAACAACAAAGAGCCGAGGCAGAAGACCAGTTGTGCGGTTTCCTGCCTCCGGGTCTCGCCAAGCCTCCCGGCGTGCGCCCCCACACTGTGCGCCCGAGCGCCGCGGCGAGGGCAGGCGCGGCAGCGGCAAACTTGGGGTGTGAGAACGAATTAGGGAGGGCCAGAAAAGTGCTTCTCCGTCCACAGTCTAGCCCAGTCAACAGCTGGCCACCAGCGGCGGCGAGGAAGGCAGCCAAGGCAGCGGCAGCAGCTCTGGAGGACGGGCAAAGGGTGCTGGGGGTGTGCCTGGGTGACTCCGCGCGCTGGGGCCGAACGAGGGGGCGGTGAGGCGACAGTGGTTGCCCGAGCCGGCCCTTGTTCCCATCACTTGGGGGATGCGGAGGGCACTGGGGACAGCAGCAGGTCCGCGGACAGACGCGCGCCTCCCCGGTGCCCCCAGCCCCGCGCAGCGCTCACCATCGCCCCGGGTCCCTCGCCCGCTGGGGCGCGCGCTCAAGGCACCCCGAACTCTCCGCGGTTGGGACGCTGCAGCCCAAACTTCCTGAGGATAGCTGCCTGCAGCCCTGGTTCGCGGTAGGTGTAGAGAGGCAGCTCCTAGACTTCCCCGGGGTGGCGGAGAGGGGCGAGGAGGATGCTGCTGCGGGTGGGAGCGACGGCCGCCGCGGCTCACCCGAGCTCCGCCGGGATCAGCAGCGTCTGAAGTTTCTGCTCTCACGCTGCCTCCTCTCCGGCTCAACTGCTTGTGGGTTTCCCCACCGTCCCCGCGGCTCCCAGTTTCCTCCCTCTCTTCCCCGGCCCGCGAATACTTAAAGGGGCCGCGCAGTCCTTTCCGCGCTCCACTCTACAACTCTCCAGACGCTGGTCTGGCAAGTTCTGCTCGTTAATATTTCCATCCGCAACCCGGGGTGCCCGACTGCGCCCTCAGGTGAGAATCCAGCTGCTCAGGATCAGAAATCCAAACGAATGGGAACTTGCCTTATTTCTCTGGCTACCCCTGGCTCCCCTGCACCTTTCTCCAAATGGAACCTCCCAGCCATAGACTTCAAAAATCCTACTGGTCCAGTTTAACCTCTTCCTTACCGCTTCCAGGAGTTGGAATAAACTCTCAAATAACTCTACCCTACATGACTGTGCATTCCCATTTTTGTTTTTTAATCAAATGTGGGCAAACAAACCTGTAGGACAGGAGGTAGAGTGATGACTATCTGGAATATATTAACGATTACAATCTGTTGCATAACAGATGGGCACCTATTACAAAAATCACTTTCTTTTAAATTGCAGTTGGTGACAGTCATGTAGACAGTCCTTCCAACTCGAAGGGCACAGGGGTGAGCCATGGGGTCTTTCTGTTTCACCAAGAGGCTCTCCTTCAACTTCACTGACTCTAGGTATTAGAATGTTAACAACGGGGAAGTGATTCTGAAAAAGGGACAAATGAAAAAAAAAACAAAAAACAAAACCCTGACTATCCCAAAGTTTGTATAAGAGAAGCCATCATTCAGCATTTTCTAAATCAGAGGGCCTGGCCCTTACACCCTCCCTGAAACCCCAACCTACCAGTTACTCTTTGTTATTATGCCAAATCTCAGTTTTCTCTTCTCAAAAATAGAGATGCTTGAGATATTAACAAATATTAATAAACCACACCCAAAGCAAACTAAACCTGGCATATCTGAGGAGCAATCTTGCATTCAATCACTGGTGTGTTTTTTTTTTTTCCTATTAAGTAAGACACTGTGTGCATAAAACACCTGAGACATGGTGAGTGCCCCATAAATGGTGGGTTAGGGTTAGGATTAGGGTGTTTAGAACTACTCTTCTTTCAAATTGATTATGACCCACAAAATTATGTACAATAACTTCAAAATTATTCTTTGGTATCTATCTGAATGTACCAGCCCTGCTTTCAGTAGTTGTCCCTGGAGAGGAGAAATGCACACTAGTTTGTTTTTGTTTTTGTTTTTTATGCAGTTAGAATTTTCTATTTTAAGTGAGCACATGCATTACCTAACAAAAGACAAAATTTTAAAAGCAAATCATATATTCATTTAGGTGGTTGTTGGTACAACCAATGACCATGGAGCAGCATTTTGTAGAAAGAAACTGGTTAATAGCCCTATCTCTGAAAGTGAAAGATAGTTTAATCCTGGAAAAGCTGACTGAAAATTCAGTAAACAGGCTAGAGATAAGAATTCAAAGACTCCAACCAAAATCTTTCCAGCAATAAAAACAAGAATGTGCAGTAACTGCTAGAAAACATACATTGATTTTGTCTTTGTGAAAGGATATTTAGTGAGAAACTTAGAATATATTTTTTTCCTTCTTGGGGTAAAACGTGCTTGTAAGATAAGCTTACCCACTAACAGAAAATATAAAAGGTAAAGCGTGGTACTTGAGAAAGTGAGAGGAAAAAATCCTTCAAATCCTCATTTCATCTGAGTGCATTTTAAATAAAAATTTAGAACATTCACTTAGTAAAAAGTACATACTTTTAAATATAAACTGAAATATGTATGAGAATCCCTACTGCATTGTTTTCTAAAGTGGATCTCCTGGTCTCTAGAAGTTTGCTAAAATTTCTCAAGATCTCCTTTATTGATCTCATTATCACTGAATGGAAACTATATGAATACTTTTAATCCAATCCTTTTATTTTTCAACCTCAGTTAACAACAACCCCCTGCCCGCTCCATCTCCTCTATCTTCTCCTTAGAGATTATATTACCTAGGAGTTAGCAGTAAGAATCCTCAAGGAGGGGCGCCTGGGTGGCACAGCGGTTAAGCGTCTGCCTTCGGCTCAGGGCGTGATCCCGGCGTTGTGGGATCGAACCCCACCTCAGGCTCTTCCTCTATGAGCCTGCTTCTTCCTCTCCCACTCCCCCTGCTTGTGTTCCCTCTCTCGCTGGCTGTCTCTCTCTCTGTCACATAAATAAATTAAAAAAAAAAAAAAAAAAGAATCCTCAAGGAGTTAACTTTGACCAGCCCCTGATGAGGACCATCATCACCAACTCATATGCTGGCCCTTTCTTCTTCCCTTGTCTCATGCAAAGTGTACTTTTCTGTCAATTATATCAGTAAAGGTGGCATCTGAAGACAAGAATTTGTAGTCAGAAAGTATTAGGGATCTGTAACAAGTGAAACTCGATGTTCCTGAGAACTTTTGCAATACCTTCCTTCCACTCACTTACTTACTCTTACCCATGCAAACAAACACTTTATAAAGGTCATCTATGTGCAAGAACCAGTAAAAGGCTCTATAGTGACAAGACGCAAATGGAAACTCAATCACCAGGCCCTGGGAGCCAGCTGCACAAGCTCCCATCAGAAGAAGTAGAAACAATGTGTCATTAGGGTTAAATGATAGTTCAGTCATTCCTGGAGATGGATGAATCATAGCAACTTGTCACCTTTCCACTTCTGCTCCTGGAGATTTAATTACTAGTAGAATGCATAAAACATTGAGTGTGTCTGTATGACTATCTGTGCAAGTGTGAGTGTGTACGCATGGGTAGGACCTCTACCTATGTCAGTTCTGCCGGCGACTCTGCCATGTGCAATCAAACTCTGACAAAGAACAAGGGAAGGAGAACATGTCCTAATTTGCCCTCAGAAACTATTCTGATCACTATGATCTGAATAAGTCACAAATTCTAAAGTTCCATTTAGAAAATTCTGATCTCATTTGGAGCTTATGAAATTCAGGATCCCTAAAACGTCTCTTTGAGAATTTTGAGGAAATCCAAAAATAATACACTCAAATAGTTATGTGAATGGGGCTCTGTTGACAGTAAAGATTCTGGAGCTGTGATATCTCTTAGGTTGGTCTGATCTGATTTTATCTTTCATGGGGGTAGTTACAGGAATTCAGGAAATAACAAAACTCCCAGAGTCCCTCCAGAGATTCCAGATATCACTTACCCAGATCAGGAGGAGCGGAGTAGAGTTCCTAAGGAAACTACAAACCAGAACATTGCTCTCTCTTCACCTCTTAGGAAGAAGCCTTAAAATCAGATCAGGCCACGGCCTGGGATACTGTGGAAAGTTCCAGAAGATCTGGTGGAAGGCAGCGTAATACATACAGTACACACAAAGGCTGTGCTGCGTATTCCAAGATACTATCTCTCAAGGTCCAACAGCTAGCTTAGCAATTTTCACATGAAACTGCTGACTTATTTGTGAAATCTTTGGTATCTAACTTAATGAACTAGGTTGAATACTTGAGTAATTTCATATCTGAATATATTTTCTAAGTCTGGATACTTAAGAGAAGTTCCACTCAGAGGTGCGTGGGTGGCTTAGGTGGTTAAGCTACAGACTCTTGATATCAGCTCAGGTCTTGATCTCAAGGTCATGAGTTCAAGCCCAGCACTGGGCTCCACACTGGGTGTGGCATCTACTTTAAAAAAAAGAGAGAGAGAGAGAAGTCTCATTCAATAAAGTGACCTAAAGTAACGCTAATAAAGGGAGATTAAGCACATCTGTCAGAAACATCGACTGTTTTGAGAAGCCATGTCTCTTTAGTAAACATTGCTCACTCTATGCCATGCTGCTCGTGCAGCAGTCTCTCTAATCCTCCATCCCTAACAATTAAGAACTTCAGTTTTCCTCACTAAACTGCATCTGGTTGTTACTTTGGGGGAAACTTATTTTTTCTTTAAAAAATACAGTATTGCTTACAGATTCTAGCTGCCATATGTGATAGCATCAAGTCACATGTAATAAATCACATGCAGTGGGGTACAGATTTAACATGCAATGGCAGTTCAAGGAAGAGAGAAATAATTAAGTGTTAGAGTACTTTAAAAAAATGAAAGAAAAGAATGGTAGGTAGGGTTTTTAAAATATGTGCAACGTTTTTCAAGAAAGAATCAAGTTTACCATGATGCTTTCTTTTTAGTGTACATGGGGCACATTTTAACAGCATTACTTTTGTTTGTTTGCTTCTCTGCCTTTTAGAATGTGTAATTATGGGCCCCAAACCGGGAACCATAGGGAGAAGAGACTTCCTGGGTGATCTGTCTTCACTTACTTAAAGACTTAAGGCACTGTCACCTGGGCCAATTTCTTCACTACAGGAAAGAGTGGGATAGAACTCCATTAGTCTCACTGTCTCTAAAACTCATTAAAAATCTCAACTATGATGCACGCAAGCTTCTGTGGAATAACCGTAAATGTGCTTGCCTTTTAGCATCTCAGGATCCTGGGGACATTGGAGATGTTCCAAACCTAGGTGCTATATTGCTAAGTCCTTTTTGTAGAACCTGGGGCCTTAACTATTAGTGATGCACATCTCACTAGAATTTACTCCTCCAACGTAAACAATTTGTTTTTGAAGATGAAGGAGAGGACGCTGGGAGGTAACATTGATTGAGGGCAACATTTTGGGCCCTTTACAGACATTATCTTGATCTAATTCTCACCGTGACTATGTGAGGTGGTATTATTACCCTCACTTAGAGATGAGGTTGAGAGAGTAAATCATTAACTGAAGGTTCAGGGGTCTGGGAGACATGGATCTTATATTTAAACCCAGCTTTTTTTGAACCAAAGCACATGGCGGGGCATTGTTTGTGTTGGGGGGGGGGATAGGATAGGCTTCATGGTAGGATAGGCTTGGGAGACTTTGAAGTCGACACTTTTAAGGATTTCTCAAAGCCTTTAATATGCAAATGAACATGTGAGTCCCCAAGGGAAGAGCACCCGGAGAAGCCTTGTCTTTTTCATACACATTGCCCCTCTACCCCACACTATAACTTAGTAGTATCTCCAATGCTCCCCACCTGAAGGTTAAGATCTTCAGCTCTCCCTGGCTAAATTGCTAATGTTACTTATGTGGGGAAAATGTATTTGTCTTGAAATGGGCAACACAGTATTCCTTACTGAGAAAGGCTGTAAATGGAAGTAACTGCACTTCTAGGCTACACTATAAAGAGCAGCCAGGGGGATCCTGTTGAAACCTGAGTCAGACCCTGTCTCTGCTCCACCTGAAAACCTACAGTGGTTTCCCATCTCACTGGGAGAGCTCACTCTTCCCTGCCAGCATCTTTTTCCCCATTTACTTGTCAGTGCTCACTTTGCTTTGTGGCAAGGACCTCTGTGCTATTCTAGAGTGTTTCCAGGCAACCACCTGCCCCGAATGATTTTGTTCTTCCTCTGGATTGAGTTCTCACTTCTTTTTTTTTTTTTTTTTTTTTTTTTTAAGATTTTATTTATTTATTTGACAGAGAGAAACGGCCAGCGAGAGAGGAAACACAAGTAGGGGGACTGGCAGAGGAGGAATTAGGCTCCCAACAAAGAAGCCTGGCGGGGCTCGATCCCAGAATGCCGGGATCACGCCCTGAGCCAAAGGCAGACGCTTAACGACTGAGCCACCCAGGCGCCCGAGTTCTCGCTTCTATAAATCTACAAAAATCTCAGGTTTTAATAAAATCAAACCTTATCGGAGGGTCTTTTTCTGACCACCAGTTATAAAATTACACCTTTATACAATACTTTCATACCCATTTCATACTTTATTTTTGTTTTGTTCTGGTTTTCTCACCAGAGCATTTACCATATCTAGGATATTACATATTTCTTTACTTATTTTAACTGTTTCATTCCTCTTAAAAAAGATATGAAGTCAGGAATTATTTTCTTTTTTTTTAAGATTTTATTTAGTTATTTGACAGAGAGAGAGAGAGAGCGCACAAGCAGGGGGAGTGGCAAGCAGAGGGAGAGGGAGAAGCAGGCTCCCAGCAGAGCAGGGGGAGCCGGATGTGGGACTCGATCCCAAGACCCTGGGATCATGACCTGAGCTGAAGGCAGTTACTTAAACAACTGAGCCACCCAGGCACCCCAGAGTCAGGAATTCTTGACTTTCAGTCACTTGTATATTTCCAGCATCAACAGAGCCGGGCACCTCATAGGCACTCAAATGTTGGTTGAATGAATGAATAAATGAATGAATGGGTCATTTTTCATGGTTAATATATCTTTTGGGAAAATGCTTCTTTAAAGAACCTATTTCTGTAGTTCTAAAGTATATTTTCTCTAATATATAGTCCCATTATTTATTCAATCATTAACTTATCATAACTGAGAAACCTGAAGTCTAAAGAAACTGAGTTTCCCCAGGATATTCCTTTAGTTGTACTTTATTAAAAACCAGAACCCAGTCCTCTAAGTTACTAGAGGGGATCCTGGGTAGCACAGTCGGTTAAATGGCATATCTTCGGTTTTGGCTCAGGTTGTGACCTCAGGGCCCTGATCTTGGAGTCGGGCTCTGTGCTCAGCACAAAGTCTGCTTAACACTCTTTCCCTCTGCCCCCCCCCCAATAAATAAATTTAATAAATCACTAGAGATTTCTTTCCACTGGAACAAGTTAATTAGAAATTCTTGGACAAGATTCTCTACCTTTAGAATACTTTCATCAGTAGATGTGATACAGTAGAATACATATGATATTATTCTATATGATATAGTGAAGTTTGCATATTTCTGACTTATCTTCAGGCATGTAGGAACCACGGCTTTAAAAAAAAAAAATCTTCAGCTCCTAATAGCATAAACTAATAACAACCAACATTTGTATTGCATTATATGCTAGAGTTACTATTCTAAGCATTTTATATATTCTAACTCATTTACATACTCCTAATCCTCAGAAATACATTATTTGATCAGTTACCATTATTGTCCTATTTTATACATGAGGGGGTGGAGGATGTTCAGCTAAGATGAGGCCGAACACATATTTGAACCTTGGCTACTTGAATTTATCTCTACACCAGGTTATGAGGTGCAAATAGAAGCTGTTATTACAGCTTTGTTGTTCTTACAGATTTGGTTCTAGCTGGAGAAAGGTATCAATGTGTAAGTTTTGTTTTGTTTGTTTAGAGATCTACTTTCATTTTGGGAATAAGTACAAGAAAGTGACTCTGAAATATATGCATCTGTAGTTCTACTTCTATATGGAATTTAGATGTTTAAATCTTTTCAATTTTATGTACAAAATGTTCAAATGGGTTTTTTGTTTCTCTTAACTCTGATGAGAAGGCACAGAAAAATATATAGTACAAGTTTCTTAAGAACTTCAAAGTATATTGAAAAACATAAAGATGAATATATGTTTATAACTTATCATAGAATTTTGCTATCTTTTGATTCTTATTTCCAGACATATCTGGTACAAAGCATATACTATACTAATCATGAATTAAAATTCTCTTAAATTGGGATCATAGTTAACAGCTGCACAGCTGAATGAAACACTCTATAGGCCTACAATTTGAACACAAACTGACTATTTTGTAAGTAATTTACATTATATTTAATTCTGCAGATGTGTTTTACAAAACTGTTTAAAGTTTTTTGGTTTTTCATTGCTTTTAAAAAATCATTTCAAGAAATATTTAGAAGATTGAGGTACATATGTTGGGATTTGTCTCATTTTGTACATTTATTATGTTTAGCCCCACCTGCTGCTTTGTTTATTCTGAATAATGTTTTACCTAGGTTCTAACAGTTATTTTAATCAGTTCATTAATGAAGTATTATGTTGATTTGAAAAACACCTTGAAATTCTATTAGAGTTTCCTACTTAGAGGTTATTTTCCAGGTCAGTAAATTAAAAGTAGGCCTACAAATTTAATGTTATACTAACCAGAAGAAAAAAAGTATCCAAGTTTATCATAAATAATACTACTACTAATAACATTAATAATAAGGAATTAATTAAATTGTAGTATTATACATCATTTGGAAAGCTTTATGTTATTTATTTTACAGCCTATTAATATATTTCTCTCTTATGGTTTATGGAAAAATGACTTCTCATTTGGAAAGCTAAATAGGGGCTTTGGGATTTAATAGCTGCCTGGTGTGACTGAGGCCCAGGATTCTAAATCTGGAGGTGCTCACTCTTGTGGATAAATACTGAATCCATATCCCACAACTGTCATTGAGAAACAATCTGCTGTTGAAATTGACATGAAATGTAAACCTACTGTCTTAACAACAAGGATAATTATATATTTTCCCAAGAGTTTAATCACCTCCTCTCTAGTGCCCTGGCCACATTCCAACAAAATCATCCAATTCCATTATTCTAACTAAAGGTCTTTGTTGATTTGATCTAATCGCATCTTCTCAATTTCCTATCACTATATCCTACTTAAAAGCTGCTTTATTACACCTAGCAGGTAGAATTTCACTGGTACAGTATGTATCTTGTTGCATTTATGTATCATATCAGTATCTTTGAAACAAAACAGATGTTTGCTGAAGTCAGTAAAACAACCTTACCAACAAAACATCTTATAAAAATTATTCAAAGATTTCTAAACATTAATTTTTACTTTCAATGCTTCAACTACAAAGTAAAAAAATATTTTATGAATTTAGCATGTTTTACCACAAATATTCTTAGATTACATACTAAAAGTAACATGGTTTACATCTGCATATTCAGATATTAATTGATTCTAATGAGATTTCTTTTAACTTTCTTCAAAATATGGGAATAAAATGTTTTTAGATGATTTGGAAAATACCCCCCAAAAACCCAAATTTGCAATAATTCACTCAAATATCATCACATACGCTATCAACATTTTATTGCATTGTCTTTTTTTTTTTTATTCTGCATGTAGACTTTTCTTCTTACAATATGGAATAATATTCTAAAAACTGCTATGTAACCTACATTTTCACTCAACAATATGTCATAACAATTTTTTTCCATGTCATAAAATATTCTTTAACACCATCATTAAGAGGGCAAAATAGAATTCCATCACGTGAATGGTACAAAAATACATGTAGCTAATCTCCGATGGTTAGATATTTACGTTATTTCTAATTGCCACTAAGCTGTATAGAATCTGACTCTTAAAAAAAATCATATTAGGATATTGTCTTGCTAGTTAAATTGTTAATGCATTTCATTTTAATCACAGATATTCTACTGAAGCAATACATACTTCTCACAATTTTAGTGGCTCATTGTTTGGAGTTCTATGCAGTTTGTTCAAATGGTCTTAGATCCAATATATATAAGAGTTAAAGATCACAAACAATAAAGAACTATTAGACAATACTTACCACCTAAAATTTTCACTTTTTCCCAATAGGACTATTATTTGTTTGTTCAAGGAGTGCCTTTTGTTTTTATTACAACTGATTAATAATCGAAAGTGTTTGTGTTTCACAAGTACGCTTGATTTCACAGGTTTTGTATTTCACACCAGAAAGTAAACATTTTTTCTTTTAGCAAGGGCAATAAATCAAGACATAACAATTACCTTTGAGAAAAAGTGTAAACTTAAAGACTATTCATTATTTTGCTAACTGCTCTTTCCAGCTAGGAGTGTATATTGTTTAGCATCTGGCTATCATAATTACTGACAGTGACCGTGATGTGACCATACGTAAATACACTAGTCTAGATAGGATCGAACAAGGTGGATTATGTGCAGCCTAGTTTATCCAAATCATATTATTTTGGTTAACATTTTGGTTAATATTTTGGTCACCTATTTATTCATTTTCCTGTGAATTCCACATGTGGCTCATTGTGGATTGGAGTTTGAAAAATATAACCATCTTCCCTTCCCTGGTGAAATATGAACCATAAAATTAGAATAATTAGAGAAAAGGCACCAATTCTCATATTGGATGCCTTACTATTTGAAGATAAAGTGCCATTATTTCTTGAGGGTAGTAATTTTATCATTATTTATTTATTTTTGGAGAGAGGGAGAGTGAGAGTGCATACAACATGGAGGTGGGGGTGGGGGCAGAGGGAAAGCGAGAGAGAGAATCTTTATGCAGGCTCTATGCCCACAGTGGAACCTAATGCGGGCCTCTATCTCAGGACCCTGAGATCATGACCTGAGCTGAAATCAAGAGTTGGCTGCTTAATTGACTGAGGCATTTAGGCACCCCAATTGTCTCACTTTTTAAATATTAGATCCTTCTATGGCAAATCTATCTGTGTGAAATAATTGTGAATTTTTATCAATTCTGTGTAACTCATAGAGCAATGGACAGAACACTTGGCAAAATCTAATTAATAAACCAGATTAAACCACTACTCTAGCTTTTTCTGATCTTGCTCCCATTACTATTTCACAACAATAAGAATACTTGAAAAGGCGATCATGAACATAGAGACATTTCTTCAACATATTTATACATCCTAGAACATCATTAAAGGTGTTTGCCAGGTGAAAACTATGTGATTAAGGGACCAGAACACAGTCTGGAGGTCTTACCTTTTAGCTTAGACTTCCCCTTGGTAACTCCTCATTCTTTAAGTCAGATGAAAGTCTCTTCCCCAGAGAAGATTTCCCAGACCTGCCATTCCCCACCTTCCCCAATAGGTCAGCTGTCTCTGTAAAGTGCTTATAAAAATTTTGACATTTCTTCATAGCGCCGATCACAAATAATTGCTGTGGAAATAGGTCTTTTAAGCCCGCCTCCTCTATAAGTCAGCTCAACTCCACAGTGGCAGTAAGGACTTCTGGGTTGTTCACCGATAGCATTTCAGCTCTTATCAAAGTTTGTTGAACATGACTTTGTACTTACACTTCTGTATAATATACTAGGTTTTGAAAAATACTTAGCTAGACTCAGAGGAAGAATAAGAAGGAAGTCTAAATGCAGGTATCTGGGAATTCATGCCTTTTGCAGTAAATCTAACTATACAATTCGCATGGAAATGGACAATTACTAGAAGGTTTACTCTTTCAGTGTTCCCAACAGGGGAGGTGGTCTCATTTCTTTCCCCCTCCTCCCCAGCCCAGAGAGTATCTGACAATGTCTGGAAACATTTGTGGTTGTCACACTAGGTGGAGAAGGGAAAAAAGCCATACTGGCACCTAGTATATAGAGGCAAGGGATCTACTAAACAGCTTACGTTATATAGGAAAGTCCTTCACCCCCAACAAAGAACAATCTGGGCCAATATGTCAGTAGTATCAAGATTGATAAACACTGTTCCAGTCTAGCTTCAATACATTTTTAAAAAGATTTTATTTATTTATTTGACACAGAGAGAGAGCACAAGCAGGGGGAATGGCGGGCAGAGGGAGAGGGAAAAGCAGGCTCCCTGTGGAGCAGGGAGCCCTATGCTATATGGGGCTTGATCCCAGGACTCTGGGATCATGACCTGAGACAAAGGCAGACGCTTAACTGACTGAGCTACCCAGGTGCCCCTAACTGCAATACATTTGGAGGGGATTTTTTTTTCTTACAAGGCTAAATAAAATAGGACACATGTGTCTTATAGATGGGGTAAGTTAGGTTCTAACGTTATCAGGCAAGCTATGCTGTGTACCAACTGTAAAGGAAAATATTGTAAATAACGTAAAATTCAGTGCAAACGTAGCCAGAGCATTATTAAATGCTTATATACCTTAAAATAGACAATTTAATTACAGTTTTCTGATAAATTGCAATCTCACCTGTTTAAAGAGGCATATTTATTCAATAATATGTTACTTCTGTGTATACTGAATGGTGTAAGAAAGATGATATGTGAAAGTAAGGCACACTGTAAAGTTGAATTGGTGTGGACTTCACCAGATATGTGCTATTGAGAGGGATCAGAAAACTGTTATGGTAATAATTCCTAACTGCTATCAAACTTGACATGATGCAGAGTACCACTAAAATTTTGCTTTTGTGTGGACATGACTTTGAGCATATAGTAAATGTTCAGTGAGCATATGGTAAACATATCTATTATGTTTCAAAGCATATAAATATACTTTTATTTATATTTCTTTGGTAAGAAGAAAAGCCCATAACATTTAGACTACTCATCTTCCAGTGAACTACAAGATAAGGGCATGTCCAAGGAAAATTCAAAGTTGAGAGTATTTAGTGTTTATTTAAACTTTGCTCTTTGGAGCAGGTAAAATGATAGCTCGGTGCATACTTAGGATGATGATGAGGCACAATATTTGTCTCTAAAATACATAAAGAGATCTCTGTCACTGACTAGCTGGGTGACCTTGGACATGTTTCTTAATACCTCTAAGACCTGTTGTCTTTTATATTAAGTAAAAAGAATAATGGTTCTTACCCTATAGGAGGGTTGTGAGGATTGAAACAGATAATATGCATAAAGTGCTTAGCATAGCGCTTGGAATAGTAGGCAAAGGTTACATATCAATTCTTTATTATTGTTATGATGCACTGTGAAAAAAAGACTACTATCCTGGGAACCTCAGGATTAAGTTTACAGTTAGTAGAAGACCACAAACATTCATTTTTTTTTAATTTTTAAAGTATTTTTTAATAAATTTTTTTTCTTTTTTTTAATAATTAGGCAAAGTGTAAAAGGGTTGTTGCTAAAAAAAGTGTTCAGAAAGCCATAAATACAGCTTAAAAGGCATCTATACAGAGTAAGTTTTAAAATAACTCAAATTTGGCTTTATCAAGGGAATTTGAAATTAATATAGTATTTGAGAACCAATATTCTTAAACAATGGAACATTAGTGATGATTTATTTTTGAATACCCCAACTGGGTATATGCTAAAATTAAACTTTTCATGGTATATCTGAAATGCAACGGTCCTATGTTGCTGAGAGGTTATTAATGTAATATTCTCAAAGTATATCCCCTCTTAAATGCTATGAAAATCAGTAAATGTGATTTTTAAAGCAATCAAGAACTAAATGTGCTAAATTAGAAATTTGGAATTTAAAAGATGTATAATTTTCTATTTTATTCTGTGACAAAATGATAAAACCTGTTCAGAACAGTATTTCATTACAAGTTCAGAAATGTACAAGCTGACTCACAGAGGGCACAAAGCCAAGAAAATGAAAATAAAATTCTCAATGTCTATATTTCCATGTCATGAAATGAGCTTTCTAATGCTTATTTATTTGTGAGTAGGTGAGACTTCAGGGAAGAAAGCAGTAGCTTCTAGAATCAAAGAATCAGTTATTTAAGGCTGAAGTTTCAGAGGTATTTTCTCTGCTAATATAATAGTGGTATATATGTATTGAATAAATTAACCTTCCAATACCTAGTAAGGGGTACAAAAAAACCCTTCAGAACCAACTGAACCTTGAGAGAAAATATTACTTTGTATTTAAATTAGATTTTGTCAAGATTTTCATCATATTGCATGTTATATAAATAATCCTCATACATTCCTTGAGATTTCCTAGGTCCATCACAAAATTATTTTAAAACAATAATATAATAAACTGAGCTTAGAACGTGAGGCTTAGTATGAGCATGGAAAGCCATTTTTTGTAAAACAGAAATAACCCAAGTCATTCTTTTTGCTCAAGCATGATTCTCTTCATACCCTGCCACTATGAAATGGGTAGAAGAATCTCCCAGTACAAACCTCTTTACGAATATTGGGAATTTGTGGTGTTGGAAATTCCCTTCAAAGACTGGATAACATTTTCTACTAGGATATTTCTTAGTTCATGAATGTTCCCTTGGACAAATTTCAGATTGTAACTTCACTATAGCTATAGTAAATTATCAAAAACACAATTCAAAATTCAAGTCACACACACACACACATTTTGATGAAGAAGTTGACAGTAGGTCTTGTATTTTATTTTTGTAACTTAGTCCATAAAGGAAAATACCTTCTCCATCAACTGTTTCAATTGGCTGAGGGTGTTTAGTTTACAATGCTCTGTTGCCCTCTGCTGGCTAGAAAATGATAAATAAAAACTTCCCATCTGCCCTTAACTATACGGGGGGGCCTTAGAAAACAACATGAAAAATAAACACACAGTTCAGCTATGAAACAGTACGACAGAGTGATAGGAAATTAAAAAAAAAAAAAAAGAAATTCTAGAAAATTCTTAGCATGTTTCAAAAACTCCCTAAATTTTGGTTATTTTTAATTAGTTTTTGTATTAACTGAATAATGTGATTATTTTATATAACCCTCAACACTCACTGATTCTAAAAAATTTGCTCTATTTCCTTATTTTAAAGTGAATTATAAGACTCATAGATGTCTTGGAATTCTTAGGGTTTACCAACAAGATGTATATGATGTACTAACCAATTGTTGGCATATTTGTGTAATATTTTTATAGTGATATTATGATGTATCTAGTATGAGTTTATTTTTTTAAAGAAATATTTTTTTATCTAGTTGAAAAAATATTCTCAACATATTTTTAGTAAGGGTGTGAATAGCTGGATATTAAAGCTCTCCTGTACTAATTAGACAAGTGATTTAATGTGCACATTTCCTTCTCTTCTAAAGCATTCTTTGTATGTTATTCACATCTCACTGAGGAAAAACTAACATCAGTGTATAATGGTGTGTAAATTTTTTAATAAAAATAAGAGTGACAATGCCTCAAGGAACATAAAAGGCATAGACTGATGAATTTACCTGGTTTCATTTTCACGCTGCACGCTGCTTTAATGTTTGATTACATTTATTTCAGAAACATTTCTAAAAAGTAACCTTACTGTCCATGGCAGAAGAGTCAGACTTTATTATTAAGGGGACTGTGCTGGTGTTCTAAAATATACATGGGTTAAAAGTTTAAAACAAAGCTGTCACTGTTTTTTTCAGAATTTTGGCTGGGATTTTGAATCTGGGATTTATTTTATATTTTCAATAGTTTCTCTCAGCTACAATATAAGTTGAAATAATCTGGTTTTCATTTCTCTGAGTATATTTCTTTGGAACATTTATAAAACTTGGGTCATGGTTTTTTGAAACAGGCTTTATTCCATGAGCTCTGCTTTCCCATTTTATCCTCACAACCAGTATCTATAATGAATCAAGAGGATAATTTTTCCCCATGGCTTGCCTGCCAAAACAACTGTCAATTCCTTTAAACTTTTCTGGAGCAAATAATGTTTTATAACTTACTCTAACTACCTCTGTTCTAGAATGGATTCACATCTCCAATTTTCCGAGAACATATTTTCAGTCCAATATTTAAGTCACTTAAGTCTTTGGTTGTCCATAAATTGAGAGAAAAAGTTTCATCCTAAAAAATATAATTACAGCAATAAGATGGAAAATAAATTTTATACTTTCCAGTTCACAAGTGAGATTAAAAAAAAAAAAGATGCACTGTTCAGTTTTTAACATTTAGTCCTCGTAAAAACACTAAAAATATATATATATATTTTTTACACGCTTCTATTGTACGATTTAGGAACATCGGAAAATGAAATGCAGAAAGACAGGAGACTTGTCCATATTCACACAATGGCCTGTAGGCTTGTCTGCCCACCTTTAAATGCATGGTCTTTTTATGACACCTCTCACAGCCTCTAAGGGTGCAAACAAAGCTGGGAATCCATTTGTATCCGGGTTTTGAAAGGATCATGACCTTTGATCCAGTAATCCTAACTCTGGGACGCTAAGGAAATAGTCTATGTCCTTGACAGCATGAATTAAAATAATGCAGGAAAAAGGGGAAAAATAGAAAACAGCTAACTAAATTTCTTTCTTTCTTTTTCTTTTTTTAAGATTTTATTTTTAAGTAATCTCTACACCCAACACGGGGCTTGAACTCACAACCCCAGATCAAGAGTCTTATGCTCCACTAACTGAACCAGCCAGGTGCCCCAAAAAGGGCTAAATTTCTAATAAAAAATAATGGACAAGTAAGTAAATGATGGTGTCATTTAATAGAATACTAGTCATTAAAAATAATAGTTATGAGTTACTTGGAAAGCTATGAGTTGCTTAGGATAAAATTGGCAAACAAAAGTTTATATGCTATGTAATTAAACTGGAAAAGATGGGTTTGTAGGTAACAAAGGAGAATGGTACCCTGTACATTGTTGAGTGAAGAAAGCTAGTTATGCATTGAAAAATAATAACAATATGAATGTCCTGCCATATGTAAATTAAAAAAAAATTTCCCCTCCTCCCAGTATTCCTGTGTATTATATATCAAGCTATTGATGATCTAGGAGACAAAAACTGTTAGTAATTTGAAGGGCTCCTGGATGGCCCAGTCCATGAAGCATCTGCCTTTGGCTCAAGTCATGATTCCAGGGTCCTGGGATGGAGTCCCTCATCAGGCTCCCTGCTCAGTGGGGAGCCTGCTTCTCCCTCCCCCTCCTCCTGCTGCTCTGCCAGCCTGTGTTCTCTATGTCTCTACCAAATGAGTGAATAAAATCTTAAAAAAAAAAAACTATTAGTAATTGGTAAAGTATATATTTTTATACTATTTAAATTTAGAACATATTACTTTTAGAATTAAAAAAAGAATTAAGATAAAATATTAACAGTACGATTATAGGTAGGTTGAAATACAACAAAATGGCAATAGTATTTTAAGGTGATAAATACATATTTACATTTAAAAACAACATGTTTATATTTGTTTTATTGAAAAAATAAGAAAATAAGCATTATAATTAAAACTCTTTCCAACTGTGAAGTTCCTTTTTTCTATTTCTCTATCTCATGCATTTTTATGAGAAATGTTATTTTGTTTTGCTGTGCTTTAAGGAGTAAGCTAGGTTCTCCCAACAAGAAACAGCCTTGGGTAGGTTGGTTACTCTGATAGAACTAACTTACTTAGTTAATTTCTATGAAAAAATGTTAAAATTGAAAGTCAGCTTTACTGAATAATTGCTGATGTCTATGAAGGATAAGAAGAAAATCAGTGCTATAGTATTCTATTGACTCAGAATTCCTCAACTTGCAAAAGTGGTAACCTGAAATTTAGTTTTTGTTAAACAACTTGAATAGTACAAACAAAACTGCCATGGCTACTGACGCATTTAACTAAGGGACCTCATAGGTCTTGTGCCTCTCGGGTACTTCAGAGATAACTGTTTATTTGTAATTACTTTTCTTCAGAAATTTTTTTCTGTATTTTAAAAACATCCTTTTTAAAGTTATGAGGCAATACCTTCTTCCGCTTGTAATATCAGCATAATAGTTAGAAAACGTGGCAAATCTTGACCTGGGTTACCAATTAATTGAAATTAGCAGGAGTTTCTTGTAAGAACTAGAACCAGGTAGTATCCACATTGACCTCTTCATGTTACTGAGAGAATGCCTTCCAAATGTTTATGAAAAATGAGAAACATTATTAGTCTTTTTTTCTCCCTCTCTCTTCTCTTTCTCTCTTTTCATTATAAGCATAAAGATAAATAATCATTTATACAATCAATATATTTTAAGTTTCAGGGGATAAATGTTACCTTGAATAAAAAACGTACAGATGTGATTTTGCTCATCTCCTTTTTACTTGAAACCCATGCTTTTGGGTTCTCTATAGCAGAAAGAGCTGAATGGAAACTTGCTTTAATTCTAACATCATGTCAGACAGCATTGAATGTATATTGCCTTTCATGTGTAAACATCTTTTAAACCTCATGCCCAAAGAAATACTTTGCTTTTAGAAGGAATCTTTATGTGCAGGAATAAAGTAAGCATATATAAAGGGTGTGTGTGTGTGTGTATGTATATTTATGTATATGTATGTGTGTGTGTGTATATATATATATATATTCCCAACTCTACAGTAGATGGCCTTGTACAAATTAAAAAAAAAAAGCCTGCAAAACTTAAAAGCATTTATGACTAAAATATTAATCAGATAATGATGTTACTAAAGAATACAAGTATAACAAAATTATCAGCTTCCTTTACTCTTCCTTTGTGGGGAAAAAAAAAATGACATTGACTGGGAGTTTTATAATGGCCCAAAGGAAAGAAGGCCTCTGTGCGCCTCAAATTTGATATTTTAAGTTGAAGTCAGCTGTTAAGAATTACTGAATTATCCAGGGCAGAATCTCGGGTATGGCTCACATTACAGTATGTTGGATATGAAAAGTTGAACACAAAAGGGGTGAAAACTTTGCAGTGATTAAAAAGGCCTGTGGGATTGAATTTTAGATTCCGGAGCAGCACATCAAGAGGAATGTTGCAGATTCTCGGGTTCTTGCAGCAAATTGTGTCTGTAAATCGATAAAGTGTTTCTGAGGAAACATCAAGATGGCTCTATAGAGTATATAAAATTTCTTTTAGTTCTCATGGGAATGAAAATTAAATCTGATGAGTGAAAACAAATACATAACAAAGTTACGAAATTGAACGTATCTCAGTTTCAATCAGGCCATAAAGTCGGGTGGGTATAGTTGGCTATTTCACTTATTTTCTCCTGTAATATCTTTTGAAACATTTGTTAATGCTGTCAGGATTCATTTTAATTAACCTTTATTGTGTCTTTTAAATATTTTAGGCATTTTGTAGAACACAGTGAATGTTTGTATGAACACTGCATAATTTCTTCAGCTTTTATTTCATAGATTTTAATAAAATTTCTCTTCCATTTCCTATTTATTTGTCTCTGAACCATCCCTCCTCATAAATACAACCGACATCTAATTAAAAATGACCAGTTTGTGGATCACGGAGGGTATGTAGGTATTGTCGATTTAACATGTAACCCCAAGAGGAGCATTATGGAAGGATTCCATTGTTTACTCAAACAAAGTATGTTTCTTTCATGCCAGAAGAAATAAATATTGATAAAATTTGTTACAGAATTTGTATACATTGCTAAGGGGTTTATATTTACTGAGTAAATTCTTTAGCGTCTATGCTGCTAAATAGAGTCTGTTTTTAATATGTCTGTGTGTGTGAGGAAGTGTGTACGCATGCATTTAACCTCAAGAAAAATATCTTCAGTAAAACCTTGAATTTTTGGTAAAGGATATCATGCAAGTTTGTGAAGTTATTCAAAGTTAATTAAAAGTATGCATTTTTACTTTTCATTTTATGTTAGAATTTAGCCTTTAACTGAGGAAGCTGACTGAATGGGAACTAAACATTTTTACAAATGTGTTTCTTTGTGCTACTTAACTGTCCTTTTAATGTTTATTTCTTCAACAAGGAGTGATAGTTCTTTTAAACACTGTTTTTTGGAAAAATGAAAGTAGATACAAGTTCAATTATCTCTCTATTGTCCCTTCCTTATGACCCAAGAAAGAATTTATTGAAAAGCTAAAACAGCTGAGATTTAAGTTCTTCTGAACCAAAAAATGTTGTATGATGGTGCTTTCTTAAATTTCATACCTCTCAACAATTTTATAGCTATCGGTAATAACATAATTGAAGGTGGTAAAATCACACATTGGAATCTTAAAGCATGGAGCATCTAAAACTAAGTGGAGTAGAGACATCTCTATCTTACGGTGATTTATGCAACAGAATAGAAACAAGAAAACATTTGGCATATTCTCCAGGAAAACTCACATTTACTGAATTACTCAGGGAAGTTGTAAACCTATGTGTGGTGGTATCTTACACAGTGCACCCTTGGATGGTGGTGCCCTGCCCACAGCTATTGGAGAACTGTGAGCCTTTTCTTTCTGTGATTTGGTCTAGATTTTGAATCTTGCAAAGAGTTAACCCTCTGATCCTTGCACTGTCATCTTTATGTTCCACAATCAGCACAAATTAGCAAGCGTGGCTCTGGAAATCAAGAAGACACACCTTGCTTTACAGAAATAAACCTCTCAGATAAGTTTTCAGTACATTTCTCACTCGAAAGGTGAGGTCAACTTTTATTTGTATACTTGTTGATCTTGCAATTTTCTTTCCTCTATCTCATCTCACTGCTGTAAACTGAAACCTAGGTGGATTTTAAGATTCAATAAACACTGTCATCTATAAAATATGAAAACTAGATGCAGAGCTCAAAAACAAAAACAAAACCAACAAATAAAAACCCTAAAGAGAGCATTGTCACACCTGGTATTATAAGTTAAATTCTAATGACCTTCCCAATGTCACATGTGATCACAGGGTCAAATCCTACATTTCTTCCTCTCAGGTCCAGATGGTAACACTTCCTGTGGCCAAGCAGACGCTCACAAGCAAATACTCAGACCAAGAGCAGAATGGCCTGTATTCTCTAAGCCCTTAATAAATACAGCCTCCACAGAGAGGCTGTTCCTTTCCCTTCATGAAGAAGAAAAGCATCCCTCTGTTAGTAGATATATCAAGTAGAGAAAGACAACCAGGAGAGCAGCAAGTTTGCTGCGTGGGAAGGTCCTGCAGTGGGGAAGAAAGATGATTGAAGACTTTGTTAGACAATGGTTCTGAACCAATATACAGAAAGAGCCTTGACCTCACGTTCTGTATATTTTGGTAATCTTAGGTAGAAAAGGTTTAAAGAGAATGAGCTTTAATACCCGTTTCAAAAAACAGAGATCATTGTTCTTCTTACAGTAAATACCAACGGAGGTGCTTTCTTTCTTTCTTTTTATTTCTTATTTGGAAATTCAATCTCTATTGTTTTCTGGGGAATGTATCTTCCCCTAAGAAAAAGCCCCTTTATTTTTCCTGTGAAAGTCAGCCTTGGAACTGAAGTGTTATGTAATTTTAGAAATGAATTGTCAACCAGTGCCCTCTGTGGGTCAGGAGATTAGGGAGTATTGTACTACTCCCCCCGGAGGAAAAGTTGGGCTATGGAAAAGCCATGGCTTTGGACTAAGACAGGCATGGGTGTAAAAATCTGATCATCTACTTAAGGACTGTGTAACTAGAGGCAGTTTTTTAAACTTCACTCTGTTTCTACATTTGTAGAATGAGGATAACAATAGCTTCCTTTCAGGAGTGCTGAAAGGTGAAGTAAGATACTCAATACCTAGAAAATGGCTGAGATGTGGTAGATGCCCAATGAATACCCATCATTATTATTACATGGTTGTTTTTATGACTGATATTAATTTGAGTAGTTTGATATTAATAACAAGTTGTAATCAACCACAGAAATATAAAAATTTCTTTCTGATCTAGGCTCACAAAGGACTTCCATTTAGAAATAGACTCCCTGGGGGCGCCTGGGTGGCACAGTGGTTAAGCATCTGCCTTTGGCTCAGGGCGTGATCCCGGCGTTATGGGATCGAGCCCCACATCAGGCTCCTCTGCTATGAGCCTGCTTCTTCCTCTCCCACTCCCCCTGCTTGTGTTCCCTCTCTCACTGGCTGTCTCTATCTCTGTCGAATAAATAAATAAAATCTTTAAAAAAAAAAAAAAGAAAGAAATAGACTCTCTGAGTAAAGGGAGTATGATAATGTCAACTAAAAACAAAATGGGGCTCAGGATTCTCCTCAATCTTTCCCGTTATCGGCAGCAAATCTTTTCTCTCAAGGTGTCTCCACGAGTGGGGATGTACCTCATCCCAGTGGGGCAGATCAAATGAGATAATAGGTCAAAATATGTTTTGTAAGCTTTAATTTCAAAAAAAAGTTAAGTCATCACTGAATTTTCTCTTATTCCTACCATTTCATGAGTCTAACATCCCCCAAGTGCTAAAGCACCACATTCCCTATTATTGATACCATTTCAATATGCAAGATATAACCGGAAAGAGCTAATAAAAAGAATCGTTTACTAGAAAGGATGAAAAGTAAACTTTTCACAGTTTAAAACTAAAAGGAATTACTTACTAAAAAGGATGAAATTGCATATCTATGAAAAAGGTAATACCAAAGGTCTATTACTTTATCTCCGAAGCAAAAGCACAACTCTCGTTTTATTTTTGCTTTTCCGATATAAACACACCAGGTCTTTGACTACTACACGCATCACCTAGCTTTTCCACTCTTCTCTCGCTTGACATAATATATATTTAATATTTATTGGCTGCTGTTATTAGAGTGTTACTGTATACTCCTTGATGTGGACATAAAGCAACCTAAAATTATGCTAGCTTTTAATTTTTACTTTGCCATTTCAGCGGTTAACTATAATTCCTAGCTCGGATCCCATGAGTCAGAGTCATCTCTTTCTCAACATAAAGCATTCAATTATGTGATACTTCCCTTTAAACTTTGATATCTCTCTAACTGCTTACAAGAAACATTCCAGACACTTTAGGAGAGCCCCAAAGGCTCCCCACACTCCAGCTCACTCCTTAACCCTTTCTTTCTTTTGACTTTCTCATGTGCCTGGACAGAACTACCAGGTCCTCAAATCTTCTCAGATACCACCCACATCCCATACTGGAAAGGTGTCTATTTCTCATGGCTTTTCTGTCAATTTCCTCTTGAGCACTGGACAATAGCTTAGATGCCCCTCTTCCTTCAGCATCCCCACTCCTCTAGAAGGAATAGATCTGCTTGGGGAAGTCAGGATTTTATGTCCTATATCCCTTTATATGGTCATTATCTAGCACTAGTCATATCTTCCTGTTTCTTTATCTCTGTTTTTGGTTGTTACTCGGGCGACTGTTTCTTTCACTTATAAAGTCAAGTCTTTAATCACCAAGACAATGCCTTGTTCACCTGCATGTGCCTAAGGATTTGGGATTTCTCTTCTACACCCTCAACGAAATATTAGCAACATAAGCATTTGTGAGCCATGGCTTATATCTTAAAGTTGAAAGAGGAACCTCTAAAAGTAATGATTACTCTCAACATTGTAAGAAGCATTCATTTTTTTACATATCCCAGAGGATGATTTTCACCCATCTGTGTATATCAAATTATTGAATGTATTTTTCAATAAGTTTCTCTTCTACTCCTGACGCCATGACAGTCAAAGAGCGAAAGATACAAGCAAAAAGTAGAATGAGGCTAGAATAACAACAGACAGCATCAACCATGGACATGAGAATGCCAATCAGAACGCTTGGTTTTCCACTCGTTTTTACAAACTTCTTCTACCAGATGCTGATGTCAGAGTACAGCTTGGCTTAATTCTGCAAGGACAGCTCTGCTTTTTTCCAAAAGAAGCTGCTGTGGATGGGTTCATATAGCCATCCCACACAGGCAGCCTTTAACATTTCACCTTTTGTGAATGGGAACTTGAGTGCTGGCAATCTCCCTGTGCTCTATGAGCACATGTTACACATGCCGCTGCCCACCGACTGGGATTGGAAATGTGAAACCCCATTGTGACCCAAGGTTTGGTCACATATTCATAGTCCTTGTGCTGGTGGAAGTGAAGAATGGCCAAGTGCTACATTCAGTTCTTCATTCACATCTGTGACAGAAGGAGTAAACAACTCTGACAGGATGGGACTGCAGCTTAGACATTTCCCCTTCCCTTTGGCTCTGTTCTATAACCCTCAAGGCAGAAAACCTTCACAGCACTGAGCTCTCGAAACATTTTGAGGTCACTGTTATATCATTTCCCAGAATCATAAAAAAAGGATGATCGCTACCAATTACTAAGTACTTCTATTACCTAGGTACCAGACACACATACACACAGAGAATCCAGCTATCTATGTGAACACTGCCCCCCTACACGCATTCATTCATCCACTTATTCAAAAATATTTTGAGTTGCTAAAATATGCCAGCTAATACTATACACACACATATCAATTTGATATTTGTAACAATCTAACGTATCTTCATCCCTTTAAAGATGAAGCATTGAGACTTAGAAACCGAGGTGCAGAAAGGTAAATACTTTGATTATAGGCACACAACTAATTAAGAACAGAGTCTGCTTTTAAACTCAAATATGCTGTGAAAAGTACTCTTTCTACTTCCTAAGATCCCTAAATGAAAATAATAATTTAACCTTGTAATTTCTGAAAGAACAAGTCAAATGTAATAATAAGGCAAGGGCACTGATGATCTGAATCTAATGGCAGATTTTATGAGATTTCTGAAAAATAATTCTGCAGAGTTCCAGGCACACATTTTCTTTTACCAGTTGAGTTACAAGATCCAAACTTTCTATATGTGAAAAGTGTGAAGTTGGCCATCTCTAGGCAAATATGAATTAAGATGATGACTTATTTCTTTTTTTTTTTTTAAAGATTTTTTATTTTATTTTTATCTGACAGAGATAGAGACAGACAGTGAGAGAGGGAACACAAGCAGGGGGAGTGGGAGAGGAAGAAGCAGGCTCCCAGCGGAGGAGCCTGATGTGGGGCTCGATCCCATAACGCCGGGATCACGCCCTGAGCCGAAGGCAGACGCTCAACCGCTGTGCCACCCAGGCGCCCCGATGATGACTTATTTCTATTATGTGATTGAAATGATAGATGCTTCCCAAAATGAACAAATCAACCCATATTTTAGAAGCACCAAAAGAGCGCTACTGCAATAAATTCCATAATGAAATCTGAATTCACTGTAACGGCTTCCTGGTGCTACATTTCACTGCTAAATCTGGATTTTTCTCCCCACTGGGTTTTCCCATTCTCTTAATATGCTAGTTCAGACAATAAAGTTGTATTTTATCATACGTTTAATTTTTTTCTCCATCATATAAAAGCTGCCAAATGTAATTCTTACACTCCTATCTTTTAGCTCCTCTCTGTTCTTGAGACCATCATGCAAAGAGATACAAAAATGTATGCTAATGTAACACTTTCCACAAATAAACACAATTGCCTAATGCTCAAGAAGACTGTCAGTAAGTCACACTAGATACACACCACATGTCTCCAAGAGCCCTCTAACTGGAGGTTTGCGGGTATCCATCTTAAGGGATTGCAAAAATAAATCGCAGAAAATAAAAAGACAGTAATAAGCTGATTTAACATGGAATTCCATTTTCGAATGGTTTGATGCTTTATGCTCTTTGAATTTGCTGTTCTCAGGCACAGAAGTCATATGTGGGTCTTAGTAACTATTTTTAATTTTTAAAAAATTCTCTTTGGAAATGATCCATCTGTTTACAGAAACAATCCTTTGCAAAGCCAAGTAGGTCACTTTGGGTCAAAATCCATATCTAAGTTGGTTTAAGCTTAGGGTAACCTAAATAGTGTGTCAAATTGGACTACTATACAAAATGACATCATATATATTTTTTTTTCCAAAACTCTTCTCAGATTCTACATTCCTTGTGAAGAACTAGTTTTAAGGGTAAGATCTGGGAGGAAAAACCTGTTGGAATGCAAAAGTGCATTTAACATTTGTTTATATTTCCACATCATTATGCTAGATTTAAGCTGTCAAACTAAGTTGATAACAAATGTTAAGTATAGAAATGTATACAGCAACCAGCCTACTGCCAAATCAGGCAAACAAAGAACTCTTGTCAGAGGGTTACAAATTCCAAAGTTAAATGCAAGGTAATATTTTTAGGGAAAAGTTTGCTTTTTATCTCTAATTGAATGATTTCTTTAAAACCGCTCACATTTGCACAGCAGACCAGGGTGGATACATTTTGCAGTGGGATTCTGCACAATGATTCACCTACAAAACAGCTCTACAAATGTGATTCTTGCAGGGCTGAATTGAAACTTCCCTTGAGAAATAATACTTGAGATAAAGCATACATTTTAAAAAAATGCTTAACTTTCTAGTGCTTAATGTGGAGAAAGTAATTTGCATCTTTGTTCTCACATTTCTGTTAAGTAAATTAATTCAAATGAAAGACATGTGAAACTATGTTATTTCCATTTCGTCAGGATAATACTTCTTTCGTTTACTTTAATAACTCATGAAAACACAATTGCATCTATTAAAGAATATATTACATGCCCAATATTCTAAGGGATACAAACAGGTTTGGTTCCTCCACACAAGACATTTATAATTTGGTGTCAGGAGTAATTTGTCAACTAATAATGCAAAAAAAAAAAAAAAAAAGATAATATAAGTGTCACAAAAGTGCAGTGAGATATTTGAAGGAAGGGGCTTTGTATCTTTATCTTCTGATGTTGAAGACCTAACTGTGGCAGTTAGCATGGAATCTGGAGGAAGAGAAGAAAGAGACCAATATTTAATCCTCAGTTAGTTGTTTGCTGTCTGAAAAAATAATTAAGTCAGTTTCCTTTTATGCAAAGTGAGGATACCAACATTTGATCAACACTTGATAAATGAAACAAATTATTTGTATATTGTATACCCCTTCTGAAACATAAATATTTTTTACTTTCTACTACCTACACCTAATTCAGCATGCCACATTAGGCTCTCAGTAAATGATAGTTCTTTAAACGAGCAGCTATGGGGAAAAAAATGATTTGAATTCTTGAAACACAGAGAGGGGTGCTTGGGCGGCTCAGTTGGTTAAGCATCCCACTCCTGATTTCAGCTCAGGCCCTGATCTCAGGGTCCTGAGACAGAGCCACATGTGGGGCTCTGCCCTCTGCGGGGAGTCTGCTTGAGATTTCCTCCCTCCCTCTCCCTCTGTCTCTCCCCACGCACCCCCCACCATCTCTCTCTCTCAGATAAAAAAAATAAATCTTAAAAAAAAAGAAAAAGAAAGAAAGAGAAAGAGAGAAATGGAGAAAGAGAGAAAGAGAGAAAGAAAAGAAAAGAGAAGAAAGAAAGAAAGAAAGAAAGAAAGAAAGAAAGAAAGAAAGAAAAGCTAAGGTATACAGAGAGATGCCAGGATAAAAGACAAACAATCAAAAAAATAGGAGTTAAAAAAAAAAAAAAGAAATACTATAAAGCAACCCAGGAAAGATAAAAATGATTTTTTTTAATTTTTCCTAATTTTCATCATTATAATTAAGACAAAAAGTGAAAGATATTAACCTTTGGTGCAAACAGAAGTTAATAACTGCATCTTAAAGTTCCTTTTTTTTAAAGAGTGAAAATGAAAATGTGGGGACATTGGTGAACTGTTGCCATTAGTTTAAAATTATCAAAATCATTAACTCAAGAAATAAAATGCATTGAAATGCAATGAAAAGAAGAGCACTATATAAATTGCTAAATATGGAGAAATCACAATTACTTAAAATCCTATAGTTGGAAAATAGCTTTCTTGCTCCCTAATTTGCAACCTTTTAGCTATTTTGTGAGAGAGAATCTCTTCATGAGGGGCTAGAATGTGCTCCACAAATATATCAACAAAACAGCAATTTTATATAAGAGTGGGTATTTGATCCTCATAAACTAGTCTTTGTGGTGTGGCCAATATTTGTCAAACTTCCTCAATTTCTCCAAATAATTCTCTGTTGATATAGAAACAGAAGCTTTCTCTAGTGTGGAGATTCTCAATACAAGAAGCCTCTGAATTTGGATGAGGAAAAAAATAAATCTTATTTTCACTAACTGTTAAGTAAAAGTTGGCATTTTCTTTATATACATATTTTTAAAGATTTCTTCATTTATTTGGGAGAGAGAAGGGGGAGAGAGAGATCAGGCAGTAGGGAGGGGCAGAGGGAGAGAGAGAGAATCTCCAGAAGACTCCCCACTGAACGAGGAGCCCGATGCGGAGCTGGATCTCAGGACCCTGTCAGCTGCTCTGTGGAGAAGCTCTCTACAACATGGGACTCACGTCTCCGGCCAACTGTGAATGAGGGCCTAAGGAGCCAATTTTCTCACAAAGGAGCTTGCCAAGCAGTCTTCCCACACGCAAGTGGTGAGATGATTTTAGCCTCAGTCAACACCTTGAGTGCAACCTTGTGACAGCCTCCCTGACACCCAGGCACTCAGCTAAGTTGTACCCAGATTTCCCACTCAGAGAGACCGAAGGATAATATGTGTTTAAGCTTATGAGCTTTCAGGCTATTTGTCATGAAGCAATAGATCCCTAATACAGATTTTCCTACCTAGAAGTAGGGTGCTAGCCTCACAAGTAATTAAAAATCTGGAAGTGGCTTTGGAGCTCCTAGTTAGGTAAAGGGTAGAAGCCAGAAGAACGTCAAGGAGCATGATGGGGAACACCTAATTTGCCTTAAACAGACTGTTAGACATCTCAACTTTGAGGACACTGCTGGTGAGGGCTCAGGGAGAAGTGGGAAGTGTGGGATTGGAAACTGGAGCTGGAAATTTTGGGTGATCTTAGTAAGGAGATTTCTGAGAAAAGTGGTTCAGGTATTAGTTGTGTTTTTTTTTTCTTTCTTTCTTTCTTTCTTGCTGCTGATACTAAAAATGTGAACGGAAAGTGGTTAATTGAAGGGGAAACTGTTTTGTTTTGTTTTGTTTTTTTAAAGGTGCCAGGACTTTAAAAAATTCTCAGCCTATCAAGATGGCAAATGATGTTAAGATTATGCAAAAGCTCCAGAGTAAAGATCAGGTCCAGGGCACTGCCAGGAAAATGTGGTCTTGAGATGAATCCTCTAGATAGAGAGAAATAACCTTGTTTCTAAACATTCTCTTCAATTCTGGCTATAACTGAAACCTGAGTCTTTCCTGGCTATATGGTTAGTTTGTAACCCTAAGATACAGTTATGAAAATAACTTCCACACCCCTGGTACTGTTTGGCCTTAGTGTCAGCTAGGTATCCTCAAGCTTTCATCCACTCATTCTTCCATTATGCTCCTGGCTTTGATTATAAGGTATTTATACTGCTGACCATGCTATCCTGTGGCAGCTACCTACTGATTTCTGGTTACTCCTCCTTCTGCTTTGAAAAAAAAGTTGGGGGTGTGTGTTTAGATTTTATTTTTAAGTAATCTCTACTCCCAACGTAGGGCTCTATCTGACAACCCCAAGATCAAGAGTCGCATACTTTACCAACTGAGCCAGCCAGACACCCATGAGAATGTTCATATCTCATTTATCTCAACTGTTTACTTCCAAGACTAGACCTTGACATCCCCAGTAACTTCGACAGCCCCATAACCTCAATTTGAGTGATTCCTTTTCTTGCCATCTTGCCATCTTCCCAATGCCCTCCCTCAATTACCCAATATTCCCTTGATTCTGGTTTGAACTGTAGTCTATTACTGCTGCCCCCAAGATAATTTTTATTATTCTTGTCTCATCTTTTGTACTTCTTCCCCTTTCTATTTCATGGTCCTCCACTATAATAATTTCCTGCATATTTCCTTGCAAGGGTCTCAAAACCCTTGTCTCCTTCTCCTTTACCTTATTCCTTTGGTAAGAATCGACCTCTGGTTAAACCTTACTCTCTCCCACCACCCACCAATCACATTTCCTGCTGCAGGGAGGTAGCTGAGTGATGGCCTCAGTGGTTGTAATTTACATACCCATCGCTGAATTTGCAACAGGGACATAATTTCTACAAGCTGCTCTTTACAAGCTGAGAATAGAGGCAAAAACTAATTCAAGCCTCTGATGGGTGAGTTTCATCTTGACCAAAACATATTAGAACTGTGCTCCAGTCTGAGAACATCGTCATCCCACCCTCCTTTCACTCATTCATTCACAGAGAGGGACCTGCATCATGGTCCACAGATTTCTACCACATCTTCTGGCACCCAGTTCTTTTACTGTAACAGGTATTTCCCCTATGCTCCTGCCTATCTGATCTTGTCTTGGCATTTCAATCTCATGGAGCCCTCACCTATCACCACTGGCATCCATGCGGCTGAGTGTGAAGGGAGAGGCATACACAACCATGCTGACTGTCCTTACTTTAAATTAATGACCACTAACTTTAAATGGCATATGCACACTTCCATTTGACCAAACTGTGCATTCCTCTCTCCTCACACCTCCACAGTCTCTTCCTTTGTCCTCACGCTATGAAAATGCCTTGATTTTTACTGCAGGAAGATAATAGGTTCAGATAGAAGAAAGTTTTAACAAATATCTACCAATACACACATAAACCTTTCCATCTGTGTCACAGACTCGGTTTTCCATNAAGTGGCTTTGGAGCTCCTAGTTAGGTAAAGGGTAGAAGCCAGAAGAACGTCAAGGAGCATGATGGGGAACACCTAATTTGCCTTAAACAGACTGTTAGACATCTCAACTTTGAGGACACTGCTGGTGAGGGCTCAGGGAGAAGTGGGAAGTGTGGGATTGGAAACTGGAGCTGGAAATTTTGGGTGATCTTAGTAAGGAGATTTCTGAGAAAAGTGGTTCAGGTATTAGTTGTGTTTTTTTTTTCTTTCTTTCTTTCTTTCTTGCTGCTGATACTAAAAATGTGAACGGAAAGTGGTTAATTGAAGGGGAAACTGTTTTGTTTTGTTTTGTTTTTTTAAAGGTGCCAGGACTTTAAAAAATTCTCAGCCTATCAAGATGGCAAATGATGTTAAGATTATGCAAAAGCTCCAGAGTAAAGATCAGGTCCAGGGCACTGCCAGGAAAATGTGGTCTTGAGATGAATCCTCTAGATAGAGAGAAATAACCTTGTTTCTAAACATTCTCTTCAATTCTGGCTATAACTGAAACCTGAGTCTTTCCTGGCTATATGGTTAGTTTGTAACCCTAAGATACAGTTATGAAAATAACTTCCACACCCCTGGTACTGTTTGGCCTTAGTGTCAGCTAGGTATCCTCAAGCTTTCATCCACTCATTCTTCCATTATGCTCCTGGCTTTGATTATAAGGTATTTATACTGCTGACCATGCTATCCTGTGGCAGCTACCTACTGATTTCTGGTTACTCCTCCTTCTGCTTTGAAAAAAAAGTTGGGGGTGTGTGTTTAGATTTTATTTTTAAGTAATCTCTACTCCCAACGTAGGGCTCTATCTGACAACCCCAAGATCAAGAGTCGCATACTTTACCAACTGAGCCAGCCAGACACCCATGAAAATGTTCATATCTCATTTATCTCAACTGTTTACTTCCAAGACTAGACCTTGACATCCCCAGTAACTTCGACAGCCCCATAACCTCAATTTGAGTGATTCCTTTTCTTGCCATCTTGCCATCTTCCCAATGCCCTCCCTCAATTACCCAATATTCCCTTGATTCTGGTTTGAACTGTAGTCTATTACTGCTGCCCCCAAGATAATTTTTATTATTCTTGTCTCATCTTTTGTACTTCTTCCCCTTTCTATTTCATGGTCCTCCACTATAATAATTTCCTGCATATTTCCTTGCAAGGGTCTCAAAACCCTTGTCTCCTTCTCCTTTACCTTATTCCTTTGGTAAGAATCGACCTCTGGTTAAACCTTACTCTCTCCCACCACCCACCAATCACATTTCCTGCTGCAGGGAGGTAGCTGAGTGATGGCCTCAGTGGTTGTAATTTACATACCCATCACTGAATTTGCAACAGGGACATAATTTCTACAAGCTGCTCTTTACAAGCTGAGAATAGAGGCAAAAACTAATTCAAGCCTCTGATGGGTGAGTTTCATCTTGACCAAAACATATTAGAACTGTGCTCCAGTCTGAGAACATCGTCATCCCACCCTCCTTTCACTCATTCATTCACAGAGAGGGACCTGCATCATGGTCCACAGATTTCTACCACATCTTCTGGCACCCAGTTCTTTTACTGTAACAGGTATTTCCCCTATGCTCCTGCCTATCTGATCTTGTCTTGGCATTTCATTCTCATGGAGCCCTCACCTATCACCACTGGCATCCATGCGGCTGAGTGTGAANTCATCTTGACCAAAACATATTAGAACTGTGCTCCAGTCTGAGAACATCGTCATCCCACCCTCCTTTCACTCATTCATTCACAGAGAGGGACCTGCATCATGGTCCACAGATTTCTACCACATCTTCTGGCACCCAGTTCTTTTACTGTAACAGGTATTTCCCCTATGCTCCTGCCTATCTGATCTTGTCTTGGCATTTCAATCTCATGGAGCCCTCACCTATCACCACTGGCATCCATGCGGCTGAGTGTGAAGGGAGAGGCATACACAACCATGCTGACTGTCCTTACTTTAAATTAATGACCACTAACTTTAAATGGCATATGCACACTTCCATTTGACCAAACTGTGCATTCCTCTCTCCTCACACCTCCACAGTCTCTTCCTTTGTCCTCACGCTATGAAAATGCCTTGATTTTTACTGCAGGAAGATAATAGGTTCAGATAGAAGAAAGTTTTAACAAATATCTACCAATACACACATAAACCTTTCCATCTGTGTCACAGACTCGGTTTTCCATCCTGACCCTGGATGAATTCTCCATGGTCCTAGCTAAGAAAAAGACCTCCACTTGTCCTCTAGACTAGTGGTCAGGAAACTGCTTCTGTGAAGAGCCAGAAAATAAGCATTTGAGACATTGTGGGCTATGTGGATTCCATTGCAGCTCCTCAACTGTCATTGAACCACAAAACTAGCCATAGAGGACACATAAATAGATGGGTATATAAACACACAAATAGATGGGTAATATGTTCCAATAAAACTTTACTTACAAAAGCAGTGGTGAGCTTAATCTGGTCCAGGAGCTGTAATCTGTTGACCCCTACTCTGACCCCTAACTCCATTCTCCTTTTGTCCGGTCAAGAACATAGCTTCAGCAATATTTACCCATCATTCATTCCCTCCCTCCTTCCTTTCTTCCTCTCTCTCTCTTCCGTCCCCTTCCTCTCTACCCTCACTCCCTCTTCCTTTGCCCTCTCCCTCTCTCTCTCCCTCTTCTTGTCCTACTCCCTCTCTCTCTCCCTCCACCCTTCCCTCTATCCCATATTTTTTTTCAAAAGAATCTGCTAACTGAACATAAAAAAAAGAAACTGCACCATTCTCATTAGAATACAAGCATACTATTATTCCCCCATCTTAAAATAATAATGTCCTATTGTTCTTAACCTCATTTCAATAAGCTTTAGCTTCCACTGCTCCACCAAAATGCTCTACTTAAATTTATCAATGACCTTCACATTGCTAAACCCAGTGGCAAATTTCAATTCTCATTGTACTTAGTCTTTGACACAGTTGATCGCTTCCTCCTCCTTGGAACATTATTTCACTTTGTTTCACTTTGAAATACTCAGTGGTGAGGGAGTCAAAAACAAGTCTGACCAGAAACAAGTCTGAGGACCAGAAACAAGTCTGAAGTATTAGGAAAGGGACACTATCAAAGCTTTCTATGGTCATGTGGAGCTAATGTGACTTGAGGACCTCCAAATGAACAGCTGCTTTCCACCATGGGACATTGGTAGAGTCCCAGGGAAATTACTCACTATATGGTAAACTAGTGAGCTAGCATGAAAATTTCTAAAAGATTGAATAAAAAAAAAACACATTTTTTTGACTGAACACTAAAATGGAAGAAACACAAGAGTGAATAAACACAACAGATAATGTCATAAGAGATATAAAAGAGGTAGTTGTTTGCGTGTACAAAAGCAAATACATATCTATGAAATATTATAATTCTGTCATTCCCTATGTCCTTGAGAACATTATACTCAGCATGGAAGGAAGGAGATACAACTGTGCTATGGTAGAGACTAAGCAAAAACCCTGGATGTATCCCTGCTCTGCCCACTGAAAAGGCCCAGAAACAATCACGAATCAGCGGCATCCCTAGACTCAAGAGGTTGTTCTGAAATACCCTTTTCATTAAAGGAAAGTTAGAGCTTCTTGGAAAAATAGCTGATTCTAGGTGTAGGGCAGGAAATGTACCAGATGAATCCGAACACTGTAGTGTAACAGATAGCAAGGAATTTATCAAAAGTTGCCAAGGTACTCTGGAAAGGTTCTGGGAGTCAGTTTGCAAACACTCTATTGGCCAAAGATGAAACAGTTTAATCCTTGATAAGGAAAAGATTTACAATGAATTGACACTCAACAAATATGCTTAAGTTTATGAATTCATATTTATATTTTAAAAGTCTAGTTGTCACCCTTTGGCGATGACTGTGAACCAATTCATTTTCTTAAAAATTAGTCAGATAAAAAGAAAGGATCTAGGGGTGCCTGGGTGGCTCAGTTGGTTAAGCATCTGCCTTCAACTCAGGTCATGATCCTGGGGTCCTGGGATTGAGCCTTTGTCAGGTTTCCTTCTCAGCGGGGAGTCTGCCCCCTCCCTGCTCATGAGCTCTCTCACTCTGTCACTCAAGTGCTCTCTCTCTCTCACATAAATAAATAAAATGTTGGAGAAAAAAAAGAGAAAGGATCTAGCATTTATCCTGTTTTCCCATATGAACTGTACTCCTGGATAACCAAATGATAAATGATGGTTTATTCCAGCCAGTAAGTTAAAAAATATAGAATAGAATATTACAATTTTGCAACTCCTAAGGAATTAATAAACAGTAAAAAGCAGAGGTTATGTACCTTCTGTTTGCAAGTCTTACCAAATGTATGTAATTTGAGTTTAATCAATCCAGTAGATCCAGTGGCCAATTTACAGAAAATACAGAGTTGAAAGGAACATACTGAAAGCCTGCAGGTCAAGCGTTTTGAGTCTCTCAACCAACGCAGGGAAACCTATAGATTAAACAAGCCCTATAAGACATGTTAAGAAAATGAGTAAAACTAAGCTAAAGGGTCTAATGATGCTTACTTGCATGATAAAAAATAAGGAAAAGCCGGGAAGTGATTGGTATAGAAGCCAAAATAGTGTTTTATTTTTGGCTGGAATGAGGGATTTGTAACTCGGATGGGAGAAACATGGAGGGATTTCTACAGTGGCTGGCAGGATACTATTTCTTGACCTGGATTACATGAGTGTTGTCCTTGTACTTACTCACTAAACTATGCATATATTTGGTTTGGTTTTCGGTACTTGCATTTTATTTTACAAAAACAGGTTAAAATGCTCTTCTGGTACTTTTAGCCAAATGACTGAAAAGAAATAGAGAATCACTTTGTGATGAGAATACTCTCATTGCAGTGATAGTAAAAATAAAAATTGTCAAAATATTTCTTTTCAACATGTAAAAAAAAATGTTTCTCAGAGTAAGCTGTCTAACGAAGCCTGATCTTATCAGTGAAAAATGCAAGCAGGAGGTTTCCCCTTACCATCCTTTTTCTCTTTGTTCTTCTTTTTACCATAATAATGAGCTCTTGGAAGACACTTGAAGCTTACAGGTCACATTTGAAGAAATATCATTCAAGAAGATATAAGGCAAAGACACTATTTTAGAGGAAGCCCTAGCATGTCTAGAAAACCTGTAATCATTCTCAGCAGATAACTGATTATTTGGCCGGAATATGTTTAAAGGGGAAGCTTTGCTCCAAAGTTGGATCAGTGAAGGTATGATTTAAGCATGATAAAGAACCGTAAGCCGTAGAGGGGCAGTAACAACTATAAAGCCTTTATGATTTCTTTAATATTGCCAGTGAGAACATAAAAGGTTTCCAGAGCTGACTAGATACTATTAGAAAAATAATTGTGTCTTCCTTGCTGTGAATTACAAGTCTTTTATATGGAAAAAAATTTAGAAGACGCACGAGGAAGGAAAGTAAAATCAATTTTAATTTCAAATGTTCTGTGACACTACGCTGTTTTCCCAATTACAAAGATAAGTCTTGTGATTTTAACGAGTCAGCAAAGCATATAATACTCGTATAGGAAAATGTCGATTATTCTGTTGCAAAGAGTTCCCTTAATGAGTGTTAAACTCTATATAAACTGTATTAAGACAAATAAAACTCAGTCACTGAAGTAAGATAAGGTTACTTTTTTATTCAGTAAATTTCCCAGAGAGAAATTTTAAATCTTACAACTTAATGAGGCTTTTAAAGAGGTATTCGTCATGAAATTAGTTTCATAATTATTATATGGAGTAGCAAAATCATACTGAATTGGAAGACAGAAGATGTGGGGTAAAATACCGATTCTATCAATTACGGACTATGTGACTTTGGGCAGCTCATTCAACTTGTCTGCATCTCAGATCACTTTCTAAGAAATGACACAGTTGACTTACATAGATCTAAGGTCCTTTCCAGTATCACTATTCTCAAGTTAATCAACACTGATTTATTTTCAATTTGTCTTGGGGGCAAAATATATTTAGTAAAGACTGAACAACCAAAAGTTATAATGCCCATGTTAGTTATTTATTGCTGTGTAACAAATTACCCTAAAACTTAGCAGCTTAATAAAACAAACATTTATTATCGTACAGAATTTCTGAGGGTCAGGAATCTGGAGGGGATTTTGCGGACTGACTCTGCTTAAAGTCTATCATGAGGTGTGGTCAAGATTTAGGCTCAGACTGCAGTCATCTGAAGGCCTGGATAGTGCTGGAAGATCCATTTCTAAGTTCACTTATTCAACAACTATTGACAGCTCTCAATTCTTCACTAGCTATTGACGGAAGACTTTGGTCCCTGATATCATCAGCCCCTCTGTCTCTGTCAGGCTACTCACAACATGGCAGCCAGAGATCCAAAGACGGAGACTGTGAGTCGTTTATAAGCACAAATATGAGGTAACAGGGGCACCTGGGTGACTCAGTCAGTTAAGCATCTGCCTTCAGCTCAGGTAATGATTCTAGGGTCCTGGGATTGAAACCCACATTGGGCTCCTTGCTCAGTGGGGAGTCTGCTTCTTCCTCTCCCTCTGCCTGCCCCTCCCCCTGCTCGTGCTCCCTGTCTCTCTCTCTCTCTCTGTGTCAAATAAATAAAATCTTTAAAAAAATATGAAGTGACAATAGCATCACTTCTGTCATATCCTATGGGACACATGGACCATCCCTGGTTACTACAATGTGTTGATCCTCGGAGGTAATCTTGGAGGCTGGCTACCAAGTGCCTACACTAAATATATAAATTAAGGCCCAGATACCTTTTCCCCAACCTTCCCTCTGCTCAGTTAGACAAACCTCCCATACAGTGAGGGATGTGGGCATTGCTAAGGACATTGTTGAAACATAGAGTTCTTTTCTATATTCTTAACCATTAACATAGGGAAACTTTGTTTTCAAAAAGTATCTTACCTTCTTTTTCAGCAAACAACTGTAGTTGTGTATTTATGAAATGTGGTTGTGCAATGTATTTTCAATTTGTCCCTTATACAGCTGGTTATTTCATTATACCTTCATACCCTCTCTTCATAAA
The DNA here is from genome assembly GCF_002007445.2 of Ailuropoda melanoleuca. Classification (NCBI taxonomy): domain Eukaryota; kingdom Metazoa; phylum Chordata; class Mammalia; order Carnivora; family Ursidae; genus Ailuropoda; species Ailuropoda melanoleuca. Next base: position 30,561,563 of record NC_048218.1, read on the forward strand.
GCTCCTTCAGAAAGCCTGTTTCCTGTATAGATTAATTTCATCAGTGGTCTTAAGTCTATTCCTTTCTCTATGATCATATCTCATCAATTAATCTATCTTTATTTCACATTCTCCATTTGCTCTCTTCTCTTAGGTTAAGTTATTTTCATGACTTTCTATTTGCCCTATAGCTCTCTAATTCATTTCAAAACTCCTAGTAATAGTCTACACTTTCTCCTACGCTGTCTCCTTTGTAGACTTTCTCGGTCTAACTTTCCCAATCATTGTTCTGAAAAGGGCCAGTCTCCCTATTTGTCTCATCTATTGGCTATTCAAATCTTCCTCAACGTCTGGAATATTTAGCAGTGCCAACTTCACTTCCCTTCTTAAAACTGCCTTTCTCTTACTTTTATCATATATTCCTTCTTCCCTTTACCCTAAGTGTTTTTGGTTTTTTGGTTTTTTTTTTAATTTTAGAAAGAGAAAGAGTGAGTGAGTGGGGAAAGGAGCAGAGAGGGAGAGAGAATACTGAAGTAGACCCCCCACCAAGCACAGAGCTCTACATGGGGCCCGATCCCAGGACCCCGAGATCATGATCCCAAAACCTAGAGTCAGCAGCTTAAGTGACTGAGGCACCCAGGCACCCTACCTTAAATTTTTAACATCTTTGGGCTCCTTGCTTTTCGAGTCCTTCATTTCTTCATTTTTTTCATCTTATACATATCACATTGATATAACTAAGATCAGTTGTTACTTTTAACCCTTTTCAGATATTAAAATTCCATTTAATTTACCAAAAACTGTCTGTATCTGAATTTACAACTAATATCCCAAATTAGACAGATTCAAAATATACCCATATCTCCATTTAGCAGGTGTAGAGAGGGTCTTTTATTTCTATTTCTGTTAGTAATATTTCTTTTTTTTTTTAAAGATTTTTTATTTATTTATTTGACAGAGATAGAGACAGCCAGTGAGAGAGAGAACACAAGCAGGGGGAGTGGGAGAGGGAAGAAGCAGGCTCATAGCGAAGAGCCTGACGTGGGGCTCGATCCCACAATGCCGGGATCACGCCCTGAGCCGAAGGCAGATGCCCAACCGCTGTGCCACCCAGGCGCCCCTCTGTTAGTAATATTTCTAATCCTTAAATTATACAAACTTGGAGTACTAAAGTATCTATCTATCTATCTATCTATCTATCTATCTATCTATCTAATCTATCTACCTACTTACCTATCATCACACTTGATCTTAGCCAAAAGGTTGAAAAGTGATTACCTACCTACCTATCATCGATCAATCATCTTTCACCTGTGACCTGCCAATTCAGATTGTATAGCACTTAACATTTTGATATATGTGAATTAATCTCATCCCATTCTTTCTCTACACTTCTTTGTTTGGATTCAGCCCTCTTATTCTCTCCTCTGTTTGGGACTTTCCCTTCATGGTCTTCCCTTTCTCTCTCCGTCTTCCTCAGAGTATTTGCAATCTATAACCTTTCAATGACTTCTTATTGTTCTCAGATTAAGACCACAATTCTTGATATATCAACAAAGTCCTTCAAAATCTCCCTGATGCCACCACTTAAATTTCATCTCAAACTATTCTTTGCTTTTATCTTTGTTAAGATAGGTAATATGTGATTACGAAACAGCCTCTGACTCCACACTGTAGTTGGATCAAACCCACTTCTACAAGTTAGTAGTGACTTTGAGCAACTCTCTCAATCCTTTTGTGCCTCAGTTTCCTAATAGGGAAATGACAGTCTGATAACAACGGTAGCTACTTACAAAATTAATTTGTATATTAAACAGTTCCTTGGGAAATAATAAAACCTATAATATTTGTTACTACTACTTGATCATAAGCCTGTAATCTTATATTTTATTTTCTATTACTTTTCTTTCTTTTTTTCCTCCCTCCTTTTCCTGATATTTTACTAAATTCATCAAGTTTCTTCAAGCTCCCTCCAAACCCTTTTCCTCAAATGGTTTTAGAGTTATTCACAGTATTTCTACTTGTCTATTGGTTATTTTTATTTCTATTTATTTGTTAACTACTATTTAAAGATGCAAATTTGATTTAATAAAATCCTTGATAACCAATGTCTCTCACTTCCTTCTGAAAAAGAGAAAAATCTTTTTGAACTTCTAAACCCTGATCACCACTCATTTTCCATATTACTATTATCGAGTGTGTTTGCACCCCTCTGGTTTTACCACCCCCAATAATTTGTTGTTTTTATCTGAAATGTGTATTTTGACATACCAATATTTACCCACTTAATTTCTTTTTTTCTTTTTTAAGATTTTATTTACTTATCTGTCAGAGAGAGAGAGAGCACAAGCAGAAGGAGCAGCAGGTAGAGGGTGAAGCAAGCTCCCCGCTGAGCAGGGAGCCCAATGTGAGATTCAATCCCAGGACCCCGGGGATCATGACATGGGCTGAAGGCAACCGCTTAACCAACTGAGCCATCCAGGTGTCCCTACCCACTTAATTTCTCACAATTAATTCTCCTTGAATCTAATCCTTCAATTTTCTTCTAAGTAAAGACTATCTTTTTTTTTTTTTTTTCCTGTGGCTCATTCTTTAAATGACTCAATGGTAAATTTTGTCTTGCCTGAAAACAATACTTACCTTATATTGAACAATAGTTTTCTTAGGTAGGAAATTCTGTTTATATTTGTTTTGTTTTTTAGTTAGCGTGTTGAAGGTATTATTCTACTGTTTTCTGATACTGTTGCTAATAAGATGTACATTGAAAGGACCTAATTGTCAGTTGGATAATCTGTCTTTTGTTGGGGGGGGCAATTGGTTAGTTTTTGTTTCATTTTTGCTTATTTGTGCAAATCCACGATCTACTTGTTTGGTTTTGTTGGTTAAAACTGAGTTGCAGCTACACTATTTAGATGGGTTATGTTTTATCAAGTTCACCATGGTGCCCATTTTTTTGTTTGGTTTTGCTTTCCATTTTGTCAGTTTCACTTAGTTATATTTTCACCTGGCTTCTGCAAATATTTAAAGTTCTGGGACATGGATGTGAAACAATCTTCAGAGCTCGGTGTTATCCATCATTATCGACTTAGGCCACAAGATAAAAAAAAAAAATTATATACTACCCATTTGAAATCAGCTCATTAGAAATACAAGAATTAATAAACATTAAGTTATAAATATAATGATCTATATTTTAACTTAATTATATTGCTATTAATTTTTTTCTATTTTTCTCTGCTATGGAAAATCATACAGTTATTATTATAGAAGCACATGATTTTACACACACATGCAAGTTAACAATAAGACAAGATGGCCTAAATCTGCCTCGGAGATTACTAGATGTATTTGTTAACTCAGTAAATATCTATGCACCACAACCATATAGGATGCATATTCATGGGGAGAGATGGGGATTTTGATAACAACTGCATGATGACAAACTGATTAGGTTACTGCAGAGTCTGTTAACAACTGACAAAATAATGAACCCGAAATGTTGCCTGGTAGTCATCTAAATAGTGGCACTGGGCCAACTGTGTGGCAAGATAACTTTTAGATTCTAAACAAACAGTCTGATTACTAGTTTTGTTTGTTTGAAGGAAAAAGAGCCCAGTCTTATGTTAAACTTAAACTTATTAATGTTTATATTCATAGTGTCTGCCATTTGATTAAAACCAAAGTTATATAAGGTAGCATATAAGATATTAGAGAATGATATACATTCTATTTCTTAGTAAGTTTTAAATTTCCTTGTTGCATGGATGCTATAGTGTTTATAGAGGCTGGATCGTGCAACACTTGAGATTCAGATCTGTGGGAGAGCTTTAAATGGATATGTGAGCCATCAAGAATAATAACAAATGAAATCTTAAAACCCCAGTCTTGGGACCTCTATAGTTATATTTTCCAATTATGTGGTGATGGTTTCCTTAGGCCAGTGCCACAGGGAGCCCTTCATCTACCATGCAGACTTTGATACAGGATGAGATTATAGACACTACTGAAAGAATATAATCAATATTCAGGCAGAACATTGATTTTAAAAAATATATGATCTCAGTTCATGCTACCTCTCTCTGGAGAGCTTTATAAAAGGGAGAACAAAGGGTATAGTCCTTAGCATTCAAAAACATTGTTCACTTTATGTGGTCTAACCTTGTCTGCACACATTTGTGCTTTTAATGCTTTGCAAAGGTAGACCATCCAAAATGACAGGGGGACAGTGACGATGACAGTATGTTTGCTCCCTGGTTAGATCCCGATAATACTCAACAAAAGGTCTGCAAGTGCCATTTTGCCACACAGCTCTTTCTTTTCTACAACCATACTTCTTAGATATATGGGAGCAATGAGCATGGATAATGCTAATATTTCTCTTCTCTGAAACAGATGAGAAAGCGTTGTGAAAAATGCTTCCACGTAGTAATCCATAGATATCCTTATTGAGCAATTACTCTTCAAGTATAGTCTCATTGCCATTAATTGATTGTGTCCATGTAAACATTTCAAACTAGAAATAAGAAGACACAGAACTGTATTCTTTGAGATCTTTATCAGGTTTGGAAATGATTTTTAAAAAATTAGTTCTATACTTTTCTTTTCCTTTTCCTCAAACTTTGAACAACTTTCAAATTAAGCACCTTAGAGTTAGGGGAGATAAGTTGCTTCCCAGATTTACCATCTTTATTCTATTTCATAAATTCTTGGTTCTCAGCACTGATATTGATAAGGAAAAATTATACATAATCCGAGAAGGTGGTTTTATATATGTGATTTTTTTTTTCAGTGAAGAGAGTTTAGCAAGATAAGTTAGCATGGTTTATCAAGTTCAAAACATATGCTGTTTTATTTTAAGCCAATATTGAAAAAGAAAGTATACTCCTGGCTGTTTGCTCACGATCTACAAAATACTGCAGAAGTCTACTCATCAAAAAAAAAATTTTTTTTCTAATGTAAAAATATAAAACATTACTAGTTTAAGACATTTCATTTTCTATTGTATTTAGTGTATTTTGTTAAAAGTAAAAGTGGATATCATATAGACCAAATGTTGTGAATTTTCCCCTTCAAACACAGGGTAGAAAATGTTAACAGAACCATTTGCAGAAATTTCCATAGCATTTTAAGAAGTTTGCTGGTGATCAATGAAGACATTACTCTGGATTGACTTGATTCTTCATCATAGATTTGG
>NC_048218.1:30567673-30588539 GCF_002007445.2 Ailuropoda melanoleuca
TATTTTATATATAATTTATTAAATTAAATAATTTTATTATTTTTTGCATTAAGTGCAAATTAGTCATCTCATAAGAAAAAAGGAGACTTTAAATTATTAAGAAACTAAATCTTTCCGTATGAAGGTCGAACTCAGTAATTAGTTGTCTACACTAATTAAATCAGAATGTGAAAAGTCCAATTTACAGTAAAAATAGTATAAATTGGTTAATTTCATGTATAAGAGAATAATTACATCCACGGAACATCTGGAATATGGTGTAATAGTTCCATATCCTTTCATAAATTTTGTCGGGGGATTTATTGAAAGAGTGTAAGAAGAACTATACATTCTAGCACCTAGTGGAGTGACTTGCCGATACTATACGTTGCACTAGAATGAAAAATGAGAGCCAAATGGCCCTCTTTCGAAGAAGGATGAATTCATTAAATAGGGGAAAGAGCAGTGAAGCAATTAGAGGTCTCAAAACTAGAACCGGCTACAATGAAGACATAGTGCCTCCCTTGTTCTAGTAGACACTCAAGCCAAAGTTGGAAGATTTTTATTAGATAATTCAAAGAGGGAAATTCAAGTTTAGTTGAGAGGGCTAGAATAGATGATTTTGCAAGTTTTTTCTAAGCCAGGATTCCAATGACTGTATGAAGATGGAAAATAAATTTTCAAAATAAAGTAAAAAGTTGAAAACAACGTACATAGTTAGAACCCTCACAAAGAAGGGACTAAAATGAAGGCAGAGTGCATTTTCTGCGTTTTTTGGTCAACATATTTGGTCTAAACATATCAACTCCACATGGATATGATTAGTTGGATGTTAATTAATTTCCCAATTTAAAATGTTAATTGAGGGGCGCCTGGGTGGCACAGCGGTTGGGCGTCTGCCTTCGGCTCAGGGCGTGATCCCGGTGTTATGGGATCGAGCCCCACATCAGGCTCTTCTGCTATGAGCCTGCTTCTTCCTCTCCCACTCCCCCTGCTTGTGTTCCCTCTCTCGCTGGCTGTCTCTATCTCTGTCAAATAAATAAATTAAATCTTTAAAAAAAAAAAGAAATTTTTTTTAAAGATTTAATTTATTTATTTGAGAGAGAAGTGTGCTGACACATAAGTGGGGGAGGGGCAGACAGAGAGAATCTTCAAGCAGACTCCCCATTGAGAGCAGAGCCTGGCTCAATCCTAAGACCCATGAGATCATGACCTAAGCTGAAACCAAAACTTGGACGCTTAATCAACTGAGCCACCCAGATGCCCCAGAAATGTTTGTTTTTGAGAGATATCACTAATAACAGGTGGCATGGTAAAGGTTAAGATCTTGGACTCTGGAATGAGATAGCCAGTGGTCAAAACCACCACTCACTAGCTATGTGGACTTGGGAAAGTAATATATCCTCTCTGTGCCTCAGTTACTCATCTATAAAAAATTGGATAATAGTAATAGCTACCTGATTAAGTTGTCACGAGAAATACTTTTATACTTACAGAGTGCTTAGAATTGTGCATGGACCATGTGAGTCTTTTTAAGTAACTAAAACAAATAAATAAATGCAGGTCATATATACGCATATATATAATAAATATAATTTTTTATTATTTGCTTTTTATTTATTCCTATTTTATATATAATTTATTAAATTAAATAATTTTATTATTTTTTGCATTAAGTGCAAATTAGTCATCTCATAAGAAAAAAGGAGACTTTAAATTATTAAGAAACTAAATCTTTCCGTATGAAGGTCGAACTCAGTAATTAGTTGTCTACACTAATTAAATCAGAATGTGAAAAGTCCAATTTACAGTAAAAATAGTATAAATTGGTTAATTTCATGTATAAGAGAATAATTACATCCACGGAACATCTGGAATATGGTGTAATAGTTCCATATCCTTTCATAAATTTTGTCGGGGGATTTATTGAAAGAGTGTAAGAAGAACTATACATTCTAGCACCTAGTGGAGTGACTTGCCGATACTATACGTTGCACTAGAATGAAAAATGAGAGCCAAATGGCCCTCTTTCGAAGAAGGATGAATTCATTAAATAAGGGAAAGAGCAGTGAAGCAATTAGGGGTCTCAAAACTAGAACAGGCTACAATGAAGACATAGTGCCTCCCTTGTTCTAGTAGACACTCAAGCCAAAGTTGGAAGATTTTTATTAGATAATTCAAAGAGGGAAATTCAAGTTTAGTTGAGAGGGCTAGAATAGATGATTTTGCAAGTTTTTTCTAAGCCAGGATTCCAATGACTGTATGAAGATGGAAAATAAATTTTCAAAATAAAGTAAAAAGTTGAAAACAACGTACATAGTTAGAACCCTCACAAAGAAGGGACTAAAATGAAGGCAAAGTGCATTTTCTGCGTTTTTTGGTCAACATATTTGGTCTAAACATATCAACTCCACATGGATATGATTAGTTGGATGTTAATTAATTTCCCAATTTAAAATGTTAATTGAGGGGCGCCTGGGTGGCACAGCGGTTGGGCATCTGCCTTCGGCTCAGGGCTTGATCCCTGCGCTCTGGGATCGAGCCCCACATCGGGCTCCTCCGCTGTGAGCCTGCTTCTTCCTCTCCCACTCCCCCTGCTTGTGTTCCCTCTCTCGCTGGTTGTCTCTTTGTCAAATAAATAAATAAAAAATCTTTAAAAAAATAAAATAAAATGTTAATTGAATGTAAATAAGATGAATGAGAGGCTACAGATTTGTAAAAAGAACTACTCTTGGATAGAAAGTAGGACTGTTCAAAATATGTAGGTGGTGCCCTCTCGTGGTTGCAACAGGCACTGACCTTCAAATAGAGTTAATATATACAATGGGCATGTTTTTGTCAATCTGTTCGTTCTGGAGAACTTCAGCCATTGAGTTTCAAAACCTTCTTATTTTAGATGATTAAGAACAAAAGTTCTAAAGTTGCAAATGGATTTTACACATTCCAACCAACAGAGGGCAATGAGATGTCCCAACATTCACTACTGCCCCTAGAATTCCAAAGCATAATAGTTCCTGGGGTTCACAATTAAACAATACATTTAGTAACATGTAACAGTCAGAAGTAGGAGTGAGAGCACTGTGGTAAAATGTCATCTCAAATAAGAATAATAGTCTACACTTGTGAAGCTAGTATTAGATAGCTTACAAAGCATTTCCTATACATCCTCACATTTAATCCTAAGAGCAACCCTGGGACAGGAGACAGAGCTGTCTTATCTTATAGACACAGATTATCTTGCAAAAGTGAAATTAAGAATCAGTGCAGTTAGATTCAAGATCACCCATTTAACAATACATAAATAGACACAAAAACAGATGTTTTGGTTCCTAGTTCACATTTTTTCTTCCTCTTTACTACATTGTCTTTCTAACTCTGTTATATTGAATTTACATATCCGACAAGCTGCAGATTCTTTGAGTTGGAAATAACCTTAGAAATCATGGGTATAAACATACATATATCCTCAAAATAAAACTGTGAACTCACAGTACTATATAAGTGAGAGACTGTGTATATATTAAGCTAATATTCAGAGTAAATGAGAAAAGAACATTTGATCTGGAGTTAATAGATAATGAACTGTTTTGTACAATATCACAATCCTGAAGCAGATAATAAAACTGTTTATTACAAAAATGTAGATCTTACCCATACTTTTAAAAAATCGTATTTTCTTTAAAAAGCATATATAGATAGATATCTATCTATCTATATATATATGCCATTCATGGTAATACATGGTAATTCTTAAATATAATTCTAGAACTTAAAACCTAAATTGTAGAACTTTATAAAAGTAAAAATACTCTCTGAACTTCCTAGACACAAAAATTGTTGAAATTTATATAAGAATCACTCAATGCAACAAGAATATTTTCTAAGGAATGATGTTTACAATCTCTAATCTATTTCATAAGGCTGTTCTAAAGTTTCTAATGAATAAATCTAAAACAGTTACAAGAGAGGTGGACTGAAAGACTACTGTCAATTTAGAAAATGATTGAACAAGTGATGTTTGCTGTGTCTACAATAAGGCAAACAGAGAACAATGCTTGTCAATAATTCCCTATGGGAGCTACATATTTTTAGTCAAATGTGTTCAATATCCACTTAATTGTTTTGTGATCTGGTAAAAATTAAACATCACCAATGAAATTAAACCTAAATTTAAATGAAGTGTCAGACAAAAATAAAACCTACAATGCCTAAATTAATCTCGAGTAATTTTGCAATTTATAAAGATTATATACTTTTTGTCAAAGGCACCAGAGTGCTTAACCTGCTTAAAAGATGGCCAAAATTGTAGAGTCTATTTTTTTAATTCAAAATGACCGCATGGAAAATTTCATAATGTCAAGATAAATATATTATGGAAAACACTACTCAGGATCAAAGCCTCAGATAACGATGATTTTTAATGATGCATTTTCCTGTTTCTGAAAGTTACATATATTGTGGAAAAAATCGAACGTGATTATAAGCAACATGATAATGAAAGCAATATGCTGACTTGGCATCAAGTGTATATTTAAAATGGAAAATATATTATTTGTTGATACATTCCATACATATTGTTAAAACCATCATGTAAATAAGCATTCTTTAAGGAAAACAAGTTTATTTTCAAGAAGCCTTTCATTTCTTAATATTAACTTTCAGTTAGATTACTATTATATGAAATAGTAGTGAGAAATTGAGAGCTAGCTCCTCGTTTTCCAGCAAAGTATGTGTTTTTAGCCATTCACGTAATAAAACATTTTGCTGCATGTTCATATTTTGTGTGAGTCAGGGACCTGAAATATACTAACATATACTCTATAAAATCCAGAAACATAGAATTATGTTATATTCTTTCAATTAAAAGAATTAGAATATTTCTCAGTTTCTTAGTTGGTTTCTCAAAATCAAAACCCTCCCTTAAATTATATGGGTTTGAAACTAAAGTTTAAAGACTAAGCATAAAATGTATAAAAACGGACAAGAGGTATGAAAAACAGCATTTGCATAAAGTATTATTGCTGTTAATGCCTATTGCAACATGTTTGATCCTTCAATGAAATGAATAAGTAGTACGTAAACATTAGGAAAGGTCATGGCTACGTTACTTCATACACCCTTCATGTTTTCAAGGTGGTATATTAAAAAGCTTTAGATGAAACCTTCTCTGACCCAAATAAGTACAATTTCTCCCCAGTTGGTTAGAGCAATTAAGGATTTATGTTTATTTAAAGATTCAGGTTTTTCTTAACCTTTTCTAGATTATTGACCACGAACCCACAGTCTCCCTTGGGATGTATTCTGGTATACCACCTCCAAAGAATGAGGCTTTCTGATACGGCAAATCAAATTCGAGGCCACAGTTCGGCACATGTATCTAAATCTAAGAGTGGAAGCGATACACTTCATCTAATGTGAACACATTTTCAAAAGAGGGCAATAGGAGATTTTCTGAACAGAAAATCAACTTCTGGAGTCCCAGAAAACCTTTCTCCAAAAACTCATGCACATTTATTATTAGATAGGCACACATGACCCTGTAATGTGACTATAAAAGTAGACATTTTTTTGATCAGGAACTTTTTTTTTTTTTTGGGGGGGTGTAGACTTCTCCCGTCCTCCCCCTCCGTGTTAAGATGCTGCCATTGCATTAATACAATAGGTCAATCATTTGGTGGGCATCATGTCTTTTTAAAAGATTCCCACACTCAGATGGCTGTCAATGGTGGTGCCAGTGAACCGTATGCAAAGCCCCCCAAACACTTTGTAAACTCAAATCTTGGCGCACAATAGTAAAGTTCAGTGCTGGAAAGAGATAGTGTACTGAATACACAATACCGAGCTTTGTCTGATCAGGGCTTCTGTTAAGGAGAAGGCTACTTAATCTCCCTATTTGCCCTGGGGATTCTAACTGTTTTAATGTGTCCTTTTTGAGAGTCTGTGAACTGTAGAATATATGCTGGTAACAACTTTCTTTGGGGCTTTCCTCGGAAAAGCCCAAAGCTGCCAACACAAGAGACCTGACGCACTGGTGGTAACAAACACAAAGGGGACCGTGAGCTGTTTGTGCAAACTGCCTGGCTGAAGTTTCATGTCATGCCTTGATGAAAGATCGAATTCTCTGGCTCGTTTCATAGGAATCTAGCTTTTGTGACAGTGTGGAAAGAATAGCTTCTTCATGGAGTTGGGGAGAAAAATGAGTAAACTGACGTAACGTTAAGAAAATGTGTGATGTATAAAATAATATGAAGGATCAAATTAACAAGACTATTAACAACACTGACATTTAACAGTATGCTAATAATTACCCATGTTGATCATTTACTCAAGTTTAAACCACTTTTAGAGTCTGTTAATATCATTTTGAAGTTTGGGTGAAGGGCAATTTTATATTTCTATTATCACTCAATGTTATAGATATACAAAGAAAACATTACATGGAAAGCTAATCTCAGTACAACTTTTAAAATTCAAAGGCTTTTAAGTAATGATATTTGTAATACTATTTCATGTTTAAAAAATAATTTATCTCACTCAAGAATATACCTAAGATGCCTAAAAGAAAACCATAGCTAGAAGAGCTAACTGTTCTAACCATTCAACCAGCATTTCCTACTCGAAGATTTACTAAATTGACATGAGCCAATCATCAATCTACTGGAATTTTGCCATCCAGTAAAGTCATACATTGGCTATAGAAGATCTTTTTCTATTTCTACACTTATAATGCTCATTAAAGGTTACACACATCATATGTACAAGCCAGTGCAAAGTAGAAACCTTGAGTGTGAAGTAAAGCTGCAGTTTTACAAGCATAAATCTAATGAATTTTGTAATTCTGGATGCATTTAAATTCACTACATGATAAAAACCAAATTGATGGCGTTGAAGTTTGTTAAAATGAAGGCAATACATATCTAACAGAGTTTTGGATTAATGAGATGAGTAGATGAAACCATAGGTAGAAATGTTCACAGTGGATAAAAGAAAAGGGCCCTGATCCTCACAGTGTGATTCTAAACCCCAAATCCCAGCTCATAGAGAGTAGATGTCCCTGACAGTTGCCATCTAGGCTGGCCCCACCAATTCTTGGCCCCTCCTTGACACCTTCTCATTTCTGTTCCTCTTTGTCCACTGTCTGGAGAGAGTCATATTGAACTTATTTTTGCTCAATGGGAATGAAATCTCCCTTGCTTCATATAGCAAATTGTTCTATTGTCATATAGTTGACTACTAATGAGGCTTTCAGGAATGCTTTATACGCATGTTAAGGAAATGCACCTGGCTTAATTTGAGTGATTTAAATAATTGTTTATTTGTGAATAGTGATTGAAAAGGAGCTGTGAAGGACATGAAAAAAAAAGTGAAAGGGTTTAAAATATTTGGCTCTTAGGCAGGAAATAGAAATAGTCCAAGGTAAAGTTATGTTTTGATGATATTTTCAAACATAGGAGTTTGTGAAGATTTTGCAAATAATTTAACATTTTACTATGTATCTATGTGTGGATTGATAAAGATCCTACTTTTACCTATCTACAGCATTCCATTGCTTTCTCCTTAGGAATTGAAAATAAACTAGCTAGAAAGCAGCTTATGTCTGAAAGGAAAACAATCTGGGGCCAACCAAAAATAAACATTTAGCCATTATTATTTTTTTTAAGCACCATGCTCAAACCAGCCAATTTTATTCTTTGTGATATATCCAATTTTTTTGTTTGTTTGTTTTTGAGAGAGAGAGTGTGCAAGGGGAGTAGAGGGGCACAGGGAGAGGGAGAGGGAGAGAGTGAGAATCTCAAGCAGGCTCCGTGCCCAGTGCAGAGCCCGACATAGGGCTCGATCTCACAACCCTGAGATCATGACCTAAGCTGAAATCAAGAGTCGGTCGCTTAACTGACTGAGCCATCCCAGGTGACCCTATCCAATTTCATTCTTAACTGAAAAAAGTTCTCATTAGAAAATGGTAGGAACTATAGCCCAATCCAGGTGAATGCCAATGCTCTAATTTATTCCCCATGAGCCCATCAGTGGACAAACAAACTATACTATAAGGGAAAAGAAGAGATTTTAACGGTGCAACTGAACACCCTTTAATTCACAGGTATTGCTTAATTCTGTGATGGAGAATTCTCTTAAGCTTCTTATCTGGAGTGAGACATATCTTTGGAGAGAATTTACCCAATAAAGATTTTCATGAAGGAAATTTCAATTCTGGTCCCGAGCTGAACTCTAGGAATGTGTCTTAATCTTACAGAAGAGCATTTTGCTGCCATAAATCTTTCCTTGGCTCATTCTAATCTCCATATTAGTCTGGAGAAATCCGGTGTTTTTCACCTTGAAAGCCTGAGCTTTACAACACTATTCATTTGATTGCCCCAGCTGACTCCAGAAGCAAATCCTAATAACTTTAACATTTCTGGGCTGTTGTGAGGCAGGCTAGGTTCTTCTCTGAATGCACAGTTAGTTGTTGAATTTGAATTCTGATTTTACCATGTATTAGTTGTGTTGCGATGGTCAGGTCATTTAATTTTCCTTTGTTTCAGTTCCCTGATCCGTAAAATAAGAATAATAACATTTATCAGGTTATTGTGAATGTTAACATTAGCTAACATTTAGTGAATGCTTTCTAGGTGCTGGGGATTTTTCTAAATGCTTTTTATATATTCTTACAATGCATTTTTGAAGTAGATTCTTTATTATAGTTAAGTTATATTAGGTAATTTGCCCCAAATCACACAATTATTAAATTGTGGAGCTGAGGTTTGAACCCAGGAATTTGGATTCCAGAATCCATACTCTTAACCACTAAATGAGATGCTTTGCATAAGAGAGCATGTGCCAAGGTCTCAGCAGAGTATCTAGTACACAACAGAACTCAGTACAAGTCAGCTAGTGAGATTTCCATCAGAAAGATCTAAAACAGTTGCAATCCTGCTAAGATGAGATAGGAAATATTTCTTAATTTATTTTCTCATAAGAGAAACAGCAGTGAACACTAACTGTAAATTAATTTAAATTTAATTTAAAATTATGCCCTTACTATAGCAAATATTAATTTATTGATAGCAAATAGTATTGGTTGCCAATATATTTCATCTCTACTTAGAAATATTATTTGAAGATATACTTCTTTGTATAGACACAATGGCATGGTATTAGAACTATGTCCTTCGAGAGTTTTTCAATAGTATAGTTTAACAAAAGCATAAACTCAAGTAATTTAATAATATCTTCCAAATTCAACATCCTATTAGTTGTATATTTAAACAAAGGGAGCGCTTAAATCATTGCTATAACATAATTTGAATGCTTAGAATTAAACTCTATCTAATTTCGGCGATTCTGAACATTTCTGTTGAAGGTATTTGCTCTGATATGGTCTTTGCAAGGTATCTTCATCCACAAAAATTTAGAAACACTAATATACATGATTGGAACATGGTGAGTTATACGGATTTAATTTATGTTGTTTGGGCATAGTTAAGTTTTAGCCTCACGTGGTTTCACGAAGGAGATCTGACCCAAGGTTCAGTTTAAAGGACTGATGGTCAAGGTTTGGCAGTGTAGGAACAAAAAAAAAAAATTTCAGGCAAGATTCATAAGTAGAATCAAACTGAGAGAACAAGGATATGAGATCACAATACATAAGATGGGGATGAATTTTGAGCTCTGAGAGAGAGACAAGAGGCTTTCTGTAAATAGCACTAAAACACTGGATAACATATTTTCCTGATTCAGAGAATGATAACAATTCTGATTTTCTGACTAGGAAGTAGGAAGATATGATTATCTTTATCACCTGGAAGAAGACAAGAGAAACTATGCTTAGCCAAATGCTAAGGACTATGCATAAAGACAAAAATTCGTATCTTAGAGCCTCAGGAAGTAACTTGATTACTCTAAGTTTCAGCCATTTGATTAATTAATAGTGAACGCAGTATGTAACCAGGGGCATGTCTCTAATTTTAACTAAGGCGATGAAGAAGAAAACTTTCATACCTTCTAGATTCATTAGTTAATGTATTCATTACACAAACGTCTGGTAAGAGCTTATTATCGGCCAGCTAATGTGCTGGGCCCTGGGAGTACCAAGATCGATAGAGGACCATTATAGTCCTCTACTAGCTCACAATTAGGTAATGAACAAGTGGATTTTCTCTTGTCTAAGTTATTATGTGGAATTTTATCCAGATCCAAAGGACAATGATTTTATGCCCAAAGAAATCCTTCAAAAGCTTTCTAGTAAGAAAGAATCAAAGGTAGTCATACTGATGTGCACAACAGATTGGGTGGTGACCACATGGACGTTCTGCAAGATACCATTTTTATTCAACTCAAGTCCTGTTGGTATTTCTTTTTTCCTTAGCACATGCCACTGAAAAAATTAAACTCCTCTAGAAAGCATCAGATTGCCTAAAAGAAAGTTAATGTGTCGTCTGGATCCTAATAGTTAAATGTAATGGCACTATTTTTCAAACACTGTGAAGTGACATGGCTATGGCGGTCCCTAAGTGGGACCCTTGTTGTCTCTCTCCTCAATCTCACAGGAGCGCCTATGGCTAGGTATAAATAATTCTCAGAACGCTTTATATAGGCACGCAAGGAATAAATATTATTAAATTCATTATTACATGAAAGGGAAGAACTCAAATAAATTGATAAAAGACACACACTAATTAAAACACAGATTTATGTTTACGGCTTACTCTAGCAACATAATGGATAAACTTGAAATGTATTAAAGTAGACCTTTCAAGTAGGGGTTTGATAATAGCTCTTTGCAGAGTTTGAACAACAAATAGTCTTTTTATAACTAGCATGGAAAAGCAGAAATGAATATTAAATTATATATTTAGAAACTCATGTCTGTTTTAAAAATTAAACGTGCATCATGAATATGCAATTATATTAACATCAGCTGATTACTACTAGAGTGTATATTTTACATTGCTGCTATAATGCAAGAAATAGATTTAACTGGTCTGTGAAAAGATGTACAAATCTCTACAGGGCATATTAGATTTTTCATAAGAATGCTTCAGAAAGCTTAGCTGCTGCAGGGCTGCTGGTGAGGAACCGTCCTTACAGGGCTTCGTATGCAGACTGCCGGCTCTCCACTAGAGGGAGATCGTTAGGAAATGCAGGGACGTTTTCCTACACGCAAGGGAAAAGCAAGAGGTGGAATCCTCATTTCCATAGAATCAGGCTTTTCTCCCTCCGTACTCCTACACGTTTGTGAGTAGAAAGAAGCAAATTAAAAAAAAAAAAACNTCTACAGGGCATATTAGATTTTTCATAAGAATGCTTCAGAAAGCTTAGCTGCTGCAGGGCTGCTGGTGAGGAACCGTCCTTACAGGGCTTCGTATGCAGACTGCCGGCTCTCCACTAGAGGGAGATCGTTAGGAAATGCAGGGACGTTTTCCTACACGCAAGGGAAAAGCAAGAGGTGGAATCCTCATTTCCATAGAATCAGGCTTTTCTCCCTCCGTACTCCTACACGTTTGTGAGTAGAAAGAAGCAAATTTAAAAAAAAAAAAAACTACCCACATATATTAAAACATACTTATTTAAGAATTAATTCTTAGGCCACAATGAACCATGTTTCGTAATCATGAACATTGAAGAGACTTCTCTAGGAAGCTGTTCCTGTTTCTCTCCTGGTCATAGGAACATTTCAGGAGCTAGTGTTGGATCATATTTCCTACAGATTTTCAAGAATTTTAAAGGGAATGTGCGGAGTAATTCACTAAAAACAGTTTGATGTCTACCTTTAATAATCTCTGTGGCTGCAAATGACATTAATAGACATTATTTTTTAAAATCATATTTATAAAGTATTAATGTTTGTGGAAAAGTGTAGTTAATCATTTTAAGGACCAGAAGAATTGATGTGTATTAAAGCATGAAGGAATTCCAGGCATTCATCTGTATGAGAAGTCAGTCAGAGACACAATTCTTTGTGAATAAANGCTAGTGTTGGATCATATTTCCTACAGATTTTCAAGAATTTTAAAGGGAATGTGCGGAGTAATTCACTAAAATTATCAAACAGTTTGATGTCTACCTTTAATAATCTCTGTGGCTGCAAATGACATTAATAGACATTATTTTTAAAATCATATTTATAAAGTATTAATGTTTGTGGAAAAGTGTAGTTAATCATTTTGAGGACCAGAAGAATTGATGTGTATTAAAGCATGAAGGAATTCCAGGCATTCATCTGTATGAGAAGTCAGTCAGAGACACAATTCTTTGTGAATAAATACTAGTTTAAAAAAGGCTATAGCCCTGAATTTTAAGCATACGACTTTCATTTTAAATTTCAATGTTTTAATATAAACCTAAAATTCATTGATTAAATATAAACAGTGTTGTTTCTAGGTTATTTCCTGTGAATTCAAAACTATTAAAATTTCTAAATTGCATAGAAACAGGTTTCCAAAACTTTAATGATGAGGTTATTAAAATATAATAACCCTAACTAGTTCTTCTTTCTCTCAAATTAAGTGACATGGATTACTTCAGCCTGCTCCTTCTTTCCCTCTTTCCATTCTGCCATGTTCCTGTCTTCCCTCCTTCCTTTCCTTCTTCCTCCTCCCATTGTCCCTTCTTTTTTTCTTTGTTTCTTTTCTATAATGATCATGTGGAAATGGATGCTAAAGTAGGCTTTGGTTTTTCAAATTTGAGTGACTAATGACCAAAAAAAAGGGGTAATTTTTACAGAAAACTGTATATTTTGTTGGAGGGGAAAAAAGTGTAATAAAGAGAGTTTGAGTAACCCATCTCATTTTAACCCACCCCAGACAGTATCGATAAGTGTGTTTGTGAAGTGTTGAAATACTCCTGAAACACGTCTTTCTAAAGACTTGTTAATTAAGTGGACATTTTTGTGATTTCCTGGTACCAAGGGTATCCCCATTTACATATGTTTAAAACTTATTTACTGTGATTGTTGGTGGGAGTTCAAGGATTCTGGAGAGGAAAAAGATTCTTTCTGTAGCCTTCTGTCACGGCAAACAATAGCATCACAATACTAAACTCAACTAGTGTTCATGACTGTTGTGTTCAATTTCACACTAAATTTGGTCTCTTTCTCATGGGGCAAGACTCTGATTCCGCCAGTTATATGATATGGGAAAGCACTCTGTTGCTATAATACCTGCCATGTGATCCATGTGTAACAGAATGACTTTTAAATTGATTTAGAATTATTCATTCTAAGCATCCACTATCTCATTAAATTGGATGGGATTAAATTTTCTCATAAAAATTAGGCAGAATTTAATCTACTATCTTAAGGCACATTGGACTGTAACTTTGGTCAGAGAAAATACCAGAATGTAGAAAGACTTAAAGCTTATTTTATCTAATAAGCCATATAGAAGTTAAATTGTAATTCTTTGAGTTCAGGTTTTTTTCATAATATACAAATTCTTACCAATGTTGTAAAAATAACACAAGGTTACACTGTATATTCTGGATTGTTAGGTTTAATTACTTTTGAAATAAACACAGTGAGCACATTGTGAAGAGGGTCACAGGAAAGGTAAGATGGATGCCTTTAACTCCAATTAACTTGATTTACTTAAAAACAAAGGATCTTTCTTTTGCCATCAGCAGAAGACTCAATATTCTGAACAAGTTTGGATATGTAAAGGTTGTAAATTTTATCTTTTTCCTTTGTGGAGAAAAGTTATTTGGCTTATAATTATTAATGATCAATTGTTAATGAAAGCTAATCATACTGTCGACTTCTTATTTTTAAGAATGCTTATAATGTAAAATTAACTTCTTGAATCCCTTAGATTGATATATATGTCTAAGTGGTAAATTTTTGTAATGATATTCACTTAATAAATTTAAGGGGGACACAATTGAGAAGTCAATTTGGCAAAATTGAGAAAAATTACAGTGAAAGAATTTAAGTATATAATTGGATATGAACTGTAGTAGGACTCATTTATTTTCCAAAATAAAATTTTAGGATAATATTTGTCACTTTTAGTGAAGTTGATTTTATTTTTAACATACTCAATTTCTTTTATAAAAGGCAAAATGTATTAATTACCTGTTAGCAAAAGAGAACACAGATCCTGATGAAGAAATCTAAATTTCATCTAAATTCCCTTTTAGAAATTACCACAAATTAACAAATTGTTTAAGTTCGTTTTCTTTCTTTCTTTTCTTTTTCTTTCTTTCTTTCTTTACTTTCTTTCTTTCTTTTCTTTCTTTCTTTCTTTCTTTCTTTCTTTCTTTCTTTCTTTCTTTCTTTCTTTCTTTCTTTTTCTTTCTCCCTCTGTCCCTCCCTCCCTTCTTCCCTCCCTCCTCCCTTCCTCTCTCTCTCCTTCCCTTCCTTTTTAATTAGTCATTTTTAATTGAAGTATAATTAACATGCAGTGTTATTCAGTGTCAGGTGTACAATATGACATGATGATTCACTATCCATCTCCCAGTGCTCACTATAATAAATGTTGTCATCATCTGTTGCCAAACAACATTATTACAATCTTATTAACTGTATTTCCTATGCTATATTTTTTATCTTGGTGGCTTATTTATTTTTTAACTGGAAATATGTACTTTTTAATCCCCTTTGTTTTCACCCATCCCACCCCCCTATTACCCACCTCCCCTCTGGCAACCATGAGTTTGTTCTCTGATGCTAAGAGTCTGTTTCTATTGTTGTTGTTGTTTGTCTCTTTTTTTCTTTGTCTATTTGTTTTGTTTCTTAAATTCCACCCATGAGTGAAATATATACCCAATGCTTGCTTTTTCATATAGAAAATTAAATTGGTAGAGACAGAGAAACTTGTCACTGAAAATTCCTAAACCCAGTGATCACCACTGTTAGCATTAGATGAACAGCTACTTATCTCTTATTTTTTCTCCAAAAAATATGACACTTCCCATGTTAATGGACAAAAATGTATGTCGTCCTTTTTAATAGCTCACTAATCAATTTTATTGACATATCATTATAGTCCTAGCTTGTTTTCTTGCATTTTTCTTTACTGCACTTTGCAGATATTGTGTTTTTTAACAAATAGAACGTTTGTGGCCCTGAGTTGAGCATGTCTAATTGGCACCATTTTTCCAATAACATTTACTCATTTCATGTCTCTGTGTCACATTTGAGTAATTTCACAATATTTCAAACCTTTCCATTATT
The DNA here is from genome assembly GCF_002007445.2 of Ailuropoda melanoleuca. Classification (NCBI taxonomy): domain Eukaryota; kingdom Metazoa; phylum Chordata; class Mammalia; order Carnivora; family Ursidae; genus Ailuropoda; species Ailuropoda melanoleuca. Next base: position 30,582,819 of record NC_048218.1, read on the forward strand.
ATTATATTTGTTATGGTGATCTGTAATCAGTGATCTATGGTGTTATCACTGTAATTGTTTTGGGGTGCCACAAACCATGACCAAATAAAATTTCAAACTTAATAAATGTTAGTGTGTGTTCTGATTGCTCCACTGACCACTGTTTGCCTCTCTCTCTCACTCTCTCTCCTTAGGCCTCCCTATTCCCTGAGATGCAACAATTTTGAAATTGGGCCAGTGAATGACCCTGCAGTGGCCTCTAAGTGTTCAAGTGAAAGGAAAAGTCATACACTTCTCACTTTAAATCAGACCTAGAAAAGACTCAGCTCAGTGAAGAGGGCATGTCAAAACTGAAGATAGGCTCTTGTGCCAGTGAGCCAACCTGTGAATGCAAAGGAAAAGTTCTTGAAGGAAATTAAAAGTCCTAGTCCAGTGAACTCACAAATCATAAGGAAGTAAAACAGCCTTATTGCTGATAAGGAGAAATTTTTAATGGTCTGGATAGAAGATCAAACCAGCCATAACATCCCCTTAAACCAAAGCCTCATCCAGAGCAAGGCCCTAATTCTCTTCAATTCTGTGAAGGCTGAGAGAGCTGAGGAAGCTGCAGAAGGAACGTCTGACGCTGGCAGAAATTGGCTCATGAGATTTAAGGAAAAGTCATCTGCATAACATAAAAGTGCCAGGTGAAGCAGCAGGTGCTGATGGAGAAGCTGCAGCAAGCTCTCCGGAAGATCCAGCGAAGATCACTCATGCAGGTGGCAATACTAAATGCAGATTTTCGGGGTAGATAAAATCACCTTCTACTGGAAGAAGGTGTGATCTAGGACTTTCATAGCTTGAGAGAGGAAGTCAGTGTCTGGCTTCAGAGCTTCAAAGGACAGGGTGACCCTCTTGTTAAGGGCCTAATGCAGCTGGTGAGTTTAAGTTGAAGCCAATGATCATTTACTGCTCCAAAAATCCTAGGGCCTTCAAGGGTGATGCTACATGTACTGTGCCTGTGCTCTATAAATGCAACAACAAAGCCTGGATGACAGCACACCTGTTTACCACATGGTTTACTGAATATTTTAAGCCCACTGTTGAGACTTACTACTCCAAAAATAATTGTTTTTTTTTCTTCCAAAATAGGACTGCTCATTGTCAATGCACCTGGTCATCCAAGAGCACTGATGGAGATGGACAATGAGATGAATGCTGTTTTCAAGGCTGTTAACACAACATCCAATCTGCAGCCCATGGATCAAGGAGTCATTTCAACTTTAAAATCTCATTATTTAAGAAATACATTTTGTAAGGCTATAGCTGCCACACATAGTGATTCCTCTGATGGATCTGGGCAAAGTCAATTGAAAATCTTCTGGAAAGGATTCAGCATTCTGGATGTCATTAAGAATATTCATGATTCATCAGAAGAGGTAGAAATATCAATATGGGGGCGCCTGGGTGGCTCAGTCATTAAGCATCTGCCTTTGGCTCAGGGCGTGATCCCAGAGTCCTGGGAATCGAGCCCCACATCAGGCTCCTCCACTAGGAGCCTGCTTCTTCCTCTCCCACTCCCCCTGCTTGTGTTCCCACTCTTGCGCTGTCTCTCGCTCTCTCAAATAAATAAATAAAATCTTTAAAAAAGAATATCAATATGAACAGAAGTTTGAAAGAAGTTGATTCTAACCCTCATGCATGACTTTGAGGGGTTCCAGACTTCAGTGCAGGATGTAACTGCAGGTGTGGTGGAAACAGCAGAAGAACTAGAGTGAGAAGCGGAGTCTGAAGATGGGACTGAATTACTGCACTCACAGGATAAAATTTTAAGGAATGAGGAGTTGCTTTTTCTGGATGAGCAAAGAAAATAGTTCTTGAGATGGAAACTACTCTTGGAGAAAAAGCTGTGAAGATCATTGAAATGAGAACAAAGGATTTAGATTATTACAGAAACTTAGTTGGTAAAGCAGCGGCAGGGTGTGAGAGGACTGAAAGAAATTCTACTGTGGGTAAAATGCTATTGAACAGCTTGTATGCTACAGAGAAAGCATTTATGAAAGGCAGAGTCCATCCATACAGTAAACTTCACCGTCGTCTTATTTTAAGAAATTGCCACAGCCACCCCCAACCTTCAGCACCCACCACCCTGGTCAGTCAGCAGCTGTCAACACTCAGGCAAGACCTCCCCCACTCCATCAGCAAAAAAATCAACTCACTGAAAGCTCAGATGATTGTTAGCATTTTTAGCAATAAAGTAATTTTTAATTGAGGTATGTGCATTTTTTAGACATGATGCTATTGTACACTTAATAGACTACACTGTAATGTGAATATAACTTTTGTATGCATTGGGAAGCCAAAGATTCATTTAGTTTGCTTTATTGCAATATACACTTTATTGTGGTAATGAGGAACCAAACCTGTAATATGTATTTATTTACCTGTTTTCACTCATGGAAATTTACTTCATTTCCAGTTTGTCACTATTATAAAAAACTTCAGTGAACAATGCTGTAGAGTATTTTTGCATTGAACTGCTATCTTGTTGACATTAAAAGTTAGAAATGAAATTAGCTTAATCAAAGGGAACACAGTTTTAAAGTTGGTAACCATTACCAATCTACGCACCTAATGAGTATTTCTGATTCATTTTCTCACTAACAGTCATGACATTCTCAATAAGAATCATGCTTTAAACCATCATAGTATTTGCCAATCTAGAAGATAACTGTATTCATCACTTTTTAAATTTGCATTTCCTTTGTTGCAAATAAACATGACTGTATTAGCATGTAATTATCAGACAAAGCTATTTCTTCTTTCATGAATTCTCCATTCCAATCTTTTGTCTATTTTTCTCTTGGCATTGTACACCTTTTTAGTAATCAATTGAATTCCTTGTACATTAGGGAAAATCAGTGTTTGCTATGTATCTGGCAGTTATTCTTTAAAAAAAAAATAATAATTATTATTATTATTATTTGTGATTCAAGCCAGGTAATATTTTTCTTGTATCATGTTTGGCTAATATATAATGAGAAAGGCCTTTATATCCCAAATATTTTTTAAAAGATACCATTCTAAATTTTCTTCTATTATTTTTCATTGCTTTAAATAGAAATGTGTGTGTGTGTGTGTGTGTGTGTGTGTTTAAGGATTGAGGTAGGTACTTCAATATAATTTTTGCTTAACAAATTACAATTGAGTTAGAATTTAAAAACATAGGCTTTGGAGTACCACACGTTTTAGTTCAAATCTCGGTTCTGCCATTCAGTATCTCTATGACTTTGAGCCTAATCTTTCGGAAACTTTGTTTCCCTAGCTATAAAATGTAGCTGATGATTATAATATCCAGTTCACATGGCTCTTGGGATGGCTGAATGAAACACAGTGACATCACACTGGAAACACTCGATGAATGATGGTTCTTGTTTTTATTAGTTGTCTTGCTAGCCATGAGTCCCAAAGTCATTTGTCTAACATAAAGTCTTTTGAGATTCCAATTTATAGTTAATTTTATTTCTGGATTCTCACATGTTTTATCTTTCTATTTGTCTTTGACAGTAATAACACATGGTTTTCGTAACTGTAATTTTATGCTATGTTCAGATTTCTGAAAGATCAAGAGCTCTCTTTTTAAGAAATGATCTGTAGGTTATTCTCCTGTTACTTTCTAGATATAATAATGCTGTCATGTCTTCCTTACATTCATACAGCCACTGAACTATGTGTTTAGTGAGTGTCTACTAGGTACCAGACAATATTCAAGTCTGAGAAGTAGTCAAGTAAGCAAAACGGACAATAATTCCTACCTTTATGAAGCTCAAATTTTAGTAGGGGGAGATAAACAAATATAACAATATATACCGTATTATATGGTGATAAGGAATATGGAAAAAGTAAAGTAGTGAAGCAGTTTAATTATATCTTGCTTATAGGGTCTTCAGCCAAGCCCTGACAAACTCGAGGGAGCAGACTATGTGAGTTCGTGGGAAGAGCATTCTGGGCAAAGGGATCCACAAGTGCTGAGGCTTTCAGGTGGGAACATTTCTAGAGTGTTTGAGGGACATTAGGAATTTCAGTGGGACTCAACCTGAATGAATGAGGAAAAGAATAATAGCGGAAGAGTTAAAAAAGAAAGAGGTCAGAGAAACATCCTGCCATTCTTGTAGGGCGAATGAGCTGAGAAGACAATGGGGGCATTTTGGGCAAAATAAATAAATAATAATAACCTAACCTGATTTAATATGAAGGGGGTCAGCTTGTGTGCTGGGTTGAGAATAGACTGTACGGAGGCAAATATGGATAAAGGGAAAACAGTGGAAAGGTACCTGCATTGCCCTCCACGAGAGATGATAGCAGTTTGGGTCAGTGTGGCAGAGATGGGGGAAGGATATAAATTCTTACATATGTGTGAAGGATTTGTTTCATTTTGGTTTGAATGTTGGGAATAAGAATGAGATTAGAGTTAAAGATAATTTCAGAGATTTCTGTCCTCAGCATCAAAAAGAATAAATAGATTGCTATTTTCTGAGATGGGGAACACTCAGAAGAGTAGGTTTGCTGGGGAATGGAAGTTCAGAATTTTGTTTTTACTGGATATTGGATTTTTAGAACCTGTTAGTCATCCAAGTGGCGAAAATTATGAAAATGAAATTTAGAATGTTATGATTGTTTGGATGCGGAAGGCAGTAACAGAGGCAGAAATCAATGATCAGTGCCTACATAGCATAATTAAAACCCAGAGTGAATAATTTTTTAATACCCTGCTCTTCCATATGACAAAATTATTTTGTCATAATCACGATAATTAATAATTATCATTATTTTCTTGATTCATTCTTTAGTTGTAAAATGAAAGTTAATAATTAAAAAGAATTAACTTCAAAATAAGATGCTAATCAAATTGAGTAAAATATTTCATGTATAAACTAAAATTTACTCTTGCCAAACAAATATACTTTGCAGTTCACTCTTCATCAGTTCTAAATTTTAAACACATGCACACACACACACACACACACACACACACTCCAATATTTATTCTATCACATAGAACGGGAACTCAAGTAACTCAAATTCTATTTCTTTACTTTTATAATTAAGACGCTATCAACTTTAAAGGCAAGAATATATGATACCACAAAGTTTGGAGACACAAATCTCAAAGGGAATTCAAAACGGTTCTGAACCCTAAGAGTTGACTCTGGAAATGAACCTGTGTGACAGAGTCCATATGTGTCAATGGCTGACTGTATAACTTGGGAATTCTCTTAATGAATTTTCATGTAAAACATACCATTTTTATAATATATTTTGCTAATTTGAAAATTTCATTAAAACTTGACAGGAAGCACAACTGCCTACAGCTTACACCAATAAGATAGTCTTTTTAAAAGAATTTATTAGAGAAAGAGAGTGTGAAAGTATGGGGGGGAGGGGCAGAGGGAGAGGGAGAAGCTGAGCAGAGAGACTGCCCTGCCTTGACGCTTAATCCCAGGACCCTGAGATACTGACCCGAGCAGAAGTCAGACACTTAACCGACTAAGCCACCCTGGCGCCCACACCCTGCCAAGTAAGATATTTTTTAGGGGAAAAATTATTTTATCACTGATATTGTTTAGAATTGATAGTACATGAAAATAAAAAGGAAACTAAATTTATTTATTTATTTTTATTATTTATTTATTTTTTTATCTGCACAACCATGTTTTAATTTATCTATCAAATCATGCTACTCAGGGCTGACATTCCCTGATT
>NC_048218.1:30588639-30611898 GCF_002007445.2 Ailuropoda melanoleuca
TGGAAAGGGCACAGGCTTTAAAGTCAGATGGATATCGGTTTAAAATTCCAGCTCCACCACTTACTAGCAGTATGACCTTAGAAAATCTAAATATACTTTTTGAAGTGGTGGTGGTATTGTTTTTATTTGTAAAATATGTTTACTGTGAAAATTAAATGAGATAATACATAATATTCCTGGCGTATTAGTTGATGTCCCTCCATATCTTATATTAAACATGCGTAGTAAAGTTTGTTTAAAACAATTAACATTGGTATAGAGTGTGATTACATTATTTCATGATTTTTTTTCATAAATTTTGTCCACAGAACATTATTATCTCTTACCTGTCCAGTTCTGTGCAGGGTAATTGAGATATAAAAATAAACACAAAGCTTGATTCCATTCTTTGAGGACCTTCAGACTAATGGGATATGGACATCAGTGAGAAGTAATACTACCTTTATAATATTTTATAATTGGAGAAATAGAAGTAACATTCATCTTACACCCCAGCTGTGCTATCATAAAAGCATTATTGCAACTGCTAGCATTTTTAAAGTTCAACTTTGGATTTGTTTGAATCTATTTAAGAATGAGGATTTGCTGATTTTGGAAATTCAGTATGGAACTAAGACTGGATGCCTTACCAAGAGTTTTTCTTTGTTTTTACTCAAATGTTTTGGTTTATTTAACCAAAAAAATTTTTTTTCGTATTTCAAATTAGTGACTAGTTTATCTTATTTCATAATGCTTACAAATAGGAAGATATAAGTATTCCATATCTGACCTCTAGTGGTAGGACCTGTCACTTAGCACACTATATGAAGTTTGTGTATAGTATACATAGAGTTGTGTGCTCCAAGAAATTTTTACCTTCTGTTACATACTCATCAACACTAGATGGTGCTGTGGGCTTAAATAAGTTTTCTGGTTAGAGGGTTCAGCCATCTTTTGTTTTATCAAAATCTCTTGTTATAGCATTTGTTTCATTAAAACCTGTTTTAATAGTTGAAAATGCTGAGTTATTAATAAATTTTTACTTCTAAAGTTAGTGGTGGTTCATGGTGTCTTTACTCTTTTTTTTTTTTTTAAGATTTTTAAAATTTCTTTATTTGACAGAGATAGAGACAGCCAGCGAGAGAGGGAACACAAGCAGGGGGAGTGGGAGAGGAAGAAGCAGGCTCATAGAGGCTGAGGCTCATAGAGGAAGAGCCTGATGTGGGGCTCGATCCCACTGTGCCACCCAGGCGCCCCCATGGTGTCTTTACTCTTATATAGATTCTAATTACACATTGCTCCTTATACTTACACAAACTAAGATGTCTTCACATGTGGGACAAAATAGAAACATAAATCCTGCTTCTAAAAATGCTTTCAGAGAGAATTTTACCCTTCAAATTCTGTTTTATATAGAGAGCTTAACTTAGAGAAAATAATACTTTAAGTCATATAGCACAATCTTTCTGCCTTTTTTCCCCTCTATGTAAAATGGTACTCTTTTTGCATGGAAAGTTAGTTTTTACATTTCTTCTGAAATTCATCTGATTCCCCCCCCCCTTGGTGTCTCTTATCATTGGAGTTCTATCTTTGTCAAGTGCTCCTTATTTACCTGAGAAGTTTTCCTTATAGACACAAAGATTTGGACACCTGTACCAGAAACTCTAATTCACTGAAGCTAGGCAGGCTTGGGTATATGTAATTTTAAAAAATGGTTGGTTCTGTGAAAACGGTATTTTGAAAAGTGACTCTGCACAGTCATGGTTGAGAACTAGTCATGCAGACAGGAAACCATTAGGATTTTTCTGTTGACCAGGAGGAAGAAATAGCTAAGCCAAGCTAAGCTATAAGAGGCAGTCTTTTCTAAGAGACAATTACATTTTCCCTTCTTTCCAGTTTTCCTTATCATTTAGGTGTTGAGATGTTGGGAGGTGGAGCTTCTGGGGAAAAGGGAATGACACAATGATGACAACCTACCCAACCCAACCTCAGGACAGTATGGCTCCTTCATAATGCTATTCCCTAGGTATCAACTTGCTCCCTCTTCCCCTACAGTGAGAGTAGTTCATTCCAATGAGGAATCTCCATTATTTCAACATTTTGGGCAGAAGAAACAATTCTAACTACTTAATTAAGTTTAAGTTTGATTGTTCCTGTAGAATTTGCATTTTGCTTTTGGTTTCTATAGTTAAGAATTATCAAATATCATGCTACTATCATGCTACTGATCTTGGGCAAATTATTGAACATTTCTGTGTCTCCATTTCTCATAAAGCAAAATGACTACAGTAATCCCATTTCATAGGGATGTTGCAAATATTAGAAAGTTTATGTAAATTTCCTAACAATACTTAGCATGAAAGAAACTGCCCAGTTAATGGTAGTTAAAATAATCAATAGTGAATAATAATCTTTGTAGTCCCAGGTAAATAAGCCTTATATTTGTCTTTACTTTTGTGAGATTAAACCTAAGTATATTTGTAAACTTAGATTCTATGTTTTAAAAAATTTTCTAATTTGTTTTATTTTTAAATTCAATTAGCCAACGTATGGTACATCATTAAATTCCATGTTTTAAAACCTGAATAGTTATATTTTTATTTGGAAAAATATTCCTTTTACCACATCTTTTTTGTTTTTTAAGTTTTTATTTAAATTCTAGTTAGTTGACATACAGTGTAATATTAGTTTCAGGTGTACAATGTAGTGATTCAGCACTTCCATGCAACACCCGGTGCTCATCACAAGTGCCACATCTTTTTTTTTTTAATGATTTTTTTGTTATATTATGTTAGTCACCATACAGTACATCCCCGGATTCTGATGTAAAGTTCAATGCTTCATTAGTTGTGTATAACACTCAGTGCACCATGCAATACGTGCCCTCCTTACTACCCATCACCAGTCTATCCCAATCCCCCACCCCCCTCCCCTCTGAGGCCCTCAGTTTGTTTCTCATAGCCCATAGTCTCTCATGTTTCATTCCCCCTTCTGATTACCCCCCCTTCTTTATCCCTTTCTTCCCCTACTGATCATCCTGTTCTTATGTTCCATAGATGAGAGAAATCATATGATAATTGTCTTTCTCTGCTTGACTTATTTCACTTAGCATTATCTCCTCCAGTGCCGTCCATGTTGCAGCAAATGTTGAGAATTCGTTCTTTCTGATAGCTGAGTAATATTCCATTGTATATATGGACCACAGCTTCTTAATCCAGTCATCTGTTGAAGGGCATCTCGGCTCCTTCCATGATTTGGCTATTGTGGACAATGCAGCTATGAACATTGGGGTGCATATGGCCCTTCTCTTTACTACGTCTGTATCTTTGGGGTAAACACCCAGTAGTGCAATGGCTGGATCATAGGGTAGCTCAATTTTTAACTTTAAGGGACCTCCACACTGTTTTCCAGAGTGGCTGTACCAACTTGCATTCCCACCAACAATGTAGGAGGGATCCCAAAAGGAGACTAAATTTAAATCAGTTTTATCATCATTTAAAAATTTTCTACAGTGTCTGCCCCCTTATTGTCTGTCCACAGGGCAGATACTCCTATTACTATGCCCTTAGTATGCCAATCTCAAAGATGACATACATCTTTCTATTTTGGGTAACTTTTTTTAAATTGAAAGTGCCTCCAAATAAAATACAGAATAGAAACTGAAATAGGAAATGGAAGCTACATTTTCAACCAGATCCCCAGATGAATCCTATGTAAGATAAAGCTCCTGGATTTAAGGTTGAATAGAAAACTAGAAAGCAGAGAAGAAAGGATCTGAGTGAAAGGAGGACAGCTAGAAGAATCCTAGGGCAATAATCATACCTCCTGAAATGAGGCTTGACTATCTGATTTGCTTTGGTTAATAAACGTAAATAGAAATGAGATGGGCCATGTCTGGGCTGTAGCTTCCGGGGTAGGATGTGTGTCACCAAATTCTCCTCTTCTCCTGACATAATGACTGACAAATGCAACACAGAGAAGTTTCCCCATCAGCTTGGGGCCTGAAGTGCAATGATGTAGAGAAGAACCAGGCTTATGTAAGTGAGGAATAAACAGCCTTGTTAGAAACCACAGTGATGTGGGTGTTGTTTATTACTGCAGCATAATCCAACACTTTATGGCTGGTATAAATTACTCGAAGAAGGATGGAGTAAGAAAAAAACTGCAAATTTAAAATAAAGTTCAAATAAGGTAAAGAAGATGGAAGAATGTCTAATGAATTTGTCAGTGAGAAGGTCAATGGTGCATTAGCAAGAGCAATTTCAGCACAGTGGTGGGAGTAAAAGTCAGAAAGATTAATTATCCTGCAAATCATCAGTACTCCATGGACATTCTTTGATATGCAAACAGCAAAGAACCTCCAGGTCTCATCTTCTTCATTACATGTGACAGTTCAAATTAGAAGTCGGTGAATTTGAATTATCAAGCTACATCTTCTAGAGAAAATCAAAAAATATCGATATTGCCAAAATTATTACTTTAAATGCTCAAGAACAATCAGTTTTTATTGTTTATCAACATTATGAAAAATACCTAGTTTTAAACAATAATGTTCTTTAAAGAAATTTTTATCTCAAAATTTGTTAAACTATGAATACGATTTTGGGGGTGGTAGGGGAGGAACTCCAGACTTACCAAATATGAAGAAATGAACATAGCAGAGGTTATCTCCAAGGGACTCTTTTTTGGATGGGGAACCATAGATTAACATGTTTCATTGATTGATTCATTCAATCAACAAATAGGAAGTACCCATCATAAACAAGTCATTTTGTGATACACTGAGGTATTCAAAGGAGGATGATCATAAGTACGTCCTCAACTTCACAGGGCTCATAGTCAAGTGAATTTCATGCAAAATTATCATGAACATTTTAAAGTTCAAAATGCATGTTCAACAATGTCATCTGTTTTATATGTGTTGTGATAATTTAAAAATATAAATATTTTGATACTCCTTCCTTTGAGAGGTGCTGTTTAATATTCTTCCCTTTGAGCTTGAGCTGGATTAGTTATATATTGGTTACAAATAGAATACAGAGAAAGTGATGGTATGTGCCTTCAGAGATGAGGGGGCTTAAAAGACATTGTAGCTTTCTTCTTGCTCTATATCTCTTGGATTACACACTCTGGAGAAGTTAGCTGCCATGTTGTAAACATATTCAAGCAGTTTTGTGGAAAGTTCATGGGGCAAGGAGCTGCAGCTTCCAGCAATGGCCACGTGAGTGAGCCATCTTGGAAGACAAACCCTTAGCCCTAGTCAAGCGGTCAGGTGACTGAAGCCCCCACTGACGCATTGATGGCAGCCTCATGTGAAATCCGAGCCAGAACCATACTGCTAAGTTACTCCTGAATTCCTTACCTTCAGAAACTGTGCAAGAAATAAATAGTTGTTGTTGAAAGCAGCTAAGTTTTAGACTCTTAACTATAGAGAACGATCCGCTGGTTACCTGAGGGGAAGTGGGGGGGGGATGGGTTAAACAGGTGATGGGGATTAAGGAGGGCCCTTGTGATGAGCACCAGGTGATGTATGGAAGTGTTGAGTCACTAATTCTATACCTGAAACTAATATTACACTGCATGTTAACTAGCTGGAATTTAAATAAACACTTGAAAAAATAACATAAAAAAAGAAATTAAAAAAACAAAGCTGTTAAGTTTGGGGATGATTTGTACAACAATAGATAACTAATGCATTTATCTATTTACTAATGTGTTGCACAATATAGGATTTCTCTTTCTATCTCCTGCACACACTCTGTATTACAACCAACATAACACAATTAATTCCCCATTCTTTCAAAAATTCTCACATAGTATGTATTTCACATAATAATTATATATAATATAATATTTCCATTTTGCATACTCTCCAACAGAGACTCACTTTACAATAATTTGTTCTTTAATTAAACTCTGAAATAAATACTTTTTTCTCTAAGACAACTAAGTTGCTTCAACATTTATTCACAATGCCTCAAATAATATTTTTGGGGGGCAGAAATGCATCTCAATTTAATGGAAGAAATACCATTTTAGTAAAATGATGCTTTGTTTCTAGAATCTTTTTGATTGGAAAAAAATACAATTAAAACCTTAGCAACAAAATAGAAAACTTGAATTTTTGCTTTGACTGGAGAAATAAGCTGGAGAATTATGTCTATTACTAATTACGTGCATTTATAATTATGTTCACCTTGCCTATGTATAGTAAGAACAGCCTGGGTCTCAGAACTAGAAAAAGGTGGGTTTGAATATAGACAACCTGCCATATTTTATATATTAGGCAAGGTGTTAAATCCCTTCCCTTTTACACTTATCCCTTTTAAGCTTTCTCAAAAACCTGAGAAATCTCTGCCCTGCTCATGCCCTCACAAGGACTTTACTGAGAATCTTGAAGTGTTAGGTCTGTAAATCACTGAAACTTCATAGAAAATTTTGTAGGCACATGGCTGTATATATTTTTCTAGGACATGGAAAGTTCATAGAGTTCATCTGGTTTAAAAAAAAAAGTGAAACATCAATGTATACAAAGAATTGTTCCAATTTATGTGTTATTCATAACACACTAAGGTTTTATGAAGATGTGTCACGATCAATCCCTCTTTTTAGATGAGCAAAGGAATAGACAAGGGAAGCCTGAGCAGGCAGAATCTTGTCTTTAGGGAAAATAGTCTCTCTCGTAAATATATGATATATACTATATTACAGAGACATACTCATATGCAAATATTTATAACAGTGAAGATATAGATGTATATATAAAATTCAACATATAAGGTTCCATTCGATGAGGTTTTAATTGCTAAAAATAGTTTCGAAACAACCACCTATGTTGTATGGCTATGCAGGATTCTCGGTGGCATTTGCCTTGAGGTGTGAAGAGGATGTCAGTTAAAAAATGGTATCTGCATGGATTTTTCTGATTAGATGGTTACCTCCAAAATAAGATCGGTTGTCATAGCCAGCAGAAAGCATTTCACATGCCCGAGGCAAACAGTTGTTACCCGTTTCACGTTAAAAAAAAACAACGAATAACGAAAGTGGCAAAGGATTCCCTGAGATAGCAAAATTCATTAAAGTAACCTTAGGACTGATGCTTTTTTTCTTGTTTATTCAATGTCTAACCACTCAGTGTAATACTTACCACATGGATTCTGATTCCTGGCATCTCTTTGGAGTTAGTCTTGGTGCTTCTTGCGTGAGAACGCTAAGCTGACCTTGATACCCACGCTCTCAGAATGTGGCCCATGTTTTAAAATAATCAAGCATTCTTGTTTTGAACCTGATACAATTCTAGAGTTCCATTTTGTCCATAACCAGGGTACTAGGACTCAACAGGTATCTTCGGCAGAAAAGATATTGGGCACCTGGCTGGCTCAGTTGGTAGAGCATGTGACACTTGATCTTGGGGGTCATGAGTTCAAGCCCCAAGTTGGGTGCGCAGATTACTTAAAAAAAACATAAAAAAAAAGAAAAAAAAGACATTTTATAGCAGGCTGAACAGTTGAGAGTTATTACAGTAATCAAAGAAAGAGATGATGGTGTCTTAGATCAAGGAGCAGTGGAAGTAGAAAGTGGTTGGATTATGTATGTATTCTGAGGGTAAAGCCACATCTGTTAATGCACTGAATGAAAGAGACAGAAGCAGACACACACACACACACACACACACACACAGTCAAAAATAATTTCAAGGTTTTTTGTTATAGTTTTGGGTTTTTTTGTTTGTTTTCCTTTGTTTTTTGTTCTTTCTTCTGAGCAATTGGAATACAGGCATCACCACTGAATGAGTTGGGAAGGATATTCTATAATTTGTTCACAATCTTTCAATTCATATGTATGTATATGTACATGTTTCATTTTTTATACAAATTGTAGCATCCTAAAACAATGTCCGGGATCATGCTTTTTTTCTCTTTAAGTGTATCTTGGAGTTTCCCCCTAATTTTCGCAGGTAGATGTATTCGATTCTTTTTAATATCCACACAGCATTAAACATATGCTATAGGTCTAATTTATGTATTTACCACTTTTTATACAGTAGTTTTTAACCCTTTATCTTAGATATACTTTTTGGTTTTATTTTCAGTTTTTTACAATCACAAAAAATGCTGTGATGAACACTCACGTACAAACATCTTTGCACGTATGTGAAAAGTATCTGCAGGATGAATACCTAGAATCAAAAATTCTAGGTCAAGCTTGTGTTCGTTTTGAATTTGGATAAATGTTGAACTTTGGCAATGTTCATTAATACTCCAAGAAGCAATATGGAAGATCCTATTTTCCCATACCTGAACAAGAGGCCATCATTTCCCTTTAAATATATGCCTTATGCCTGATCCTGATTTACAGAGGCATATAGTCTTAGATTGAGTACATGATCTAAAAAAGATTGCAGGCTCACTTTTCTTTAATTTCTTCTTTTAATTTGTTTAATTTTTTATATAATCTCTCCACCCAATATGGGGCTAGAACTCACAACCCCAAGATCAAGAGTCACATGCTCCTCCTACTAAGCCAGCCAGGTGCTCCACTTTTTCTTTAACTTCTGAAGAAGAAGAAAAAAGAATATAGAAAATATAATTTTCAGGCAAAGTAAAAGCATAGATATAGCAACTGAGAAATTGACATGCAGTGTTGATAGTTACTATGAATAATCAATCTGAAGATCATATATGAATATATGAATATGCATTTCAATTGTGCACCCCTTCATAATATATCTAAATATATTATGCGGGTAGAGTAACTCAGTATGTGACCTTAGTATTCCAACAGAAGAATTATAGCTCCCATTTCAGGCCTAAGGACAAATGCATAGTGCTGGATATTTTCCTAAAGATTCCACCAACTTCCTAACTTTAGAGTATGATGTATAGCTAAAATTTAACTTATTTAAAGTGAATTCAAGATATTTGTATATTTTCTACACATTTGTGCTTTATGTATATATGTTTGGCGATTGGAAGAATTCATTCAAAATTATCTATTCTCCCTTGATTCATTCTTCTCTCACTGTGGTGGGTTATTCTACTCCTCAGGATGAGAGACTGAGATAAATTGGGCAAGAAAGAATTTTTTTTTCTTTTTTAAAGATCTTATTTATTTATTTGAGACAGAGAGAGCACAAGTTGGGGGAGTGGCAAAAAGGGAGGGTCAAGCAGACTCCCCACTGAGCGGGGAGCCTGATGCGGAGTTCAATCCCGGGACCTCAAGATCATGACCTGAGACAGAGTCAGACATCTAACCAACTGAGCCTCCCACGCCCCAATGTAAATCTGGTGCTTTATATTTTTCAGGAGTGCAATACAGTCTGAAACCAAAGTCATATTAAAATTTTCCATCTGAATTATAGGAGATCAGGTCTTATAGAAATCAGTGATTAAAAGCTCTGTTAATTGTTTTACAATTGTTAAATTCTTATAAAGTGATACAAGAGGGAAATATCTTCTTACTTTCCTTTCATCTAGTTTTAAGATGCCTTGTTGATATTAGTTTTTACTGGAACTCTTGAAGCTATTTTTTTTTAATATAAATCTATGATATTTTTACTAAATAAGGATTGTTAAAAATATGTGAAAACAGTAATTCTCACTAAGAGTGATACAGAGTTTCTTTTGTCCTGATGACTGACTACCTAGATCTAATGAAAATACTTTAAAAATTTTAGGTTGTCATCTAAAGGAAAACTGATGGTGTTTAATTATTTATATAAACATTTATTAATAATCTACATATTCTTAGTATCATTTTAGTATCACACTAGGTGCTGTAAGTAGAAGAGATGAGTACATAAAATACTGTCTTTGATCACAAAGACCTTACATTTATTTTGGAGAAGTAAAAATTAATATTAATAAGACACAGACTTAATTGCTTTAATCTGTAGTGTACGATCCTGAGTGGACTGGAATCCTCAACTCCCTTTCAGAGCCTTACCTAGCAGATCTTAGAGCTGGTTGTTACCTGTGTTCCTGTTTCTACTGCCATTCTCAAGTCTGGTCTGGGCTCTTGGTGGAAAAGGAGAGCTTGCCTTTGAAAACAGTGCACCATCTCCTGCTCCTACCCACAACTGTTTATCAGTGTTCACAATCCAGGCAATCTTAAGGCTTTGGAGAAATAAATATGGATTCTCCTTAAAGGAAAACTGAACAATCGTATTGTAAATATGTTTGAGTTCAGACAATCCAGAAAACAAAAAGGGTCTGAATGGGAAAATAACACCTTTTGCAGGAAAAAAAATGAGTTTTGAGTTTGACACTGTAGAATGTAAAGGACTTAGAGCAATTACAAGCATGGCAAAAGACATGGGATTCACACTGCTTTGTTCCCTTATTTCTTTACACAATACAATTTAGTTACAGAAATATTTATTTTTGTTCTAAAAATGAAGGTCAGTTTTCCATTATCGGTCTTTGAAAGTTGATCTTAATGAACAAATCTTACCCTAAAGAACTGGAATATGGATTTAACAGACATTAATAAGAAGAGACACAATGAATAATAAAAACATGGTGTAATGTAGAAATCAGCTATGGGAGTCCACATAAGGGCATATTTATAAACATCTATACAAAGTCTTGTAAGAATTTTAAAAAAGTGAAGCAAACTCACAAGTAGGTAATTTCCAAATCACTCATTTATTTTTAGAGAAACATCTCACTTATAAAGTATGGGCATCTCTAAATAGAAAATCTGGATTCTTCATGGATTTCCAGTTTTAAAAATTGCTGCTGATTCGGAGAATAGATGGTCACTGAAGGTGAAAATATGCTTTGTTTCAAGTAATGTAATTCATATGATCATCAAAAACAACACAAAGTAAGAAAGTGCTGAATATCTTTGATAACTGTGGGACATGTGGTGCTTTGTTTACGGAAAACTAACCTATTTCCACTTGTGATGTTAGTATTGTATAATTAAATTGACTATTTGTCAAGTCAGTTTAAAACTATGTCTTAGAGACAAAAGACCAGTGCATTAATCCACTAAGCTATATATCATTTAAGTACTGATCAAGAGGTCAAAGAATGTTTTCAGTGTTTTGTAAAAAAGCATGGCCAGGAGCCTGTGAGAAAAAGTACTGTTAAACAAGAAAGTACCTTGAAATCTACTACTAATTCATTTTTCGATATTTCCTTTCTCATATCCATCTAAATCCTTCACATTCTACTTCATATGTTATTATATAACCAGCAGTCAGAAGAGATAAACTAATTGAATTCAGATTTTTCTTGATCCCGATTAGCTGTGGAATAAAGGATAGTTCTTCTTGAGACTCTTATACTAAAATACTTTTGCTGTTTTCACTTAGAAATCCCTAATAAAGAATGATAAATTAATTTGTGTACTGTCCAGAGAGCAGAGACCAGTTGTCTCTCCCTCAGTATACTTAGAAGAGTTAGTCACTACAGAGAGGTGAAGACAATAAAGTTAGAAAAATTGGTTTGATGACCGAGAACTAGAAAGAATGCCTGTTCATTCTCATACTCTTTTGTGACAAAACAGATGAGATTTATAGGCTGAAAAATGACCCATATGTTGGCTCACTTTCCAATCTTACAGGCTCTTACAATTGTGGACAGGTTAACATGTAAATTCCTTACTTTTTGCTGTCCCTCTGTTGAATTGGGGTTTCAAATGGGGCTTTATTAGAGACAGCAATCCTTGTACAGAATTTGAATAGCTTGACAGTAGTATTATATTCTAAGAGGAATTTTAGGAGCACTTCTTCCAGCACTGGGCTCTCATTGCCATTGTCTTGCTGTGATCATGCTGATGACATGATATATTAGACATGCTAAAAAAGAACCATGATATTGACATATGGGAGGAATATTCTCAGGGGTTGTCTGTCTCAGTGTAGATTATTTACCCTTAAAGCAAAACACACATGGTCCTGGCCTATGCCTGTTAAGCATTTACTGAATCTAGACGACAAAGGTTACACCCAGTGGGAATAAATTTCTAAACTATGAAGCATGACTATATATAAGAAACAGATGAAATATTTTATGTGGCCTATAGCAGATTACACAACATTCCGTACAGTTGTTAATATATAGTAAACCAGAAAAAAATATTACATTTGAAAGAATAACTTTTTAGAAGGGCACAGAGAGTCCTTTGGCTTCCTTTTGAATTAACTAATTTGTTTTTTTCATATTTATTTCTCTTTGTTTCATATTTTTTTCATATTGTCATTGTCCAAAATGGCAACCATAAACAAAGATATAAAAAAGGTCCGGTCTCCCAATTTTCTGCCTCCATAGAAGTTCTCTAACAATGACTGTGAAATTTCCCCCTGATAATGGAAAATCAATATCTTACATTTTCTCTCTATAGATGATTATGCACCACAGGAAAACAATGAGAATATTTCCTTATAATATGTGGCTAATTTTCCTTTTTATGGGACAGAAAGAAAACCACAACACAACTCTTGCTTTCTCTTCCAAACACTTATATTTTTCTTAACTTTAAAAAAGATTACTTGACATTTTCATTAAAAATACTCTTATACATGTACAAAGAAAACATCCTTTTTTTGCCTCTATATTGTTTTGTTCTTTTCAAGGCATACTTGCACTTTTTTTTTTTTTTTTTTTTGGTGTTAGATTCAATTAAATAAATGAAGCACTCAGCACCCATCACTGTCTTATATGTTGGGCACACAAAAAAATAAGACCTAACCATGTCCCAGAAGTGTAACAATCAGGAAATGTAAAGGATACAGATAAGGAACTTAACAATTACGTGATATGTGTTATAAACAAGAAGTACTTAAGGGCCCTATAGAAGGCAAAACAGGATCTTCTGGAGGAAGGCAGATGAAGTCCCAGATGGGATGACATTGACACAGATTTGCAGAGAAAGGCCGTTGTAGACAAGAAATCAGAAGGACAAAAGCGATAGAAGTTTGAAAATGTGTAACTCAGTTTCTGCCATGGTTTGTAGCTTAGAAGAAGTTAATTTTGGATTTGTACAGGTCACCATATTATAACTACTTTTGAAGAAGATGGATATATTTTTGTCATCTGATAATGAGAATTAATAATTTCTACAAATGGGGATTATAAGTGTATTTTATATAATAAAATGTTATAATCTAATGGAGATAATACTGGAGTAAGAGTCAGCAGACCGAAATCTGACACGTGTGTGTGTACCATTCATCATCCTGAAACTCAATTGGTACCCTAACTCCCAGAATATCTGTTGAAGGTAGTCTTGACTGGGCATCATCATGCATTCTGAGAGAAAGAAATAACTCAGCTGCATGTATTCTTGACTCTCTCCCTGCAGAGGACAGGGAATGAATTAGAAAGAGGTAAGTAAATATGATAGCGGGTGAACTAGACCCTATACTAGATTCTGGGCTGCTGGGTTGCTGCATGAAGCCCGGGGGCGGGGGGAATACCATGACTTTAAAGTTTTAAACATGGAAACACCTTAAGTGTCCACCAGTGGATGAATTGGTAGAGAATATGTGGTCTGTATATACAGATGGTCCCAATTTATGACGGTCCAACTCGGAATTTTTCAACTTTGTGATGATAAAGTGGCAACATGCATTCAGTAGAAATTTTGAATTTTGATCTTCTCCTGGGCTAGTGACATTTGGTACCATCCTTTTTCATGATGCTGAGTACTGGCAACAAGCTGCAGGTCCCAGCCAGGCACAGGATCGTGAGGGTAAACAACTGATACACTTGCAATCATTCTGTACCCATACAACCATTTTGTTTTTCACTTTCAGTACAGTATTCAATAAATTACATGAGATGGTCAACACTTTGTTACAAGGTAAGCTTTGTGTTAGATGATTCTGCCCAACTACAGGCTAATGCAAGTGTCCTGAGCACACTTAAGGTGGGCTAGGCTAATCTATGATGTCAGTAGGTTAGAGGTATTAAGTGCATTTTCAACTTATCAAATTTCTAACTTATGATGGGTTTATTGGGACGTTATCCCATTGTAAGTCACAGAAGACGTGTACAAAAAAATATTATCCAGCCATTAAAAAAGGAGGAGATTCGGGGCGCCTGGGTGGCACAATGGTTAAGCGTCTGCCTTCGGCTCAGGGCGTGATCCCGGCGTTATGGGAGAGCCCCACATCGGGCTCCTCTGCTGTGAGCCTGCTTCTTCCTCTCCCACTCTCCCTGTTCCCTCTCTCGCTGGCTGTCTCCATCTCTGTCAAATAAATAAATAAAATCTTAAAAAAAATAAATAAAAAATAAAAAAGGAGGAGATCCTGCCATTTGTGATAACATGGATGGATCTTAAAGGCATTATGCTAAGTGAAATAAGTCAGAGAGAGAAAGACAAATACTGTATGATCTTATTTATATGTGGTATCTTAAAAAAAAAAAAAAAAAAAGCTCATGGAAAAAGAGACCAGATCTGCGGATACCAAAGTTGGGGGTAAGGGGAGGGAAAATTGGATGAAGCTAGTCAAAAGGTACAAACTTGCAGTTACAAGATAAATAAATACTAGAGATGTAACGTAGGCCATGATGACTATAGACTGCTACAGCAACACTGTTGTGTGGGATATATGAAAGTGGTTATGTGACAACATCCTAAGAGTTCTCATCAAAAGGAAAAATAGGTTACTTTTCCTTTATTTTGTATCCTTATGAGATGATGGATGTTAACTAAACTTACCAGGCTTGTCTCATTGCAATATACGTAAGACAAATCATTATGTTGCCCACCTGCATCTTCTACTGTACTGTGTGTCATTATATCTCAATAAAACTGAGAAAAAGGAATACAAATAAAAAATATATTTTAAACAGTCTGAAAGGGAAAATTGAATGTGTGGCCAAGGGGAATTTATTCTATGTTATACAGCTTTGCTGTTCCAACGTTGAGAAACAGGCACTGACAACCAGGGAAATACAAAAACTGAAGAACACCACCATACACATTTAGGCACTAAGACCATTTTTAGTCTAAAGGTGATGGATAATTACTAACATTTCTTGAATGTCTAATAACTTCTGGGCACTATACAGGATACTTTAAAATATGATTTCAGTTAACACACATATACTAACTTTTTGAGATTGTTGATACCCTTTCACAGAGAAGATATACAATTTCCCCAGTATCATCTATTGGTAGAGTAATCAATTTAAATGTAGGTCTCTCACCAAAATTTCATTCCCCCCCTTTTTTTTTCCTAAGCCACATTCCCATTTTTTCCACACTGCTCTCATCAAGTTGGAGACGAGTGAATAGCTTAGGAAGCTAAATTTAAGGATGTAATAGCTGGCCCAACAGCACAAGAATCAATAAAAAACTGCAGGGTGAATAAATCTCTTTCTTCTTGAAAGGATCCATGATGTGAATTCACATGATCCTATCTAAATTAAGCCTGACTTTTGCTCAGTAAGCGGAAATAATTTATGGTAAATGACAAATAAGAAGTGTTCACTAAGTCTTCAAACATCTATTTGAAACCATGTTCTGGGGATTGTGGGCTTTTGTGATCATCTGATTCTTATGTATTCTGGGAAGGTCCGTAATAAAGATATTTCCTGGGTTTAAGCGGAAGGCCAGTTTGAAGGGAAGACTTCGAGGTAAGACTATTGTTTGAACTCTTAATTAGCAGATGGGTCCCTTTGAAAAGAAGCTTGAGGCACCACTGTTTTTCTTCTTGAACAGAAGAGATTACTTCCAGGATAATCTATAATTTACAGGATTTTGAAAGCTGATTGGATAAACTGAAGGTTCAGCACCTATGACAAAGAAGAGGGGGTGGTCCTTTATTTTTGTTATCAGGCACCATGCCAACCTAGCAGATGGTTGAGGTATATATTGAAGGTGTTTGTATATTAAGCGGGTAGAGAGGCTTCCAGGGTCAATGGAAGAAAGAGCTTCACCATGATTAGAAACCAAAACTCTTTTTAAAATGCAGACATAGCTACTCTGGCACCTGAGAACACTTTGGAGAATTGAGATCAATACAGCTCATGAGAAAGAGGCCTATTGACATTCATGAATTAAGAGACAAATTTGGTGGTGGAGCCATGTTTGGGAACAAAGATAGCAATAAAATGGGCCCTGCTAAATCCCAAGGGTAGACCGTGCAAACTCTATTAGCAAATCATGATGGAGTACCTGTGTTATTGAGCCACCGTCAACAAAATTTTAAATTCATAAACACGATACGATATTATGGAAACTTGAAGAAGTTACTGAATGACAGCATGATTAACTGTAACTGAATTAATCATGAATCTGCCACCTGCCTAGAGGTTGCCTCTCCCACCAGAACCTCCGAGATCCTCACTGGTTTTTTGCCTGGGAGCTTCATGCTATCCCACTTGCTTCTGCTTAAGGCTCTGATCCTCAGAGTTATTCTTTAGGGTTTTACTCTTGGCAGAGCTCTGCTAATCTGAGAATCACAAGAATCTGAAAGTACAGGAATGGCTTTAGTATGTGTGTATTTTAAAGTTGGAGATCTGTAAATCATATAACATCAAGAATGGTAAATATTCCCACAATGTTGTGTAGGCTGTACGAACACAAAAATACGTAGGGAATTTGATGTAGCAGGATTTCTGGGTAAGATTTATTTGCTTGATCTAAACATTTTAGAAGAGTGCAGACAGTCACGTTAGGATTTAAGTTTTAAAGCATGATTCAACAAAACGTCAATAAATGCAAATGAGGTTTGTAAAACAAGTTTCATGTGAACCAATATATTGCTCAGCTCACAGAGCTTGCATTTAATTGAAGCTGATCTCATTATACTTTAGGGGATGTAGTCAGAGCTTTGACCTACCTAACGTCAACACCATTATTGAATCTTCTTCCCGTAGTAATGTCTATCAGTATTTGTGTGTGTGCCTGTGTGTGTGTGTGTGTGTGTGTGTGTATATATATATAGTAATGGTCCATAAAAGTGTATATGAATAGATAATATTTCAACATTCACTCCTCAGGAATTAGTGCTTTTCATATAAGAGTGTATGATGCCAAGTAAAAAATAAGTACCGTTTTCAGATGCAAAGTGTGAACACTTTTGTAACCCCGATGATTTTCTTCTCTTTTCACTGTTTTCAAACCTACCAATTTTCAACTGAGAGACTATGTTTTACCTGAAAGTCTGCAAATATAAGGTTGTAACTAATCACAGTGTCATGCTTATGTGATGTGACCATGGCTCAAACAACATCAGCAGGAAGCTCTGAGAGTCCAAGATTTTCAATCGCCAAGAGCAGCATCAAGCTGATTAAACATCATAAATTACAGCCATAAAACACATGGACAAGGCAAAGATGTTATTTAATCCTTCTAGGAAGTATCACTAGATATTCCAAACATTCTGCTTGTCAATTAATATGAATCACTTTTAACTGTATCACTTTTAAGATTAAAAAGCAAACTATTAAAAATACGACAGTTGCAAATTTGTGACAATGGCGGTTGACCCAAATAATAAAATTTAAACAAGAGTTGGCAGGTCTTTATAGTGTTTTTCTTCCACTTTGATAGAACTTTATTATCCTTGGGTCTTATTAGTGAACCAATGTCACTAACATGGATATGTATGTCCAAAGAGACAAGCACATAAAAGTTATTTGTGCTATTTTGCTCTTGATAAATTATTAACATTATTTCATTATTTATGGTGAGTATCATTTTCAGGTTTTCTTTCAAGAAGCTTTTTATGATTCTTCTAATTAAGAATGGTTAACTATAACTGTGTATAAAATTATTAGCTATAAATTCCTAGTGGCTTGGGATAAAATCTTATGTGTGTTTGATGCTAAAACAACAGGAAAACTTGAAAGTAAATTACCAGAGAGGTCACCCTAACATGATTCTCAAGCCAGAAGATAGAAAGTGAAAGATTCAGTCCAACAAATTACTTGTCACTTAGTCAAAACAGGGCACATGTTTGACTGAATTCAACGGAAAACAAATAACTCTAATTAAATCTAATTACATTGCTGTGTGGTTTGCATATACTAGTATCAGTTTATCGGACTTAGCAAAGTTAAGCTTTCACGTTTGCATATACATCCTTTAATCTGAATATCAAAAAAGAAAAAAGAACATAAGACGTAGCTGAAAAGCAATTATGGACTATGCCCATAAAATGGAATGAGCTACTAGAAAATTCATAAATAGACTTTAGGCCCTGGTCTTAGGTCAGTTTTTATACTATTGACTGAGGCTTGGTGACTGCTAAGAGATAGAGTTCTCACATACTTGGGAAATCAAGCACAGTATCTCCAGTTGAAAAGCAGTAATTACTATAATAAATGAAGGCTGACTTTAGTTTATACAAATGGATGTTTTTTGTTGACTCAGCAGTTTACAAATAGAAATAGCCCTATGAATTTCCTAAATATTCTTCCATCTTTATACATTTTTATCAACATACACCCAAATCCTCCCAAAAAAACAGTGAACTCAGAGTACACATTATTTATCCCCATAGTATGAAATGTCCAGAATTATTAAATATAAGTTCTATCACCTTTATCACATTCGAAGTCTTTCACAAAAAGTCATCCAAGATGAAAGAAGATATGTATATATACTAACAAACATATTCACATATATATTCAAATTATATAGTTAATAATCACATTTAGTAAATAAGAGGATCAGGCTTTCTCTGACTTTGACTATTATTTATCGGTTTTAACAAAGGCATTCTGCCTTATTTAGAGATGATGGAGGACAAGAATAAATCAAATTGCATTTTAATTTAACAAATAGGACATTGGTAGGTAACTCACAGTGGTTGCAATCCTAAGCCCCTGATGTGAGAAGAGGGGAGACTGTGGCCTGAACCCTCTACAAAAACAGTGGTTCTCTACTCTTTCAGCACATTAGAATCATCTAGGGGACATTTTAAAACAAGAATATCAGTGTATGTCTTCCACCCCTGGGGATTCTGATTGACTGGCCTGGAGCAGGTCCTGGGTATGGAAGCCCAGGTCAAGAATCACTCATTTGAAAAGAAGAGTGAGACTAGGTGAGGTTTGTCCTCTCAAATTTGTGGAAATCTGGATTGTCTCATTGAAGAATCCTAAACTCTTTCATGGTCATGTTATTTGAAAAATAAAGTAATATTCAATTTAAAAAGCTAATGCTGGTCAAGTTGTAAAACAGAACTGGTTGAAGCCATTTAACACAAAGTTGGGCTATTTCCAGAAGTAATAAATAGGGACATAACACTTGAAAATTTATTTTTTCAAGTTGTTCTTCACTGATAAATAAATTCAATGTTTGTACTGGATATTATTAAAGTAAAATAAATGTGTAATTGCAATGTCGTATAGACGATCTCTGTCTCCTAACAAGTGCAGAAACCTAGTTGATAATATCTTCTGGTTTTTTAAATTTATTTTTAAATTTATTTTTATTTATTTTTAGTACCTTCTAATTTTTTAAAATGATCAATTCTTATTGTTAACATTTATTTGATATTTATGAGGCACCTGTCACTTGTTCAGTGATAGGCCTCCACGAACATCCTTTAATTCTCACACAACCACACAAATTAGGTACTATTAACATCATTCTAAGCCTTAGAGAAGTCATTAGCTCAAAGTCACATTACTAGATTATCTTAATTAATATAGACACAATCCATGCTCTTGGATGGGATGACCTACAATCATACCCTAGCCCTGTCTTATCTGAAGGACTGCTACAAAGCCGTATTAATGAAATCAGGGTAGTATTGGTACAAGAACAGATGTATAGATTAATATAACAAAACAGCCTAGAGGCAGACCCACGTATATATGGGGATATGATCTGTGAAAAGTTGCTACCAATGGAGAAAGGATAGGTGGCTTTCATAGATGGTATGGAAAAAACTGATTTACTATGTGAAGAAAAACAAAACACTATGTAAAAAGTAGCCTTAACGTGCATTGAAAAGCAAAATTTAAAAGCAAACCTATTATTAGAAAAAAATGTAGAAGTTTATTTTTGTGACTAATTTAAAAGCAAAATCATAAGATAAAATGATTTATATGAAATGATTTATATGAAAATGAAGGGCTTCTTTTTAAAAAAAATATTTTATTATTTATTTGAGAGAGAGAGAGAGCACACACAGGTGGGAACCTGGGGAGGGGCAGAGGGAGAGAGACAAGCAGACTCCTTGCTGAGCAGGAAGCTGGACTCAGGGCTCAATCCCAGGACCCTGGGATCTGACATGAGCCGAAGGCAGATGCTTAACCGACTGAGCCACCCAGGCGCCCGTGGATTTCTGTTTAAGACACCATGGGTAAAGAAAACAGACAAATGACTAAAGGGAAAAGATATCTGAAATATGTAAAATCAACAAAGAACTCAAAATCTACAGGAAAAGGGTGATGACTACAAGAAAAAAATGAACAATGCACATTATTAGTCAATTTACAGAAGAGGAATCCCAAAAGGCCGTTGCGTACAAAGTGATGCTCCAACTCGTTAATAATTGAAGAAATGAAAATTGAATGATATAATATGGTTATTCACCTAGTAGACTGACAACCTCATGAACTACCTTGATGTAGCCATTCTGGAGAGCAATCTGGCAATCTGGCAAGTCCAATTTACCTCTAGGTGAAAAACCCAAGTATTAGATCCAATTTGGATTTCACATATTAATTTTATCTTCTGAATTCCATGCCTACTGTGAGTAGAAAAGAGAAAGAAAGCATGCTTTCTAAATTTATATTAGATGGGGCGCCTGGGTGGCACAGCGGTTAAGCGTCTGCCTTCGGCTCAGGGCGTGATCCTGGCGTTATGGGATCGAAGCTCCACATCAGGTTCCTCCACTGTGAGCCTGCTTCTTCCTCTCCCACTCACCCTGCTTGTGTTCCCTCTCTCACTGGCTGTCTCTATCTCTGTTGAATAAATAAATAAAATCTTTAAAAAAAATAAAATTATATTAGCATTAATATTTAAAATAATTATATTTATTCATTTTTTTTGTCCAACTTGGAAACAAGATTTGTGGGAGAGAGATTAAAGTGGATTGAAAAAGTTTCAGTGTAACATTTATGTGGTGGAAAGAGTACACCCCACAGTCACATACCATTAGCCTGAAAAATGTCAACCAATCTCAGTGATGTTGGTTATGGCAATCAGTTGGTATTTATGGAGCTCCTGCTGCGTATATGGCTCTGGGAAACATTTATTTTTGTAACCTGGATTGTTTTTGCCAGTTGCTGAGGGTATCTAGAAGTCTTAGCTTGGATTCTAATTTCTACTTGTTTTGTTCCTGTTAAATCTGAAGTAAGGTTATATATATATATATATATATATATATGGAAAGTCCTTGGTTATCCTGGGAAATCTCATAAATCTAGTTATGGTAACAGAGTTGCAATTCACATAAATGGATGCATTGCTTAAAATTAAAGCAACTTGACTAGCTGAAGAAAATACAGTTCTAACAATTGTTTCTTTTTTAACAAAGCAAATATTCTACTTTAAAAATAAAAAATAAAACACTTGCCATATAAGGGAAAAGATATTATCCTTGTTTTGCTAGTTAAGAGATTTCCTAAAGCCTATAAATCAGAGATTTACTATATTTACCATTTATGAGTTCCCTCTGGAAAACATAAAGCTGTATATTTTTTATTAGAAACTCCTAGTATAGCTCATTTTTATATTATTGTGATGTTACATTCTCAGAGTTTCATTAAATTAACAACATTTTTAATGAACCTTAATTGCTTTGAAGAGTTTTTCTTTCAGTCCACTAACATTGCATGAAAAACTAAGACAGATAATTCAATTTTGATAATATGGGATGGTCTCTAACTGCAGAACGAGCTGGATTTCTATTAGCATTTTTTTCATTATGAACTTAAGTCAACAATGAACTGGGTTTAGCACATTCATTACTTAAGATGAATTATTTTTGCAAAGACCTAAAGTCTTAAACAAGTGCTAAATCCTAAAACTAAGTTCAATTTTAATTATACCACTTCTGAGTAAACACTGGTATGAATGATGTACTATATCATTAAAACGTTCATGATACTTAATGTAGAAAAATCTGGTCACAAACAGTACGCATGGATTAAAAAATAATGTAAATTAAAACATAGTATATATACACCAAAACACAAGAAAGGCAGATTGCAAGTACTTATCATCCTCATATTCATCACCTGAGTACCTTAAAGTACTGAAGTTGCTTAAGAAAGTGAATGTATAACAGCAATATATCTACTTACAAAGTCATCAGTTATAGATTATTCCTCTCAAATATCCCTCCCTACTTGCATCTAGCATTTATATCTACTCATTGAGCCAATCTTTAAAGATTGGCCTCAGCTAATCCAATAATCCAAAGCAAACACAGCACATATCTAACCATAGATACAGGACCTCACAAAAGAAGGGATTTCCTTGAAAGTGTTGTTGGAGAACTGCTTTTGGTTCACAGAAAAACACTGACAGATGAGATTTTTTTTCCAGAGATCAACAAGTTAAAGGTTGAGGATGAAGAAAGTATGACTGGATGGATTCTACACAAAGAATATGAAAATTCTGGTAAAATAAAATGTGAAGTGATGAATTTCATATCTTGTCATCACAATGTTTTTCAGAGAAATGTGCTGGACTTGGTGCTTGATGCATCGTACAAGTTAGAACAGAGTTGCAAACATAAAACATATTTTACTGACCATAACACAAATCGCTTTTTCCAAGTTGTAGTTTATTTTTTTAAAACTCTTAATCACTTTTTCAATTTTAATGATATTTTAACAGTTGTCTTTTGTGTATTTGTGTATGGCTGAATTTTCTTTAAGTGACTTGTCCATTATGGTTATAGGTAGCTACAGGTGGGTAATGAGAACTACTTGCATCTTAATGTTGGGTGTTGATTCTATTTTTATTTTGTGTCTTTTTTTCTAAATGACTTATTTTGGGAGTTTATTACTTATGTAATCATTAAAACCTTCAATATAAGTAATTTTTAGAAAACGGGTGACAGTTTTGAATTGCTTAATTTAAGGAAGCTTATTAATCCACACCTTTGTTGCACTCTGAGTAGTTTTTAACATTTCTTTAAAAATTATCATTTGGCCAAAATGAAGAGCTAAATCAATTTTAAATTCAAAAACTAAAACTTAACAGCATTTTCTCCAGAACTAGAACGAACAATCTTAAAGTTTGTATGGAACCACAAAAGACCCAAATACTCAAAGCCATCTTTTTTTTGGGGGGGGGGACACATTCCTCTCCTCTCCTCTCCTCTCCTCTCCTCCCCTCCCCTCCCCCTCCCCT
>NC_048218.1:30911993-31020711 GCF_002007445.2 Ailuropoda melanoleuca
TCCCTATTTCGATCAAATATTTAAGCTACATCACATTTCAGTGCCTTTATTCAATACAATTGAAGCCAACAGGGTTCCTTTTTAAAGGTTCAGGCCTCTGTATGGAGAAAGAGCAGTACACCTCTTCAAATATTTTGTGTTTCAAGCTATCTAAAAAAGATCTGTGCATCCTTTTAAACTTCAAAAAATAGCTACATGGCTGAAACTGCAAAACATTTTAAGACACTTTTTTTCCTCCAAATGGAAAAACACTTTGAAAATAAATACTATAGATAAAAGTTAACACTAGCACTTGTAGCTTATTTTAAGAAGCCTGTATAAAAAATACAACGTTGATTTTTGGAGAAGTATACAAACGTTCACGTAACGTGCAAACCGCACGCACAAATGCAGAGAATGATAAATAATGCTTTACCTTTGTTTGCTTTAATTACTGCACTTATTTGATATTTTCTTGATAACTGAATGATTTCCTGCAGGCATGACACTTTTTTATTATAATGATTTGAGTTCATGTCTACAATATGTTTCTATCAACATTCTTGGGATTACGTGCACGCAATTCTATACTAGGTTTGCCTCCTTTACCGCGGTCACTTTCTGAGAGTGGGAATGCAAATAGCGCACTTGAGTCACTAAAACCATTTGAACCAGCAATAGAAATTGTGCCTATTTCACTTCAATCAAACAATGTAGCCAGAGTATTTATGGCTTTAAATTGATTAAGGACTTCAAAGAACTGGAGATTATGGTAGTGACAGAGTAATCACCCTTGGCAAAGGGTGTATGACAAACATTTAAATTCAAAACCGGTGTTGAGCCCTTCCGCTTATGTACTAATTCCTTCATTCTAACCATCTTCAGGAGGATTGCTGGATCTACCATTGAGTCTTTCACCATAGAAAATAAAAATATTCATTTATTGCCATGTTTGTCCAAATGCTTGAATTAGCATCTTTGTGAAGGTACAGAACAGTGAAAAGGAATCAGAGATTTTCCAATGAGTTTAGAAATAGGATGACGTAATGAAAAGTAAGGGCTCTATTTAAATCCTACTTGGATGCCCAAATCAGAATTTGCTTGGGTTTTGGCAGATGGCATACCTAAGTCCCCATACCATCTTAAAGCTATTGGTATAATTCTTAAACAGAGCAAAATAAGTGTGTAAGGAAGTAATAATGAAGTATAATCAGGACTTCTCTAGGTTGGTTCACTGCGTATGCATGTGTGTGTGCACATGGTAAAACTCCAAGTCACTGAGAATTCTTCCCTCTCCCTCTTTGGTTGTGCATCCTTGAGCTCAATTCATATTATCCCAGTGCAAGTCAGCCTCTCAACACAATTTTGCTTAGTACATTGCACAGAAGAAAATACCTTGAGATAACATGAGAAAATTATCTGTTCTGCGCAAGTGTCTGATATATTCTGAAACAAACTTATGAATTACAATGGAAAGAAGCATTCAAAATCAAACAGAATCAATCTACAACATTGCAGAAATAAAAAGAGATTAAATGAAAATTAAATCAGAATTCCAGTTTCACCATTTGCAGACAAAGAGGAATCTGGAAATAAGTGGGATTAATCGGGGCTGAGTCCGCTTCACCCTTAGGAAATGGAAAGATAACCCACCCTACAAATAAAATCTCTAGGGTTGTCAAAATATTTTATTTTTTACCACTACGGAAACTTTGAGTTATACATTGCCAGTCTTTACTTCACATTAAAGTGTAAATATTCATAGGAAGTAGTGACATGTTAAATTGTTATCACACTTCCATAAAGTGTGAAATCTCAAGAGACAGCTTTAATGGTGTTATAAGGCCTACGTTCAGATGGTGATGATACCACTCTTGGATCAATAGATCTGGGTAGGTCTTTCCTCCTGGGAGGGCCTCTGTTTTCTCACCTGGGAGATGTGTAAGAATGCTCACCACATTTTTGTGTGGCTCAATTGATATGATGCATGGGCATAGGATTTAGGACTGCAAATAAGCATGCCAGGACTATTTGTATTAGTTTTCCTAAGAGCAGAGCATTGAATGGTTTAGCATTTAGCATTTGGGGGGAAAAATGTAAAGAGTAGCTTTCAGGAAATATAATGTAGAGATTCATGGGCACAAATGCATAGAAACTTCTGTTCAGTAGAATTGCAGAGAAGAGTGAGAAGGACAGGGATGGACATGGATGAGATGAAGAATGCTAAAAATACTTCTTTCAGAATTCTCCCAAGTGGCCATATTAATACACAGTTTTGTCCATATGACTTCCCTTCCTTCTTGGTAGAGTTCCATTTGAACCTTCCAAATAGAGGGATGTAGGAGAGTTTTGTTTCTGTGCAATTACGATGCCTTGGATACATCTTCAGTAACATTATTCTTGAATTTGCTTTTCTTACAGACACCTCTGAGCAACATTTCCAGTAGTTAGGGCTGTATGTGGTTCAAGAGACAGTGCCTGCATTCTGCGCTCTTGACCTGATTATCTTCTGATATTCTAAACAACAAATTAAATACACAGAAAATATATGGAAGATATATTCAGATATACATAACCTGGAAGAAAGTGGGTTAGTCTGAGATATCCCTCACATTAATCATGCACAGATTTATTCACTGGATCCACACCTAAGCAGCTATTTAAAGCTGATTCACACTGAACATGACCTGGACCAGGTTGGATCTTCTGGTGTCACACCATCCTCAGGTCACTGCACAATCTTTAAGCAAATCCAAACGATCTGTTAGTCATGCCTTTATTCATGCATTCAATAAGTATTTGCGTATTCACACTGTATCACATACTGTTCTTGGAACAGGAGACATAACAGTGTGTTACAAAAACAAAAAATCCTGGCTCTTATGGAGCTTATATTTGATTCTCCTTTGACTTTTCGTAAAAATATCCAAAAGTGGTGCTTCCCAGCACCACAGCCCCTGATGAAAGAGTAACTCAGGAGGCAATGTTTTTACTATGTAACTTCCTCTGAACTTGATCTAAGGGACACCAATCCAGTTTGGCCAATGATCTGTTCTGTGAAGATGTATTGGGTTAGTCAGATTTTAACTCTTAAGAATATGAATTAAAATACAAAGAGGCAGGGCACCTGGTTGGCACAGCGGTTAAGCGTCTGCCTTCGGCTCAGGGCGTGATCCCAGCGTTATGGGATCGAGCCCCACATCAGGCTCCTCCGCTGTGAGCCTGCTTCTTCCTCTCCCACTCCCCCTGCTTGTGTTCCCTCTCTCGCTGGCTGTCTCTATCTCTGTTGAATAAATAAATAAAATTAAAAAAAAATACAAAGAGGCAATTGAGAGAATACAAGAACAAAGACTAAAAGGAAATGAAGTAAGAAGAGATTTTTTAGAGAGCAGAGGTCATGCTAGGAGGCAGTAAAAAGCCCGGAAAGAATAAACCATGAAACTAAGAAGAGTAGAAGTTGGGGAAACCAGCTGATGGAATGGCCTAGCATTCTAAAACGGCCTGGCATTCTAGAGCTAGGCTCTGCCTGACCCAGGTGTAAAATATCCCATACACTTCTTGAAGAGTGACCTTCATACTATTTCTGCTTTTCCTGAGGAGTATTCCTTGGAAGCCATGGGTATGTGTCCTTACAATAAACTCTGATTATTGGTGTTGACTCTGGTTGGACTTCTTCATCTTGCAACAAAGAGCTTAAATTAAACAAAGGGCATATCTGCTAAAGATGCATATAATTTTTCCCTTCCATTTCGACTATGTACCCATGCACACTGTATTCATTCATTAAGATGTACATTTATACTGGATCACATGGAGAACAAAGTCCTGGAAAAAAAATTGTTAGAAAATGAACAATGCTTCCTTGATAATGCAGTATCCATTTTAATGAGAATTTATTTCACTTGGTCTATTCAAGAGCCCAACATAACTGCTTTATAAATAAATGGTGTTCAAGTGACACTAAGAACAAAATGCTTAAACATCCTTGATCTACATAAACCAGGGGAGATATTGAAATGTTGTGACAGTTCATGTTTCTACCTGATTTAGGATTCTTTTCAACTTGCCCCCCAATAGTAAGTACCACATAGCAGAAATAAAGGTGAAGAAGACCAGTGGCTGGTTAGAGATTCCAGATTTCCCCTAGTTAGCATCAGAAACAAACAAACAAACAAAAAAATCCATGACAGATGCAAAGTTTTATGTTGATAAATTCTACATAAAGCACAGATTTGAAATCTCCTGAAAAAGTTAAGACCATGTCTCAAAAAAGCATAGAATAAGAGCAGTGTGGGACACATGGATACACACACACAGACACACACACGCACACACAACACACACAGACACACACACACACACACACACACACACACGAGGGTCTAAAATTTGGATGCTACAGACCAGAACAGAATTCTAGAGATCATTTTCCTAGCCTCAAGTCCATATAAACAGGAAATAAGAAATAAAAACCTAGATTCCACACTATCTTGCTTGTTGTGGGTGCACTGTTTTGTGCTCTGATAACTGTATATATTTTGGTTGCATGCCATGACTTTTGAATCAGCCATTCTCAGTTTTTTTTTTAAATCTTCACAAAGATTTGAAAATCATTTGAGGAGTTTTTACAGCAATCTAGGCAGAATGCCCCCTACTTGTCTACATACATTTAGCACCCAGAATGAGCTGACGAGGTAAGTAGCTGCCACAGTTGATTAACTCAGTCTAGGTACACTACTGTTATATCAGTACCATATTGGAACTTACACTCTGAATTTTTATTAAAAAACAGTGAGGGTGAAAATAGTCTTGCATCAATACCTGATCCAAAAATATTCAAGTAGGAGAGAAGAGGTAATGCCTTTTTGTATATTGTCACTTAACACATAATATATGTAAGACACATAATCTTAGATGCCAACATGACTGTCACTTTTCCTCTTTCTTCATATATTTTTATCATGCTGATCTCCAAAGATGCTGTTACAGCCAGGTCTGCCAGAAACAGCTTCAGTGTTTTTCTCTTTGCATTCAACTAAATTACCAGAAAACCATCTAATGCAGTTTAAGAAAAAAAAATGGTTTAAAGTATACATTGTTAAAAAATAGGCCCTAACCATTTTCCAAACTAATTAACCAAAATATGAAAACAAATAATTCTGGGCAACATGATGTTGCCAACCAAACTATTCAGTGTCTGTCAATTGCTGTGAGCAGTTTTATGTAATCTGCAAATAAAAATATAAAGTCTATTTTAATTATTCCATTAAATCCTCCTCCTGCTTTTAATAAAAATATGTCATGTTCTATTTATTTCTCAGATTAAATAGAATTTTGTTTGTTTATTGGAGTCTGACTCTTTTAACCTCTGTTCTTATTCTCCAAGATTGAAGTTATTTTTCTTTCTGATTATAAATTTAGGTCTTTTATATTCAATCCAAACCTCACATCAGTTTGCAGAGAACAGCTCCTGTTTGAATAGGGATTGTGTAAATACCGAAAAAATAGGGCAACTTGTACATATGAATGGCTATTGTACACACTTACTAATGGCATTTTCTCGGGTTCCTGGATGCTAACTTTGCAGGTTATGTTCTGCTTGAGATGCCTTTCAACACGCTCCTTAAAAATGCAATTCTTAGAATTCTTCTATTTTTCTTTAAGCTGGCCCACTCTGTATTAGCCCTAATGTCTATTTTACCAGTAAAAGGAGAGGCAGCAGACACTGTGTTTTGGGGAGACAATCCTATAGCCACATGATCCAGGTTTGACTATCAGTCTACCACTTGTAGGCTGAGACAATTTGGGCGACTTACATGACATTTTTTGGCTTTCAATTTCATCATTTAAAAAATAAAGATGACAATAATAGTATCTACCTCATGCATCTCTGTGATGATGAAATGAATTAGAAATATACAAAGTGCTTAGCGTAGGGCCTACCTCTTCCGGCAGGCCCTGCTCAACAGTCTGGGCAAGGAGGAGGAAAAGGAGGAGGAGAAGAGGAAGAGGAAGAGGAGGGGTAGGAGGAGAGGAAGAGGTAGACTGCCTGGGGCTGCACTTGAATCAGGTGTCGGGTGGGGGTGCAGCTGGAGATGGACAGAAGCACATGCATGAATGGATGAGCTCTCTGTCCTAATCTGGTATGGCTTCCTACTCGCAACAGGCCTCAGCTCCCTGGCCCAGCTGCTGCTGCTAGACATCATCAAATTCCAAGCAGCTGGCTGGAAGATGACCCCAGCTGCCCACAAGCATGGCCACAGCGAGCGCTCTGACTCAGCCTTCAGATCAGGCTTCCCCACCAGCAGCACCAGCCTATTGTCACCCACCTCCCAACTTGGCAGCAGAGTCTTTGCCTCTCCTAAAGATGTTTTCCCTTCCAGACATTTAACAGCCCCCAAGATATTTTCCACATCCACCGACATCCTGCCCTGGGTATCTTCCCTCCCTTATTCAGGGACTGAGGCAGGCACCAAAACACCTGCCCCCATAGTCCCATTGGCCGCTCTCCGTGGGCCAGGCAAAAATGGGCAACTCCTAAGAGCCACCACACTGTGCAACCACCAGTACAATAGCTGGTGCCTCAGTGTCCCGATCTGGAAAATGGGGATCTATAGCCATTGGTGGGATGCTTTGGGATGTTAAGAGGCAGAGGCAGAGCACAAATCACACCAGAAACTGGTTTTGATACATTTTGTACAAGGACCACTTTGGACACAAGCATATTTCCAGTTGGTTTCAATAAAGGGCCGTACTGCATCACATGTCACACTAGTACACACACACACACACACACACACAAGCTACAGACTAGTAGAACATATTTACAAATCATATATCTGACAGGAATTGTATCCAAAATATATAAAAAACTCTCAAACTCAACAATAAAAAAGCAATCAAAAATCAGCAAGACTCAAGAGCAGACATTTCCCTGGCAATAATATACAGACGGCAAATAAGCACATGAAAAGACATTCAACACGATTAACTATTAGATAAATGCACATTGAAACCATGCTGAGACACCACCACACATCTACTGGAAAACCAAAATGAATAATACAATCCTGAGTGTTGGTGAGGATGTGAAGCAACTGGACGTCTTTACATTGTTGGTGGGAGGCAGATCTTGAAAACAGTTTGGCTGTTTGGAATCCTATAGTTTCTTAGCTAAACCCGTACATACTCTGTAA
This sequence comes from Ailuropoda melanoleuca, assembly GCF_002007445.2. NCBI lineage: Eukaryota > Metazoa > Chordata > Mammalia > Carnivora > Ursidae > Ailuropoda > Ailuropoda melanoleuca. The sequence goes on from NC_048218.1 coordinate 30,919,169, forward strand.
CTCAGCAATCCCACTCTTGGATATCTAGAGAACTGAAGACCTATGTTCCCATAAAACCTGTACACAAATATTTGTAGCACCTCTGTTAATAATTGCCAACAACTATAAATAACCCAAATCTCATTTAATTGGTAAACAGAGAAGCAAACAATAGTACATCTATACAATGGAATACACTACCAGTAATAAAAAGAAACAAATTATTGATAAATGCAACAACTGAGATGAACCTCAAATACATCATGCTGAGTGAAAGAAGGCCCCATACAGTTATAGGGCATTCTGGAAAAGATGAACTACAGGGATTGAAGAACAAATCAATGGTGACCAGAGATTGTGGGGGGAGGAGGGTAACTATAAAAGAATAGCGCAAAAGAGTTTTTTGACTTATACTTATTGTGTTGGTTGCATGAACCTACATATATATCAAAATTCATTGAACCATACATGCCCCCAAATTTCCACAGATTTTTTTGAGGGTCAAGGTATGTGCATATACTTAAGTCTTTTGAACCATGTTCCTATATTGACTTTCAGAAGGGCTGAGATAATGTGCATTCCAATAAGAAGCCCCTTACAGTGCCTGTGCTCTTGTAACCTCAGAAATAGATACAAAGTGTTTATTTAGCACAGTAGCTGTTACATGAGGGGGGCTGAATCGGTGCTCAGTAAGATTGCTCTTGTTGCTGATATTGCTATCATTGCTGTGGTTGACTTATTAACGTTATGGTCGAAATGCAAAATGTTAAAGCCAGTATGGGACCATTTCTTGACATCAAACCAACTCTTATCCTAGACTTGGCAATTCCACTTCTAGGTATTTACCCAAGAGAAAAAAAGCGTATGCCCACACAAAGACTTTATGTGAACTTTTATATCAGCTTTATTCATAACCACCTGCAACATGAAACAAACCAATTGTCCATCAGTTGGTGAGTAGATGAGAAGCTGGTAGTCCATCCATATGACAGAATACTAATCAACAAGAAAAGAATGGCTATTGATACATGCAACGAAATGGATGGATCTCGAAAGTATTCTGTTAAGTGAAAGAATCCAGAAGGAAAAAGTTACATATTATAAAATTTGATTTAGATGATACTGTAGAAAAGGTTGAACTATCAGAAGTGTCATCTAAATTTTCCAGGGGGATTGACAACAAAGGGATATGAGGGAACTTTTGGCCATGATGGAAATATTCTATATCTTCATTCCTGTGATGGTCACATTACTATATTGTTCAAAACTCACAGAAATGTGTAACTATAAAGAGTGACTTTTAATGTATATGAATTATACCTCAATAATCCGACATAAAAAACTGAAACCAGGAATTTGTGCATGTCAAGTTACCACACAGGAATAGGTGCAAATATTAATGTAGGCTTCCAAGGGTCATAGATACACTCCTGTGAGCTAAAGCCGAGGCCATGATTGGAGTTTCTGATTTATCCTAAAACTTTATGTCACCATCAGGCTAGGTCCCCAAAGTTTATAGCTGTTCCTAAAACATTCCTTCCTGAGCCAGACTATAAAGTTAGTTCTGTTCGAAATCTAAACCCACTTTAACCCTCACGTTCTGGGTCAGAGAATTTGATTCATTAAGAATCCTGAAAGATGAAAGTTTATTCCAGTTTATACAATTATTGACAAGGTTGAGTTTAAAAGCCTCAAGGGGCAAAAGACTTGTGGTTAGCAGGCATTGAGCTAAGCAAGGAAGTTCATGGCAGCAAATGACCAAAGAGCCCGTTGTCACTAAATTCATAAACCATGCAAGTTTGAAGCCAGAAAATTTTGTTGGCAACATCCCAATGAATCTTGTCACAGTGGCAGTTCAAAGACAATCAATTTTTAGGTAACGTACCTCTCTGAATGGACTACTCCATATAGCACCAATTAGTCCTTCTTACTGATTCATGTCTGTTAACTTCTTTATTTTCTTAGTTGGAAGATCTGTTTTACAAGCAATTAGCAAACAATATAGCATTCTTTGGATTTATTTTGTTCTTATTTCATTTTCTTCTTAAATACAATATACGTGTGATGATGATGACGGTGACTGTTATTATATACAGGATGGTCCTGTATGTGATTTTATAAATTTTCTGAATTGTTACACCTTTCTTTCTTTTGTCACACTTTTTTTCTTTTTCTATTACCTTCCTATTGGCATTTGATGTTCACAACTAGCCAGTCTGACTTGTGATGCAACTTTAAAACTGATTATTATAATTTTTAATGATTAAAAGTGTTCTACAATTTTATGAAACAAATAAAAATGAATACAATTTAAATAAGTCAACTCATTAAGGTACTACATATCATAAAACTTAAGAAAATTGATTTTTCAAAATATGTGGTCACTAAATTATAAGCAATATAGAAGATTTGCAAATTTTCAGAAACTTATTTAGTAAAAAATGAGTAACCATTTTATTCTGCTTAATTTGTGCTTAACTCTAGACATTTTTACTATAATTTAATTTTAAACATTTTTAAGAAAACAGACAACATATACCAACAAGCAAGAAAACAAACACAAAAAATCTTTGAAGTTCTAAATGCCTAGAATCCCTTTAGGGATTTTAAACTTAAATAAATTTCATTTTATAGAAAATTATATTTCTCCCAGTTGTTGAAATCCCTAAGAAATCAAGCTTTTGGTCATTCTACTATGTAAAAATACCAAACAGCCCAAGTGCTAGAAGAAGGAGTACAAGAGTTGTAAATGGATTATAATTTTGTGACCAGTTGCAGAAATGAGAAGAGGTTGATTTCCATATTATTTTCATTTAATTGTTTTGTACGTATTTGTGTATATTAACCAATTTCCAACTTTCTTCCTTTCCCTGTTCCCTACATTTTTAAAGATTTTACAGGATGGGAAATTGGGATTGTAACTAAACCATAAGAGCTTGAATACAACTCAGAGGTTTATTCCATTACTGATGGGATTTGGGCTCTCCATTTTCGAGAGGAGAAAGAAACATGTATATATGGTAGAGTTACCTTATTTTAGACTAGGTCAAATTGCTATCGTTTCTATTTGGAAGTTTAGTTATCTGCAGAAGAATGTAAATAGCTGAAGGTATGGACTGTAGAAGATGCTGGGTTAGCTCTCTCTACTCCCATTCCAACTTGCTTCTACAGATCTTCCTCGACTTATGGTGGGGTTACATCCTGATAAACCCACTGTAAGTTGAAAAAAACTGTAAGCTGAAAACACAATTATTCCATGTAGCCCACTGAACATCATAGCTTAACCTAGCCTGTCTTAATTGTGCTCAGAAAACTTAACATTAGACTACAGTTGGGCAAAATTATCCAGCACAAAGCCTATTTTATACTACAGGGTTGAATGTCTCATGTAATTCATTAAATACTGTACTGGACATGAACCACAGGATGGCTATATGAGTGCAGAAGGGTTGTCCACGTATCAGTTGTTTACCCACACTGACTGGGAGCTGCAGCTTGTGGCCACTGCCCCACATCATGAGAGAGGATCTTACTGCATGCCTATCGCTAGTCTGGAAAAGACTGAAATTCAAAATCTGAAGTATAATTTCTTTTTTTTTTTTTAAGAGTATTTGCCTTTTTTCCAAGATTTTATTTATTCAGGAGAGACAGAGAGGCAGAGGGAGAAGCAGGCTCTCCGCAGATCGGGAGCCCAATGTGAAACTAGATCCCAGGACCCTGAGATCGTAACCTGAACCCAAGGCAGATGCTTAACCTACTGAGCCACCCAGGCGCCCTGAAGTATAATTTATACCAAATGCATATGGCTTTTGTAGCATCATAAAGCCAAAAGATCATAAGTCAGACCACCATAAGTTGAGGACCATCTGCAGTTGAAGATGGTGGAAAGCTAGAAGCCACATTCCCAGACTCCCTTGCAGCTAGGGTTTTGGATATAAATAGGCTTCTCTCATGTAGATGTGCTTGCCTGACCTTCAAAAGGCAAAAGAAGGTGGCAGGCATTTGCTGCTCTCTGTGCTACACACATCCATCTGGTCACCAGCAACCTCGCAGCAGAGCCCACTGTGGTAGAGACAGCAGCACTCGGTTCTGAATCCCCGATAACAGCTAAAGGGGCACCTTTATTCCAATCTCACAGGTGCGCCCCCATTTTCACCGCTCCAGCTCTTCCAGCAAGTTTGTAAGGCACTCTAGTCCATGGGTTAATTTTTTTTTTCTTTTTCAAAGAATACTAGTGTTTTGTGTTTTGTGTTTTCTGTTTTGAGCCCTGACCAGGATACCAGAGTAATGAAGACTTTTTTTAAAAAAAGAATTAAAGGTGAAAACTCACCAGATGCAGAAGACAAAACATGGTACAGAAAAAGGAGTACAAAGCATTTACTGGGTAATATAATGACAATTACATCACATATGCATTTATTTGCACAAATATTTCTTCTTTTTTAAAAAACCACTTTGAGGTATGACTGACATAAAAAAAACTATACATTTAATGTGTACAACTTGATGAGTTTGAAGATAAGTATACACCTATGAAACCATTATCACACCTGTGCCATAGAGCATATCCACTACTTAAAAAGTAGTCACATATCAAATCCCATTTAAGGAGATCAAATTACCTGAATTCTTGTTAAAAGTAAGAAAGTTCTTTTTGCTAAATAAAAAAGAAGTGATAGAATAAAAAAAAAAGAAGTGATGGTATTTTCCTGACATTTGCTACCATTTACTCATTTGTCCAGTTTGTCCTTACTGGCTATGATGACTTTGAAAGATCATTGTCAAAAACTCTATATCTAGAACTTATTTTAACTATTTCAAAGATATGGAATGTATGAAATATTATATTTAGAAAAGCAAGCTGATTTTTCATTAAAATGAAAATATTTTATTTTTACAGTTTATACAATTTCACTATTACAATTTCTCTAATGTTTTGCATTTTATCTTAATAGTATCAAAAACATAACATTATGTTTTTCAATAAACTGCATATAGATACTCCAAATTCTCTCCAATTTGCTCTTGATTTTCATACAGATATTTTTATGTGTTCTGTGTAAAATGGATTGAGATACTTTGGCCCAAAGTATAGGGAATAAACTTGAGGACACTGAATCACTCAGTGGGATTTCACACTTCAGTGGAGATTAATAGTTTAAATTAATTAGTTAATTATTAAATTAATCGGTTTCTACCATGAAAAGTAATATTACACATCTTTGATGCACAGTCCTAATCTTAATGCACTTAAAAATATCCTAGGAAATAACAGACAACAATGAAAAAACTATGGTAACTATTTTCAACTACTTCATTCTATTGCAAAGAAGTGTCTGGTGCTTCTTAAAGATCTTCACCAAATTACATGACCCTCCCACAAAGTCCAGATTGCTGTTAGACTGCTTAATGGGCCATGTTTTCTTATTTTTTTTTTTTCTTAATCAACGCTAAAATATTTCTCTTTGCCCAGGGGTCACTAATGACATCCTGGTTGATTAAATATTACCAACACATGTATAACGTATGTAAGCTCTATATTATCATTGGCTTTGAAATACTGGAAAGTGCTATCCTTGATATTAAATCCAAAACTGTTTCCTAAGAGTTAATACGTTCTAAAAGGAAAGTTAGGTACACTAAATTTAACTAAAGTAAAATTTTGTGTTTTTTAAAATGTTTTGAATCATATTTACTTCTACATACAGTTTTTCCACTACAAATCTGGACTGCCTCCTATTTAATTTTCAGCCTACCAGAGTGGCAGGCCCACTCTTCTTCAAGTTTATTCTTGTCTTTTACCTGGGTAACAAAGAGGAGTTTTCATGGTACTCGAGGTAGAATCCAACGTAGGAATGACCACATTCTGCACAGGATTAGTCACCAACAACACCACTGAGTTTCTAGAAGGAACAACCTAGATTTGAGTCTTGTAAAACACTGATCGAATTAAATAAAGGGATTTTGTCAAGAGCACCTTGAGGCATTCCTTGTAAAATTCTGTAAAATCCTTGTAAAATTTCTGACATTGTGGGTATCCTCTTAATTTGAGCAGACTTCCTGTGAAACATGTATGAGGACCACCCTTCCTTTCACAGCTCCTAAGTAGGCCAAGAGCAGACTGAATGGGAGATAATTGAGCCTTCCTGAAAATAACCTCCACTAACTCTTTTGAGCTTATTTCTCTAAGGGGAGGAGATTCCTCCTTTAGATACATCTTTGAGAAAGCTGATTAATCCTAAAGTTTGAAGCCTAAAGAAAGGAAGAGACTACCATGAGAATTGGAGCCATTCATGAAGAATTCAAACCACAGTGGCCATAAAAGCCTGTGCAAAGGGTAACACCCCTGTATTCCAGGAGAACATGTTGGACCCTTGTAAAGAAAGGGTAGGAACTCCTTAGTAAACAAAAGAGAAAAAGAAATAAAAAGAGGCAACTTAGATTTTCATCCTATAAATCATGGTTTCATTTGAACTCAATAATATGTGTTAATGAATAAAATATCATTTTTTAAAAATAATTAAACAAAGCCAAACAAACTGCATATGGTTAGTTTGCATTTAGAAACCCAAATTATTTTTCCACTGCAATGTTTAGATTTCTACTGGTGGACAAAACCTTTTAATTTTAGTCTACCTATTTGTACCACGTCTCATTTGTATTTTTTGATGATCATTATAATTCCATATTAAAAATTATTTATTTTCTATCTTCCTCCAATACTGATAGCAACAGTGTCTTCAGTCTTCCATTTCAAAGTATTTATATTCAATATTTATTCCCAAAGAAAGAGAGGCTTAGGCAACTCACTGTTATTTATTTATTGTGCTTTGATCTGCAGGTTGTCATGTAAACTAAGTAGCACATTTCTTTCTCACTTACATATGGGCTTGCTGACTGACAGAGCTCTCAGATTTCCTTGTGGCTAAGGAAAGTTATTTTTGATACAGTGTGAGATATTTTAAAAGAGTGTTTGAAGTGTTAAAGCAGATATCTGGGCCAACAAAAATGAAGATCATGTTCTTAATTTTGATCATTCCAAAAACTTCAGGCTGAGCCTTTTGGTATCAAAAGAAGCATTGTGAAAAGTGAGGGTGGTTATAAAAAGATGCTTGTAGCATTTGGGGTTCTAAAAATTAGCTTTAGAGATTAAAACATTATCTTGTGCCTCTAATGTGAGGTTTAGAGTGTTTGTTGTGTGTGTGTGTGTGTGTGTGTGTGTGTGTGTGTTTTTCCCTCTCAAATCATGCATATGGCTTCACCTCTTCTGTCCTGTGCCTTGATCTCCTGATCAGGTAAATCTCAGAGTTTTCTCATTCTGGATTCTAAATTGTGACTTAGTGTCAAAAAAACTAATTTTGTGCATTTAAGACATGCATTATAATGGTTAATCTACATGTCATCATTAATTTTTAAATCATAATTCTGGCACATACTGTCCCTCTCATATTAGTGACTGCTAATAGAAGTCAAGGTGAGGTCAGAGTACAGAAAATCAAAGAGACAGATCTGCTTTATAAATAATAGAGAAAAAAGGCCATCAGCTTTCGTCAACCTTACCAGCAGAGCAGAACCAAATGAAAGAGATGGAGATAAGTGATAAGCCAGGGATCAATGACCATTAATACTGCCCAAGTTAATGTGAATGGCAAGCTTGTCTGTATATGGTCTGTCCTTCAAATTCTGGATTGTCCTTCCGTCCTTCTTTCTTTCCTTCCTTCCTTCCTTCCTTCCTTCCTTCCTTCCTCCCTCCCTCCATCACTCCCTTCCTCACTCTCCTCCTCTCTTGTCTCCTTCCCTTCCCTCCTGTTTCTCCCGAGCATAGACATACCATGACCCAGCAAATATACTCCCTTTAGAAAGTTATACATGTGTTAGCCAAAGTATATTTATTTGCAAGAATGTTCATAGAAGCTGTATGGGTCTTAGCCAAATCCTGAAAACTATACAAATGGTTATCAACAGTAAAACGTGTAAATTGTGATACATTCTTACAATGGGATACTATACACAAATCATGGGCAACTGTTACACACATATTGTTGAATGAAATAAGCCAAAAACAACAACAGAAAGTACATCCATTTCTACAGAACTGAAAAGCAGCAAAACGAATCCATAGTGATCGACCTTAGGATAGTGGTTATGTTTAAATAGGGGCAGTCGCTACAGTGGGGCATGAGAGGCACTGCTGGGGAGCTGATAATGTTCTCTTTATTGAATACAGAAAACGTGTGTTTACTGTGCAAAAATTCATGAATTTGCACATTCGGGGTTTACCTACTTTCCTATGTATATTATACTTCCATAAAAAAACACACACACCTATAGAAAATTTAGATAATAAATAAGAAAAGTAAAAAAAATCAGAATTTCATAAACATAACTGTTATTAACCTTCTGGCATTTTTTCCATCTAGTCTTTTAAATAAAATAAATGCTAATACAATGCAGAGACATAAATTGGGCTATCTATCTATCTATTATCTTCCCCTTACTGTTTATGTCACTTAATGTTGTATGAACTATTTACACTTGTCTTTTAAGTATAACTTTTAATATTCCATCATGTCAATATACCATAATTTAAATGTCAGCATTTTCATTGTTTCCTTTTTATTCTTGGAAGAATAATTTATGAATCAAAGACATGTACAGTTACAAGAGTCTTGATCTTTTAAGATTTTTGATATTGCCAATCAAAATGTCTACTTCAATTTATGTTGAACATTGTGATATATTATTCAAAAAACATCATCACAAAAGAATGTCTTTTTTTCCCTCAATGCACTTTCAAAAATCTAAGATGTACGATATTAAGATATGATGTCCCTTAAGTCAAATTTGGATGAGAAAATAAAGTATACCAAGAAAATAAAAATTGGAATATTTCTATTTTAAAATAGACTAAAATATTCTGAACTATGATATTGGTACTTATAAGTATAGATGTGAAATTGCTTGGTGTGTATTCATAAGTACCCATGCGGAAACCAGGGAATGCGACTCAATCATTTATTTCCCTTTTTATAGAGAGGGATGGTAGCAACTTATTTCTCCAAAATTATCATCATGTGTTCATGTACACTATGTGGATCAGAATCCTTCTTTTTCGTTTAAATCAAAATACAATATTTGGGTATATAAAACCATTTTAAACCAATTAGATCAATGTTATTTTTTCCTTCCTTCTACAAGCAAGAGCTGGCTGCTGAGTGTGCTACCTGAGTAAACAATTAGTGGCTCGAATGAATTCACAGATCTGGCAAATTCCAATGATGTTCGCCAGCTCTTTGCTAATATTCTAAATGGCTAATATTCTAAAGTGAAATTATTCACTTTAAGCATTGATTCCTTTGCCTCATTAAATCACTGCAGTCCCAGGGAGCTTAGAAATGTGGAGGGTCACTAGGATAGCCAGGCTTCCAGTAGACTAACTGCAAGACGAAGAGTATTCCAGATGCGTTAGAGTAAACGAGAAAATCTGCCCAATATCCTACATCTTCACCATCAGGATCTTAAATGTTTAGATAAGAGTTAGAAAAAAATTATTTTGTGTTTTTACATACTTTAGAAAAAATTAAGTATGTTGTTCAGGTTAGGCTTCATAAATATTAATTACCTCTAAGTATAGAACCTAATACAACTTAGAAAAATATCTCTAAAATACTTATATAAAAATATGATTCTGTTTTACAAAGTGAAGACAGGCAGATCTGGTCCTGTAGAATAGGACAATTGATAATTAGCTTAAGTAAATAAGATCCTAGATTTAGAGGAAAATGCTTCAGAGGTAAGGCAGCCTTTTGTGGACAATCTATTTTTGGTATAGAATTCACATTTCCTCCTCCTCTCAAGAAAACAGTAATTTAAAAATCTGACAGAAATGAATTTACTAGAAAGCATTATTAACTAAATCTATTTTTAGGCATGCCTACATTCTTTTTAATGTACTAAGTAAATTGAGAGGACACTTGATTTTGTCTTTGCCTTCTAAAATCAACAATTATTTGACAGAAGAGGAAGTTCCTTCCCCAACTGGTATACAGCTGAGAGCTAATGAAGTAACAACAGAAACAAACTTAAGAGCTACACTATAAATAACACCTACAATTAATTTTACATATATAGTTTCCAAAACCTCTCTTCTCTTTTAAACAGTGTATTCAATTCAGATTTTAATGTAAATATATGACTTTTAAAACTTCATGAAAAGTGCCAGTTCTGCAAATATTTATTGAGTGGCTACTCCCATTTTATGTTCATTCCTAGTTGGAAAGAGAGCACTATGTAAATTTTAATTCAAGAGCTAAAATGAAGATTAGAGAGAAAAAGAGGGAGGGAGGGAGAGAAAGTTGTGGTAATAACTGGAAGAGGGTGACAATATTTGATGGAGGAAAGATCTAGGAAGACACTTCATTGAGAGGTAACATTTGAGCCAGGCTTTGAAAGACAGATAGGACTCCAACATACGGAGATAAACGACAGAGGGTATTTCAGGCATGGAAGAGAGAACTGGGAAATTTGTTCAATACTCTGTCTCTACACCACCAGGGTCTTAACTCTGAACTCCATCTCACATTGCTGTGAGAGTGATCTCTCAAGGAGACAAAGAGCTTCCAGTCACCCTCTCCACTGGCTGAAAGTACAATAGCAACCCTTTAGTAAGTCATGAAAATGTTTATCATCAACTGGACTCAGTTTCTCTTTCCAGCCCCATCTCCCATTACTAGCTCTTCCTCCCCCCACCCCACTTACCCCAGACATACCAAACTACTTGCAGTTTCCCAGAGACACCATATTGTGGCATAGGCTTCATTTTTTTCTCTGCAATGACATTTGCTCATTACTGATGTCCCTGATTTTCACTCATCTTTCAGAACAAGCTTGACTAAAATTACAAATGCTAAGAAGCTATAACTAAAGACAAAGATAACCAAAGATAAACTAAAGTAAGATTAAAATCATTCATCAGTTCATCAGCTTTATGTAGCTGCCCCCGTGAGGACTAGAATAGTCCTGGTCCTCAAATGAGTTCTGTTTGTATGTTACCCTAAGCACGCTTTTTGGCTCTAATGATAAATACATTTTCTGCTTGTTTGTTCCTCCCTAGGATCCTAGCTACTGGGTGACCTGAAATTTCTTCATTTAGAACCTAATACAAGATAAGAATTCATTTGTTTTGGTTGATATTAAATTAGACTGAATCGAGCAAAGATATGGAGATGAAAGAATGCAGACATTGTCTGGGGATCCTCTGTGGTCGAGGTGCAGAAGAGGGATGAAGAGCCTTAAGAATGATGAAGAAAATGGTTGGTGGAAACAGTGGTTTGATGTGGAGGGCTTTGGATGCCATCACAGGAAATTGGATCTCTATTCTATTTTCATGGGCATTCTGGCAAATGTTTTCAGCAGATCACTGATCCAACTTATACTTTAAAATCTTAAATAGGGAAGATTCATATCAAATTAGAGTTTTATGCAGAGAACAACTCATATTGCTTTTATTAACTAAAGTCATGTTTATGTATTTTTTGTCACTCATAACACATATATGCTACATGGATGTCTCTTTAATTATGGTTGTTAGAGTCTCTCTAGAGCCTAGACACTCAATAAGAGATGCTGAGATTGAATTTCAAAAGAGTATAAAACCTGTCAGAGTATATTATATTTATTAGTAACAGACAACTTCAACCATTTTTAAAAAGGCAGTTGTTAACAAATTACTTGACATGAAATGGCATTCAATGAGCCCTGACAATTTTAACTGCAAATGGAACTCTAATTAATTAAACAGTAAACTGATTAATTACTAAATACTAAACACTGGGCCACATTTTGTTCTTTTTCTCTGATATTTTGTGTATGTTTATTTGTATCTCTATGATTTCAACTATCTTCGTGTTCCTTTAAGGTAGCCCTATTACCATCTCTTATAATCATGGCCAATTAGTTTTAGAGTCAATAGCTTAGTATCATTTTTATAGCATCTTGTGGTGATTCTCTTCTATGGGATAGGCTATGGAGCTGGAATAGATCTGTTTTAAACATTTTCACAGCAAGAAAATAGAATATGAACATGTGAAAAATTCATCATTACTCTCCTTAGTCTTTCAAATAGGCACATCTTGAATTACTAGTCTCAGAAGAAAGCAATCGGTCATCCTAGATATAATGATATGACTCTGGTGAGCCTACATGTATAGTATGTCAAAAGGAAAAAAAAAGTGAATCTCATTTCCCAGAGTCTGCAGATTGCTAGTGTAAAGGAAGGTTACAAGAAAACTAAAATGATTTAGAAGCAGTAATAGGTAGGGCACTCCAAAGGCATGAATCTGTGCTCCAGAGATTACTTCAAAATTGACTGAACTTATAACCACAACATAAAATGATTTTGTATTTAACAGAGCAATAGTTCTATAAATTTATCTGCTGTAGGCATATCAGAATTTGATTTTAGGAAGTAAGTTATGCTGATCACATAGTGGCTTCAGAGGTTGACTTCTAAGAAAATAAAAAGACCGATTTCTCCACGAGGAGAAAAAATGTAATTGGACCCCTTTTCCATTATTCATCATTATATTTTTAATCAACAACAACATAGAATGATGGCAATCCTTATAGAAGGTTAGAACCTCTCAGTGGCCCAATTCTTGTTTTTGATTTTGCCCAGATGCAAAATAGAAATAAATAAATAACGTTCACAGAGAATTGCCTGAATATATGCAGTCTGTCCTTATTTTTATGTTCTAGGTGACGCCCTTGGATCATCTCAAACCATTAAGAGTTATTCAAGTACCATTTCCCAGTCTTCTCATAGATTTTCTTTCCCTGAACTGCATTTTGGTAGAATACTATCAACTGGTATTGAGTAGAGATCTAAGAAAATTCATATATTATATATCACTGCACTTACTGTGGAGATAATATAGAAAACACAGTCCCATATATTTCAGAGTATTTTTTAATGAGGATTTCTGGTGGAAATTTCTCAGGCTTTTTTCTGGTTTCTATTTATCTCATAGACTTAGAGAATAATCATACATTCCTATACATATACATATGATTGCTAAGATGTCAATTTCAACTACTGATTTTCAGATTTAACAGAATATACTTTGATGGTGGGTCCTATTTTTGCTGCACCCAAATCCTTTTTCCCCAAAGTGTGTCCATATCCCAGCTGTAGGGAATTGTGGCTGCTCCCAACAGGGGCAGTTATACCTCCTATAGAAAGGTGCTCCTTGAGAATTTGTGGGAAACACTTTGTGGTGATTAAATAACACAGAGACATATTAGAATTTAATAGAAGGAAAACAAGGAGGATAGATGTCCTGTGAAGTGTACCAAGCAAGGCTTGAGAATGTCTCACCTACCATTGACAGGAAAATAGCCTGTCTTTAATAATAGTGTCTAGAACATTAACTTCATTTTACTTAACCAATACAAGGAAGTTTGCATTGCTTAATCAGAACTAAATTGCAATAATACATAAATGGGGAAAGATTATAATTTTATCCTGAACTTTACCCTGAACAATTAACCATTTCAGACAATCAGATTGCCAAGGACCACAAAGTTTTTCATATTTAAATCATCAATACAAAGCACCATTGTCTGTCAGTGTTTTAAGCTGTCACATAAATGACATTGGATTCATGAGCCTAGGAGGGCAAGTACCTTATTACTAAATTAGATAGTCTCATATATTTTGCTTGAGAATTTATATGTTAAAAGGAGGGCCTTTATAGTTAGATATAATTTCCTTTAATTTCATTTTCATATTATAATTATAAGCACTAAATTAGATTTTTAAATAATGTATGGAATTAGGTTATATTAACTATGAATTTCCTAAGTTTAATGAAAAAGAATATTTTTCTTCATAAAATAGGGAAATTGGATTAGATACATTTGAGGGACACTAGTGTGAGAAAATCAAGAGCATAAAATTAATATTTTTGTGGAAGAGAAATATGTGTATTCAAAAAAGTTTAGTACTAGTAATATATTACAAAAAGCTGAAAGCCAAAAGAATCTATGAATAATAATAAAATACTTGGAATAGAATAGCAGCTCAGTAATATTGCTGAATTTTTTAAATGCCATCTTTCTTTTAAGATTTATCTATCTATCTATCTATCTATCTATCTATTTATTTATTTTAGTGGGGTGAGCGGCAGAGGGAGAGACAGTCTTAAGCCGACTCCACGCTGAGCATGGAGGCCCATGCACAGGGCTAAGTCCCAAGACCTTGAGATCATGTTATGAGCCGAAACAGGGTCGGCAGTTTGATGGAGTGTGTCCCCCAGGCACCCTAAAAAGCCACCTTCAAAAAATATCTATGATGTCAACATAGACATTAGTAGCACTAATTACAACAGTAATGAAAATCAATACATACCTAGATATAATTTTAAAAAAGGATATACATGATCTTTATGGATAAAATAAAAATGCTTTACAGAAATACACTAAAGATGCCTTAAGTAAATGGAGAAATATACAACACAATTTTTGTTAAAATAATAAATATTACAATGATATGAAACCTTGCAATTTGATCTAAGATTCAATATTGTATCACTGGAAATCCCATCAATGTTTTCCACTGAAGTTGACAAACTTGTTCTGAAATTTACATGGATAAAGGGCTAAAAATATAACAAGGTGGAGAATTTACCCTACTGAAAATAAAAACTTATTGCATCTTAAAAGATGGTTTTGCTACTAAATTTAGAAAAACTTACATATGGAATGGGATAGCGAATGCAGGAAAAATTAAGCATATATGGAATCTTGATCTATTACAGGGGACATTTCAAGTCAGTAAAGGAAAAGATGGACTTTCCAGGAAATAAAGGTAGGATAATTGGTGATCTGCATGAAAAAAATTAAATCGAGTCCCAAATCTGCATGAAGAAAGTGAAACTGAACACCAAAAACAAAGATTGATTCCAAATGGATTAAGAATTTGAATATAAAGCTAAATGATAGAACTTTAGGAGACCACATAGAATATCTTTATCACCATGAGATGAAATGCCTTTTTTAAAGATCACACAATTACAAACTATGTTGAAATAAACTGTTAGTTTCAACTGTATTTACTAATTTTCTTTTCATGAAAGGCATTGTAAAAAGAATGAGAAGTGAAATCACAAACCAAGAGAAGATTACAGGCATATGATTAATACTGATGCTATATAAAGTCTGCTACCAATCTAAAATAAAATGAAAGACAAAAGAATATTTTAATGGGCAAAAGTCTTGAATAGATATTTAATTTAAAAAGACATCCAAATGCCCATAAACATATAAAGAGCAGCTAAGAAAATGCACATTAAAACTATAATGGGATACCATTTCACAATTACCAGATTAGCAAAAATGTAAAAGCTAGTCAATATTGAATGTTTACAAGGATAATGAGAAACTGACATTCTCATCCACTGTTGGCAAGAGTGTAAACTTAAAAAATAGCTTTGGAAATATTTTGCATTACCTAAGAAATCTGAACATTCATATGTCCTACAATCAAGCAATTTCACTCCTAGATTTATATCCCAAAGAAAACTTTGAACATGAGTACCAGGACACAAATATGTTAAAAATAAAAAAGCTTTGTTTAAATTTTATTATTTTAAAATAATGGCAAATAAAATGTCCATGAATGGTAAGATAGATACATAAAATGTATTTTCAGTTGACAACTACATGGCAATGCCGGAAATTTAATGATGCTGCATGCGTCAACATAAATATTTAAAAAATGTTGAAAGGAAGGAGTCATGAAAAAATACATACACTAGGCGCACATTCATGTTAAGTTTAACAACTAGCAAAGTAAACAATTCATACACATTAAAACAATAAAGGGGTGCTTGGCTGGCTCAGTCAGTTAAGTTTTGGACTCTTAATTTTGGCTCAGGAGATCATCTTGGGGTCCTGGGATCCAGTGAGACCTGTGTCAGGCCCCATGCTCAGCGGGGAGTCTGCTTGAGGATTCTCTCTCTCTCTCTCTCTCCTTTTGCCCCCCCCACTCATCTTCTCTCTCTTTCTCTCAAATAAATAATAAGAAGAAAAAAAAGAAAACAATAAGGAAAGACAGGAGAAAGATTAACACAAAGGCGTAATTGTGATGGAAGGGTGTGAGTGAGAAAGATTAGAGCAGGGGGGATCCTAAGTTACTGATAACGACTGTTTTCTGTTTTTGTTTTGTTTTTTTTTTTTACCTCCGTAGTTGATAACTTCAGCAGTGTCTATTTCATTATTGTCAGTCCTATTGTACCCCATTTGCATTTTCCCAATTACTTACACACAGGTAAATGCCCATCTATAATCTAGTTTAATTTCAGGCTTGGAGTACCATTATTTTTTTATTGATATACAAAATGTTGGGAAAGGCAGTCTTGTGCATGTAGTCTCTTGGCTCCCAAAACTTGGCCTGTTAAAACAGGTCTTGGCCACCTGAGTGGCTCAGTCCATTAAGAGTCTCCCTCCAGCTCAGGTCATAATCCCAGAGTCCTGGGATCGAGCCCCACATTGGGCTCCTTGCTCAGCCGGGAGTCTGCTTCTCCCTCTCCTTCTGCCTGCCGCTTTCCCTGCTTGTGCTCTCTCTCTCTTTCAAATAAATAAATAAAATATTAAAAAAAAAAAAAAACAGGTTCTGGATAGGCTTGCAACACTTCCTCACTTATAATGAGCCCACACAGCCTATGCTGGCTAGTCACCTTGTGTGGGAATATCTTTACTTGTTTCAGGCTCAGCGAATGCTCCTTTGTCTCTCCTTGAAGCACATGCATCAGGTACCTGTTCAACCCCAGTATTATATCTGTCTTCCACAGGGAGTGCACGGGGTCCCTCCTCTGCAGCACCAGAGGGCTGTGCACAGGCAAACTGCCCTGCAACATTTGCTGGAAGAGACTCGCTGGCCATGTTAGACCAAAGCATATTTTTAAAGCTCATCTTGATTTGTCTCTTCTCTAAGTAAAACATGGTTCCATCCAGTGCTTGATTTTTGTGTTTTCCTTGGTGACTCCAATACCAAGATCCAATGGGCAGGAGTGTTTAGAGTCATTTCCTGGGATTGGTAACTGATGCAAGTAACTAACTCCTTTCAGATTGATAACTGGTATATCATACTCTGCTCAACACAAAACATTATATATATACACATACATATATATACAGTTATGCATGTCACATCCAAATTAATGTATACATATCTCTATATATTAACATACTGTATATAATACACATGTAAATATATTGAGCCTCATTATTTAACCCCAGAGTAAACTTTTAAAGTGTTTATTTAAAAAAAAATACATTGATTACACCAAAAATACATCAATGGTCTGTTCATCCCTAAAAATTCATGAGTAGAATTATGTGCATGGTATTTTCATAGATCATATTCCATTTCTGATTTGCTTAGTTTTCCTAAACAATATAGAATTTTATTTTCCTCATTATTTTGGCCTGTTTTCTGTTACTTACAAGGACACAAATAACCATCTTGCCTTTTTATTTTACCATTTAGATCTCCTTACACTAAACAAATCTTGAGCTAATCTAAGTGGTGAATGCAAGCTTTTATTTCCATTGGGTAACATCAAAAGCAAGTTTTCCAAATTCCTACAATCCTCTAAAATATCATCTATCATAAATCAAATTATGAGTCCATAACTGCAAATTATCTTTCCTAAAATAAATGCATGAAATTTTACTATGCAACATGTCCTGTGTAATAATATTTCAGTACATTATTCGAATAGTCACTTGAACTTGGCACTATATACATTATAGACAATTTTTAGTGTTTTAAAATAATTAAGATCATGATGCAATTAGTGTTGCTTAAAATTGATATGTACAAAACTTAATTAAAATATGATAAATGGAGGATTTTCCCCCATCAAGATGTCACATTATTTTGGAGAACATCTGTTTATTTACAAACCATGGTGTATATCTTGTTCTTGATGTACATACTAATGATAATATTACAATATACCACAGTGAACTTATAAGAGATTCATGATGGCTACAAAAATATAAATTTTGGACCATATTTGTATATTTTAGATGACATTCTACTCTTTTACTCTAGTCTTCTTGGTTTAAGAATATAAATGTAGCACTTTTTTTTTTTACCTGTTCTATATATTTTTTAAAGAAAATATATAAATTTTAAATCAACAGGAAAATATGTTTAACCTGATCATATACTTCATAATTTAAAATCTTGTTGTAATAACTCTAATATGATTTCAGTGACAACCAGAGTACAGGGAGATATCAATTAAAAGTTACCCTGACTTAATCAGCAGGTCAAAGGCGGTGCATGTAAGGGGAAAGACAAATGGCTCCTTGTCACATAAAATCCTGAAAATAAATCTAAATATTAACTACCCAAGTATAAAAGGGAACACAAATGTGTGTTAAATGAGCACAAGAGGAAAAGACTTAAATATAATTTTGGTTAAACAGCATAACATAGATGCATACATTAACATTAAGCAAACAAAAGAAAATTAAACTAACGTGATCTTGGGTTTCATTAACAGAAAGAAAGACGTCTAGAACAGGAGCTGATAGTTTACGATTTAATGTAAGTGTTGACAAAATGGACCACTTCCAAAAAGAAAGACAAGTGATAAGATGAAACAATATTTTAAGATCATTATAAGCCTCACTGAAGAAATGAGACTGTGTGACCTGGACGACAGAGAGATGTGACAGACACAAAAGAAGATTTCCAATAATGTAGTCACTCCTACAGATGAATGCTGCACTTGTTTTAAGTGGCTCTACAGGGAAAGTTCAACAGAAAGTATTTCCTAACAAAACAAACTGTTTAAAAATGGAATGGATAATGTTGTCTCCACCAACGGATGTTCTATCTGAACAAAATTAATGTCGCTGTAAAAAGAATTCAAGTGTTGTACAGGGATTCAACGAATAAACTGTTCGCCTCTCTTCAGACTTTAGATCCATTTCATTATACGACAGATTGTTATATGACTTATTCGCTTAAGGCTTAACCAAAAGCAATAAGCTTCTAGAATCTAGACAATCAGTTTAAAGATTAAATTGATTTGACCACAACTTGAGTTAATTTGAACCAAACAATTATACTTGAGGATGGTAAATATAAAACTATAAAAGCTAGCCTTAAAACAAAAAACAAAAACCAATTCTTAAGTATGCTAATGTTATATATACACATTGGGTTGAGTGGCTTATTATTCCTAACCACTAGGTAATAATAATTACAATGTATGAAATAAAAAAAAAACAGCTTGTTGAGCTCTTTCAACTTTTGTCAGTGACACAACAACGGGCTTAGGTTATTGGGATCATCGGTACCACCATACTACTGATGTTGCAGCCACTAATAGTGGTACTGTGATAAAAGACCACTTTTATTACTGCTACTGCTACTACTGCTATGACTGTGGCTTCTATGACAACTAGTACTACTACTAACACGACTGCCAAGAAGTTTCATTTATTGAGTTGTTATGATGTCATATGCTAAGTACTCTTCTTGGAATTTTATATAAACTGAACCATTTAGCCTATTAAGGAGGTACTATTATTAGCCCCATTTTATTTTGTTTATTTATTTTTTCACTCCATTTTAAAGATAACTATATCGCAGCAAATTTAGGTAAGCAACGTACCCTAGATCTTATAGGTTAAAAGTGGCAGGACCAACATTTGAAATCAGGCAATGGTTTCAGGCTTTATGCTCTTATTAATCTATAAGCTAATCAAAGAAAAGATTCAAATGAACTATGAGTGTGATTTTTTAACATAAAAGTAATATGCACCTATAGCAGGAAGTTTTCTCCAAATGTAGCATATCATCCGAATCACAAATTTACACTAAGCAACTGTAAACACAATCTCTTTGCTAATTCTGTTCATTTATTTTTCTCATGCTTTGCAAGTGTCCTTTATGCAACTTAATATTTTTATAGTCTTAGCAGTTATGATTAAGTCCTATTATTTGGTTGATCACGCTTCGTATTTGTCCTCCACTATGTTTTAGTCTTCTTGCCTATGATAGGGTACCCGCGCCTCCCCCCACCACAGAACCCAAGTTTATGTTTCTGCGGACAGTAGTTCTCTTTACCATAATATGAGCTCAATGTCATTTAAATACCAAAGTTGATAAGGACCTTTTTCTTCTTTTATTAATATCAAGAAGATTAATGACTTTTAACAAATCAGTCATGGTACCATATAATTAATTTTTAATTAATTAAATTTTTTTTTGAAAGAGAGTATACGCATGCACAAGCAAGTTGGGGGAAGGACAAAGAGAGAAGGAGAGAAAGAATCTTAAGCAGGCTCTACACTCAACACAGAGCTCCATGTGGGGCTCAGTCTCAAGGCCCTGAGATCATGACCTGAGCCGAAATCAAGAGTCAGTCGCTTAACTGACTGAGCCACCCAGGCACCGCAGTTACCAGGACAAAAGTAGCAGCTTCCATGGGTATCAACATTTCACAGCCTGGGAAATTATGCAATTAAAAAAGAAAACAACAACAAACTGTGGGGAGCCTGGGTGGCTCAGTCGGTTAAGCATCTGCCTTAAGTTCAGGTCATGATCTCAGGGTCCTGGGATAGAGCCCCACGTCAGCCTCCCCGCTCAGTGGATTCACTGCTTTTCCTTCTGCCGCCCCCCTGATTGTGCTCTCTCTCAATCTCTCTCTCTCTCTCAAATACATAGATAAAATCTTTAAAAAATTAAAAATTAAAAAGAACCTGTGATTGAATGAATTAGCCATCATATACCTGGTTGAATGATAACTGCTTCCTTCTCTTCCCATATGCATACCCAAGCCTAGAGAATGGCAATTTCTACCTACAAGGTTCAACAGTATGTGTAGGGAGCACACCTAGACATGAATAAAGTAGGGAAAATCTTGTATTTTTTAAAAAAGATTTTATTTATTTATTTGACAGAGAGAGACAGTGAGAGGGGGAACACAAGCAAGGGGAGTGTGAGATGGAGAAGCAGGCTTTCTGCCAAGCAGGGAGCCCAATGCGGGGCTCAATCCCAGGACCATGGGATCATGACCTGAGTCAAAGGCAGACGCTTAATAGCTGAGCCACTGAGGTACCCCAGAAAACCCTGTATATTTGTATTTTCCAAATATTTTATCAAATTGGGACAAATCACCAAAATGATTTTTTGGATTTATTAAAGATATTGGTAGAACATTCATTTCAGGAGGGGACTACAAAAGAAAATTCACTAAATATTAATTGAAGAACAATAATTCATTACAGAGAATCTACTAGTATATGTACTCTAAATAGAACATGGGAGGAAAAATTCCTTTGTCTCCATATTGTATATATTTGGTAAAAAAGCAAGAATCAACTAAAGGCATATATTGATGATGGAATAGAAGTAGTCATACAAACACATTAGTCTCTTCAATCACAGTATGTTCGAGTGTCTTAATAAGTATTCATAAAACTATATATAAAATATTTGTTACTTCTTTCTAGAATGAGACAGGAAAAAGAAAGTCACACAAAAGTCTGAAGATAAATACTTAAACACTTAACCCATTTAGCCTAAAGCCTACGTTTTATTAAAAAGGAAATAATCATTTTAAACAAAAATCCATGTGCTACTGAATGTAAGTCTCTCAGTAGTGGAAACATAGGGTGTCCGGGTGCGTCAGGTATTGTATGCATGAGGTGCGAGTATCGTCCTCATTTTTCACATGAGGAACGGAGGTTGACTTCACAGTCTGAACTGTGAATAAATACCTCAAGTAGATGATTCCACAGTTTCCCCCCTTAAATTTATTTGCAAAGAAGCAAAAACTCTCCCAAAAGTGACTTTATGACTTGACTCTTAAACCAATGGATTTGTCCGTAAAGTTATTGAAAAAAAACAATGACTGGTTTATAAATGGGCATTTGTCCAAGTCAGACCAATGAGAGCTAATAAATACAATTGCAGAAGCTATTACTGATAGTGTTGAGAGAGAAAGTCAAACTTCTTTCACTGGGTCTTCAAAGAGAAATCTGTGCAGGGCAAGAGAGAATCTCTCCATTTTTGTTGTAAAGCATAAAACAGAAGTTATTAGCTGACAAGATACATTTCTGGCTATTTTTTCCAGAATCCTGATGTTTTTTTATAAAGAAGGAAGGGATACAGAGAGAGAGAGGAGCAGGATATTAACAGGGGAGACAATAGACAGGAAGAAGGAGACATACATATAAATACATATATGCAGCAAGAGAGGTTGACTTTGATTTCCCAAAGAAAAGAAAGAAAAAGGAGGTGGGCAGGTGCCATGAGTGGCCAGAATCAAGCTATGAACCTATGCTCATCTCTCAAACAGTCAAGGAAGAGAGGTAAGACCTGGAAGCTGCATCATGCTCTTAGAGAAGTTAATTCTAAGGATAGGGCTTCCAGACAAAGCGAAACGTCTGCAATCAATTTCAAAAGACCAACTGGCATTCCCAAATGGGATATGAACAGTCACCATGACGGGCGGAGTAACCGAAACCCTTCTTCCATTTTTTCTGACCTAAGGGAATGGAGCATCAACAAAAAGAAAGATAAAAGATGTCAAAATGTGGTCATCAGATCACAGAACCATGCAGTTTTGTCAAAATGCAAATATCCCAGACTAACTAACACAGAAACTTTGGGTGGGGCTGTAGCTCTAAGCTATGTGTTTTTATAAAGTGTCACTTAAGTGTAATGAAGTTGAAGAATTTATTGTGAGAAAGGCAGGTTGGGCAGTCATGGGGGAGGGAGCCACTATTAGTAGCTTCAGAGACTAGTTCAAGATTCAGACCAAATTCAGACCTCAAGCAAGACCCACATCAAAAGTAGAGTGCTGAAAACTTGGGAAAATGAGAAGCAGCCAGCCTAGAATAAATCTCAGCAGGAGATACGTGGTGGTCAAAGGGCCAGAGCAGAATAACAGATTTGGAGAAAATAACCATCCAAGGACAAGGCAAGGTAGCTTTTCAAAAAACTACAGCGAATCTCAGAAACCAGTGCATCTTCATGCAATGGACAAAGTCATGGAAGATGAAGGATCAGACAACACCAACTGCGAGAGACAGATTTTGTAGTAATCGTTGATCACAACAGCTCTGCCTCTTCTAGACTTTTCTGTTGTGACAGGAACTCCTCTCAGTATTTGGTCAGCCTGAGCAAATAAACCAAAGTCTATGACCAGAGTCAGATATGACTTTGTGAAGAAAAGAGAAGCCTGATTCTCAGCTAAGGTCTCATTGGCTTTTCAAAAAGAAGGTATTTGGGTGAGAAACGTCCTAGTTTATATAACTATATTTAAGTTGATTTCACCAAAATATTAAACACAGCTTGCCTTACAGAGTATCCTATTTAGGACAAACTAGAAAAGTAATTGGAAATGATTTCATTTCATAAGGATGAAAAATTAAATATTACAGCATGTTATTGAGAAATAAAGACAGGGAAATGAGTACTGTAACTGCTCATTTTCTATTCATTTGGTAAGGCTTTTTTTTTTTTTACTTGATATACTATTTTTAGATGTTCATTCAGGTACTCCATGATTACAAGGGAAACCTACTATACTTGACGTGAACTTTGATTTATAGCTGTAAACTAAAGAAGAAGAAAATAAAAATGCAAACACTAAACACACATAAACAATTCACCTTGTCTTTCATTTGACAGACAGCTTCAAATTCCTCATAATATGTTCTAGCATGAATTAAGGGAACGTCATTCAAAGGTAAAGGAAGATTTAAAACTTTGGAGAAAAACAGTGGTCAAAAACTCTAATCTCTATGAACCAGTGCCCAAGAAAATCCCAAAGTGGATATTTTGTTTGTTCTTGAACTATGATTCTCCCTCACTTATGTGATCCTTTTTATTTTAAACTCCCATTATCTCACCTCCATTCATTCCATCTGTTTTTACATTTGTTTCATCAGTTTCCACTAAAAGATCCGCTCTCCCAGCCAAGCACGTCCTTGAAGCAGTTGTAGAGCCCAGATTGTTCTGTGGGCTATCACACGCAGGGCAAAGCATGGAATTTGTTGATTACCATGTGGGATATCAGAATGGCCCCTTATTCTGCTTTGACTACTTAGTCAGCCCTGTAGACACCCCTGGGGAAAGTCGGCAAAACTGGCTTTCAGAGGTTGGCACAAGTTTCTCAGGGCACATTCTAAGTATCCTATTTTTTCAAGAGGGATTACAGTTTAATATGCTCACTCTGAATATCTTTTCTTATTACCTAATTGGTTGAAGTTATTAAAAACTTCTCAGCGAGTTGAGTTTCAATTCACACCTTGTAAAAAAGGCTAAAATATGCACACAGAAGACTTTTGCAACAGAACACGCAGTGTTGCTCTGTAGAGTGACTCATTACAGCAGAGAAAGCAGAGCCTGAAGCTAGACCCTACCCTGAGATTTAGCACTCACCTCTGTGGAACAGGTGAGGTGCAGCATTTAACATCAATCTTTAGTTTTCAGTTAATACAGCTCATTATGAACCAGATGCCTTGACGGTTCTGCCATTTCCTGCATAATTTTTTTTACAAGACTACAAATGTACCTCTTTTTCGAAAAAAAAATATCATAATAATGGTGAATCGTTTCAAGAAGAGATGCTAAGAGTAGTTTTCAATGCATTAAAAAACAGTTTCTAAAACACAGGTAAAATATTTCAGTAATGAAGTGTTTTATGAAAACACTGACACACTCATCTGCAATTCCCTTGTATCTATCATTATAATTACTTTGATTGTAAAGCTCTGAGTAGTTTTCCTGCGTTTCAAACGCAGATACAGTGGAGAGCTGTTTGATTCATGAGTTGCTCAAATCAAATCTCCAAAGTCTACAAACAGAGATTCACTGGCTATTTCTCTACACTCTCAAAACAACTGCTTGAAGCATTTGGCTCAATAAGGAGCTTTTTTCCTTCCATGATGCCTGTGTGATAACTAGTAATTTCCAATTATTTAAGAAAAGAGGTCATGTTTGAGCGTCACACAGATAGAGTTTTAAGGATGATTATGGGATACAAAACCTGACACTCTTAAATGTTCAAAGATGTCATATAATTAAGCTTCCATCTGTATATTAGATAGAAGAAAAATCCCAGAATCGCATTACACACGCCCGCATGAGTTTTCTACCCATCCTGAAGCCAGCCTCTGCTGAGCAGCTCTAGTTTGTATGAAGCTCCTACCTAAGCTTCACTTTGCATTGATGCTCTAGCCACAGTAAGCACATTCTGAAGTCTGCTTGAGCATAAGTTTTACAGTTTGATCCTCTTAATGTGGTACCTTTAACTTCTACCACCCTCACTGAAATAAGATATTAGACATTAAAATATATCTAATGGAAAAGTAAGGTGGCTTTGAGGATTAACAGGTGATCAAGCATTTGGTCCTTTGAACAGTTTAATCAGAAGACCTTTGATGATCAGATTTTAAGCATTTTCCTGAAGCCTTTAGCTCAATCTGTTGACTTAATAGGGAGCTTAACTTACTTTGGTGAAAACATCAAAACATTTACTAAGAAACAAGAAAGTCACTAGTTTACCCAAACCCAGAGTGTCAAACAAAAGTTCTGCAGGCAACAATAGAGTGTTTTGGGGAGGTAGAGTCACAGCATGGTAAGTGGCTTTCAGTTTAAAGGGAAGAATGCTGTGATCACTAGTTGTATTCCGATCTGTTTTCTCCTTATTTCTAACCATTTTTAGTTGATTCCTTTAAAGGTATAGAAAGATTATTCCACAAAAAGTACAAAAAGAGGTGACATGAAGCTTTCTCTACCTAAATGAGACACAACTACTTATAGTATTCATTTAGATTTACTTCTTATTCTTTGTGCTAGACTTAAAAACAATTAGGTCTAATGCCCACTAAGCACTCAAGAAATATTAAGTAGATAGTTGCTGAAGTCAGTTTTTTTTTAATCAATTGCACATGCCATTTTATCCTTGTAATAGTCTCTCCCCTAAATACTTAGAACACTCAATTTTCTAAATCTTACCACAAAATTACCATGAAAACAAAGACTTTTCTCTAGGGAAGTTCCTGCCTCACTTGAGGCTTTTTTCCCCCCTACCTGTGCATCTTTTCCTCCAGGTAGATATATTCCCCTGAGTTAATGTTTTATTCTTCAGAGTTAATGGTTCCTCATGCCCTACAATAATGACTTAATATATTTCATGCCAAAGACTTTAACTCAAGTATAAAACACTTGGGTGCCGAGATTCTCAAAGAGTAAATTCACACTCCAACATTAATGACGAATTTCACTTCGGAAGAAACAAAAGAAAGCAGTTGATTTTTCTCATGATGTCCCAAGTACACTGTCACAAGCATACTGAAATTTAGGATCACATAATTCGGTATAAATAAATAAAAATAATTTGCATTCATCAATTGAATTTATTTTTTTTCTGCAAAATAATACTTTGACTCAATTTAAAGTGAATCATTAAGTTATGTGATCAGTTTCTATGTTATGTTATTAGTTTTAAATGTTTTAACTAATGTTATCTTACTAGTTATAAGTGTTGTTTTCACTTAAAAAGGATATTATTTTTATGAAGATCATTATGAGATAAGATGAAACCAATGAAAATCTGTATGTGTGTGTGTTTGTCCCCCTGTCCTTTGCCTCCTATGCACCCCCAGGTCAGATCTTTGGCACAGATGCTGACAACATAATGCTAGAACACTCATCATTATCTCTAATAAGGGAACAACTGTAGAAATTATTCAGGGAAAGAAGAGGGAGGTGAAGGTCAGCTCTGATCTGGTGCACAATTTGGGTCTTCAGAAACAATTGAATTACAGTTTTCTGCCATCCAATTTTTCATGAAAAAAAGAAGTAGCTAAATGATTCAATAATTTAAGAGGCTTACAGAAGTGGGGATGGGAAGAAAAAAAGCATCTTATTTTAAATGATGTGAAATCTTTTTTCATTTGTTTGTTTACACCTAGAACAAGGTGAAAGTGAATGGGGAGGAGACAGCCAAAGTGGCAAGATATGAGATAGATATGTATCCCCCGAACCCCCACCAACTCCAAAATAAAATTTAGCCAGCACTACAACGAGGAAATGTTAAAGGGTAGCAAGATAAAGTTGACCACACAAGAACTTGAACTGGGTGTTATCAGGCACTGCAGAAATTTTTGCCTAAGAAAGTTCCTCCTTTCCAAGAAACCAAAGCAGTTCTTCTTAGGAGACCCCATGCTATCTCTTCAGCATGTCTACAACAGTGAGTGTAACTGATTTGGAAGAAAGATAGACTCTGAAGGGCTGCTTGAGAAAGGGTAGGTGAGAGGGTAGATACATTTTAAATTCTATATACCCAGATGTATTTTTGATATTAACAGTATTCTATGTCCACAGGACTACAAAGATGTAGCTCTTCAAAAATAAGCCTTCTGGGGTGCCTGTGTGGTTCAGCTGGTTAAGTGCTGGACTCTTGATTTCAGCTCAGGTTATGATCTTGGGGTTGTAAGATGGAGCTCTGCATTGGGCTGTGCTTAAGGCAGAGTCTGCTTGAGATTCTCCCCCTTTCCCTCCTCCCCTGCTCCTCCCCCCGCTCTCCCCACCCCTCAAATGAATGAATGAATGAATAAATAAACACACAAAATCTTTTTTAAAAAAAAAGCATCCGGACTAACATAATATAATAAAAAAACATTAAAAAAATCAGGGAATAAAGATTTATTGTGTTAAAAAAAAAGAACAAAAAAGACACCAAAAATGTATCTAAGAAAAAAAAATATATATATATGTTGAGATAAGGGAGGACTTTCTAAGCATAACATAAGAGATGAAGCTATTAAAACACTCTACAGGGAAAAAATACCATAGTTGAAAAGTGGGGGTGGGCATTTCTAGCATAACAAAGTATTAATGACATTTCATATGGGAAAAAAATTTCAGCATCAATTCAATTCATATTAAAAAACCCTAACTAAAAGGAAAAAAAAAAGAAAAGAAACAGAAAAAAGAGCACATATCCAATTTGCCAGAGTAGTACAGTAAAGATATTTAAAAATTGAATACATCTTTTAGTCATCGAAAATGCAGATACAAAATGTAGAAACCATTTTCACCTATGAAAGTGTATCTTTGTTCCAAAGTAATCTCTACATCAAACGTGGCGCTCAAACTCAGGACCCAGAGATTAAGTTGCATGCTCTACCAAACTGAGCCAGACAGGCGCTCTGAAAGTATACCTTTTTTAAGTAGTAGCAACTAGTTTTTGACTAAGGATTCTAGAATATATATCAACTTATATAATGCTCATTAGTATTGATACAGACTTTCTGAAAGTAATTTTCAAAATGAGTTTCAAAAGCTACTAAAAAGTTCACTTCTAAAAATCTTAAGGACATAATGTAGATATGTAGAAAGATTTAGCTACAAACTTGCATATCTTATATTAGCAAAAAACAAAACAAAATAAAACCCCTGCAAGTGGTTAGCTCATGTTTACTGGGCTCAGCCATATACATTTAATACGTTTTAAAGCTAGTACAATTAGGTGAGTTATACTTAATGGTATGAGTGTAGCAAACTATTGGGTGCAGATCATTGCTCTCCCCATTACTAGATTTGTGACTATGGAAGAGTCACTTAATTTCACTTAATAATCATTAAAAATACTTTAAAGTGTTGTTCAAAGAAATAAATGAGATAATAACTGGAAAGTGCTTGGAAATGTAAGGTCTTTGAGAAGTGATTAGGTCATCAGGGCTCTGCTTTCATAAGGGGGATTATTGCCCTCATAAACGAGACCCCAAAGAGTCCCCTCACCCTTTCCACCATGTGAGGTTGTAGACAGCTGTCTATGAGCAAGTGCGTTCTCATCAGGCACCAAATCTGCCAGGATCTTGGATTTACCAGCCTCCAGAACTACGAGAAATAAATTTCTGTTGTTTATATGCTACCAGTCTATGGTCTTTGGTAATGATCTCTAGAAATGACCTCTGAAAGTACAGTCTTTATGGTATTTTGTTATAGCAGGCCAAACAGTGTAAGACTGTACCTAAGAACTAAAATAATAATAATAACAATAAATTTAAACTCTCTTTTAAGCCCTCATGATTATTCTTTTTTAAAGATTTTATTTATTTATTTGACAGAGATAGAGACAGCCAGAGAGAGAGGGAACACAAGCAGGGCGAGTGGGAGAGGAAGAAACAGGCTTCCGGCAGAGGAGCCTGATGTGAGGCTCGAACCCAGAATGCCCTGAGCTGAAGGCAGACGCTTAACGACTGAGCCACTCAGGCGGCTCAGCCCTCATCATTATTCTTCTCAGACCAGAACTAAAGCTCTTTTAACTGGACTTTAAAACAAAGTGTCAAATTGAAAACCAAACAAAACTTTCTTTATGCTATGTTTACAAGGAAACCAATGATAAGTTTAAATGAAATACGTTACCTAAGAACTGAAAATTTGTATTCTCCTGGCCCTCATAAGACCATAGACAACTTCATGTTAACATATTAAATGCTTTTTAAGGGGTGCTTGGGTGGCTCAGTCAGTTAAGCATCTGCCTTCAAGCTCAGGTCATGATCTCCAGGTCCTGGGATCCAGCCCCCTGCTCAGCGGGGAGCCTGCTTCTCCTTCTTCCTCCACCCCTCCCCTGCTTGTGCACGCATGCTCTCTCTCTCTCAAATAAATAAATTTTAAAAAATAAATGTTTTTTAACTGATGAGATTGAATTCTTCTACTTAACAATTATGTTATTTTTCCATGAAGTAGAATATCGTCAATATGCATCCTACTTATTCTTTAATAATCAGGAAACATATACACCTTATTTAAGATATTTCTCTATGTTCACTTACCCCCTAAAAATGCCTTCCTTATTTTACTTATTTTGTTGTTGCTTAATTAATACAAATACATTTATCTTGAAAACATCAATCAATCAATCAACATCAATCAATCAATCAATCAACAGGTATCATACACTGATTTCATGGCCACACAAGAAACACTGGAAATAGTTATTATCCACAGAAAATCATGGCATATGTTTTTTTAAAAGATCAAATGTACTGTGTGGCTCAGAAGTTCCTTTGTATTTGTTTCTAATTTACTTTTCATGTTGAAAACAGACTGAGTGAAATTAGTCCTGATAAAAGATTATATGAGGATGACATGGAGGCACAATATATAATACGTAAAAATTTTTAGAGCAATTTACTAAATCATTATGCTTCACTTTTCCCCTGCTGACTTATTAATGTTTTCATATCTACTTCTTCTCCAAAAAATGTTATCACTTTACTTTAAAAGAATCTTTCAGTGAAAAATAAACTTGTTGAATTGGACTCTGAATTCCGTCAGATGTCTTTTCAGACAATGGAAAACTATGCATTTTTAATAATAAACCCAGAATAAAATAATCTACATTTTGGGAATATTGCATCTGTGACTCATCATTTTAAAAAGTAGAAATAAATTTCAGACGGTGTTAAGAGGAATAGAACACAATAAAATGAGGTCCTATGACCCAGACTGTCACACACAGAGAAAGAGCAAATGTTGGTAAATTCCATTACTGCTATAATTTTGCTTATGAACAATAAAAAAAAGGTAAATACTTGAATAAACTGAATAAAGCTGCATTAGTAATAAACATTTTTTAATAGTTTTTCCTTAGAAGTGATAAATTATAAGTAATGTGTGGAATTTATAACAAAAACATAAAATTAAGCATCCATTTTGATTCAGAAATCAGGACTATTTGAAATACAGTTCCTTTTATAAATTCTAATTCTTACTCATAAAATAAAACAATCAGGCCCCTGCCTGCTTATCTTTCACTTTAAAAACATGTCCGGTTAGAAAGAAATAAAAATGTTGATAATTTAGAATTAAATGGATAAGTCTAATGTACACTTCCCATTTGCTAAGGAGTTTTTGCCATTATTGTATGGTAATTCTGCTGTAACACAGATTGTAAATATCCAAACGTATGTAAAATTTACCATGTAATCGGTGGTCCGATTTAGAAAATCTACTATCCATCTAATCCACTTTCTCCAAAGTGGAAGAAAAGCTTTTCATAAGTTAAATATATTTTAGGTAGTGTTCCAATGTGACTGAATAATAAATTTACAGCAATAAAGCAAATGCTTATACAAAGAAAACAGTTACATTTAGGACTAAACCACGTGCCTTTGTGTGGCAGTCTAATGATCCTTGAATCAAGAATATTTATAGATCTGGAAGAGAAATCAGAATTTAGCAGCAGACAAAGCACTTAAAAAATGTACCAATTTTTCTGAGCCAACCAGAAAATTTAAATTTAGCCTTTTATGATCCTAATGGGAACAATCTCTTAATGACTAACATACAACTATGTAAATAGCAACCCTGCCTGCTTTGGTTGCCATAGCATATTTAAATTGAATGATTAAAAACATGCTAATTGCACATTTGATTGGCTTAGCTATAGTGAAATCAATACAGAATTAATACAATTGTAATGAGTTTATCAGAGGTACAAAGCATTGTATCAAGTCACTTCATTAAAATAAAAACAAGTCTCAATAAATTTAAGATTCCTACAATTTTTGTTGAGCTAAATTTTAGCCAAAAAATATCTATTTTATTGACATTTAAAACATCATGTGGTGGACTAAAAGGGTCACAAATTCTTTGACACTCTATCAAGAGTTGGGTTCTATTTCCCCTCGCTTACATCTGGGTCAGCGTATGATGCTTCGACCAACAGAGTGGGACAGAAATGACAGTGGGCCAGACTGAATTACCCTTGAGGTTAATGGCAATTCCCATCTTTGCCCTTTGGAACTGCCACATGAGAATTCTAATAACTCTGCTGGAGAGATCCACAAGAAGTGACCGTAAAAATATAGGTGCAGGGAGAGAAGCACAGCTGAGCACAGCCTCCGAGTAATCTCTACCAAGTCAGCATAAAAGGGAGTGAGGCTGTTTGGCTCCTTGTCCACATCCTGTCTGTCCAGCTGCCAACTGAATATCAGGCGATCTTACTTAACATCACCTGTACTAGAAGAATCACTCATACAAGCCCTGTCTGTATTCCTCACTCACAAAATTGTGAGATATAATGGAATAGCTATTGTTTTTGGTCACTAAATTTTGAGGTGCTTTACTGTAGAGTGATAACTAACCAGAAAATTTAAGTTCACAGAATTAAGACTACAGGCAAGGATGGCAAGAGTATTCTAATACTGGTACTTATCCATCCTTTTGACAGTGCAATTTGCACATACATTTTAAAAAAGAGATTTGGCAAATTGTGAAGTTTTCTAAAGCCATGAAAATTCTCCTATGCTATATCTAAAAACAAAACAATACAAAACAAAAAATATCATCTGAAGGATGTGATTTAAATAAATCATTCAAAATAAGCAAAAAATATATATAATTATAAAAAATTTTATATAAAATTATGTTACATATAAAAATCGCCTATGATATATGTGTCTAATTAAGTGAGAACTGGCAACTCTAATGTAAAAATGAGGTTATAATAAATGAATTATAGTATATCGATAAAGACAATATTATGGGGGCGCCTGGGTGGCACAGCGGTTAAGCGTCTGCCTTCGGCTCAGGGCGTGATCCCGGCGTTATGGGATCGAGCCCCACGTCAGGCTCCTCTGCTATGAGCCTGCTTCTTCCTCTCCCACTCCCCCTGCTTGTGTTCCCTCTCTCGTTGGCTGTCTCTATCTCCGTCATATAAATAAATAAAATCTTAAAAAAAAAAAAAAAAGACAATATTATGTATTAAGTAAAATAGTAATTTTGAAGGCTAGAGATATGAAAAGTATTTATGCATATATTAGACCGTGGAAAGAGCAGACTATTTACTCATATCTATTCTATTATTAACAGATACACAAGTTTCATATACTACTCTAGAAAAGAGCATGGACAAATCAAACAATATACTTATAAAGAAATCCTGGAGAATTTTAAACTTAAATATTTTGTTACATTAGTTGTACTGTAAAGTAGATTTTAAAACATCATTGTGGAGCACCTAAATATATAAAGCAAATATTAGCAGACATAAGGAGAGAAATTGACAGTAACATAATAATAGTAGGGAACTTTAATATCCCTCTCACATCAATGAATAGGTCATCCAGACAGAAAATCAGTAAGGAAACAGTGGCTTTGAATGACACATTAGACCAGATGGACTTGACAGGTAAATTTATATATATATATATATATATATATATATATATATAAAACATTCCATCCAAAACCAACAGAATACACATTCTTTCCAGGTGCACATGGAATTTCTTTAAGATAGATCACATGTTAGGCCACAAAACAAGTCTCAATAAATTTAAGAATATTAAAATCATATCAAGTATCTATTCTGACCATAATGGTATGAAACTAAAAATCAATACAAGATAAAAATTAGAAAAAATACAAACACATGAAGCTACACAACATGCTACTCAACAAGCAATGAGCCAACAAAGTAATTAAAGTAGACATTAAAAAAAAAAACAACCACCTGGAAACAAATGATAATGGAATTGCAACACTTCAATGTCTTTGGGATGCAGCAAAAGCCGTTCTAAGAGGGAAGGTTATAAAAATATAGGCCTACTTGAAGAAACAAGAAAACTCTCAAATAAACAATCTGACTGTATACCTAAAGAAACTAAAATAAAGAAGAATACACCAAACCCAAAGTTAACAGAAGGAAGGAAATAATAAAGATCAAAATGAAAATAAATAAAATAAACACTAAAAAATAATAGAAAAGATCTATGAAACTAAGAGCTGGTTCTTGGAAAACATAAACAACCCTAATAATTAGCCAGACTTATCAAGGAAAAAAAGAGCAGACCCAAATAAATAAAATCAGAAAGGAAACAGAAGTTACAACCAACACCATAGTAATACAAAAGATTACAAGACTATTATGAAAAATTATATGCCAATAAATTGGACAACCTAAAAGAAATGGATAAATTCCTGGAAACATACAATCTTCCAAGACTAAATAAAGAAAAAAGTAGAAAATATGAACAGATCGATTACTAGTAATGAAATTGAATTGGTAGCAAAAACAAACAAACAAACAACACCCAACAAAAAACGTCCAGGACCAGATGGTTTCACAGGTGAATTCCACCAAACATTTAAAGAGAAGCTAGTACCTATCCTTCTTAAACTGTTCTAAAAAGTAGAAGAGGAAGGAATTCTTCCAAACTATAAGGCCCACATTAATCTTATCCCAAAAGCAAACAAAGACAAAAGAAGGAGAAGGAGAAGAAGAAAGAAAAGAAAAAAGAAAAAGAAATTACAGGGCAATATCCCTGATGAACACAGATGCTAAAGTCCCCTATAAAATATTAGCAAACTGAATTCAACAATACGTTAAAATGATCATTTTCCACAATCAAGTGGGATTTATTCCACATACGCAAGGATGGTTCAATATCTGTAAATCAACCAAGGTGACTGATCGCATTAACAAAATAAAGGATAAGGGCACCTGGCTGGCTCAGCAGGTAAGGCATATGACTTGATTTCAGGGTCATGAGTTTGAGCCCCATGTTGGGTATGGAATTTACTTAATTAAAAACGTATTTTTAAAAATGAAGGATAAAAATATGAACATCTCAACAGATGCAGAAAAGGCATTTAACAAATTCAGCATTGATTAATGCTAAAAACACTCAACAAAGTGGGCTTAGAGGGAATATATTTCAACATAATAAGGCTATAGGTGACAATATGACAATCACACAAGAAAAAGAAAGAAATGACATCTAAATTGGTAAGGAAGAAGTAAGACTGTGATTGTTGCGGTTGGTACTGTGATACCATATACAGAAAACCCTTTTCGAATAAGTGAATTCAGTAAAGCTGAAGAACATAAAATAAATATACAGAAGTCCACCGTATTTTTATACAGTAATAATGAAGTAGCAGAAAATTAATTAAGAAAACAATCCCATTTACAATTCCATCAAAAAGAATAAAGTATGTAGGAATAATTTAACCAAGTAGGTGAAAAACCTATACCCTGAAAATATAAGACCCTGATGAAAAAAATTAAAGATGGCATGAATAAAAATGAAAAGGTATACCACATTCACGCACTGGAAGAATTAATATTGTTAATATATCCATTTGCCCAAAACAAATTCAATGCTATCCCCAACAAATACCAATGGAATTTTTCACAGAACTAGAACAAATAATCCTGAAACTTATATGGAATCACAAATGATCCCAAATCACCAAGTCAATCTTGAGAAAAAAGAACAAAGCTAGAGGTATCACAGTCCCAGATTTCAAGATATACTACTACTAGAAAGCTAGAGTAATCAAAACAGAAAGATACTGGCACAAAAATGGACATAGATCAATGGAACAGAATAGAAAGCCCCAAAATAAACCCATGCTCATATGAACAATTCATCTATGACGAAGAAGGTAAGAATATACAATGGGGAAAAGACAGCCTCTTCAAAATAAATGGTGTTGGGAAAACTGGGCAGTTACATGCAAAATATGCAAAAAACTTCATAAATAGTACACAAAAATAAACTCAAAATGGGTTAAAGACCTAAATGTAAGACCTGAAACCATAAAATTTCTAAAAGAAAGCACAGGCAGTAACCTCTTGGATATCAGCCTTACCAATATTTTTCTGGATATGTCTCCTCAGACCGGGGAAAGAAGAGCAAGAATGAACTATTGGGGCTACATTAAACTAAAAAGTTTTGCACAGTGAAAGAAACCATAAACAAAATGAAAAGGCAACCTACTGAATGGGAGAAGGTATTTGCAAATGATATATGTAAAATATCCTACATTGATAGGAATGTAAACTGGTACAGCCACTATGAAAAACAGTATGTAGTTCCCTCCACCCCCCTGCTAAAAATAGAAATACAAATAGCATATGATCCAGCAATTCCACTGCTGGCTATTTACCCAAAGAAAATGAAAACACTAATTTGAAAAGATATGTGTCTCTTTATGTTTATTATAGCATTCTTATAATAGCCAAGATATGGAAGCAATCTAAGTGTCCACAGATAAATGAATGGATAAAGGAGATATGATATATGTGTGTGTATGTGGGTATACACTCACATGCGCACACACAGACACACCCCCAGGAATATTACTCAGCCATAAAAAATGAAACCTCACATTTCACAACATGGATAAACCCAGAGGGTATGCTAGGTGAAATAAGTTAGAGAAGAAGGACAACTACCATATGATTTCACATATATGTGGAATCTAAGCAAAGAACAAACAAATGAAAAAAACAGAAATAGACATAAATATGGAGACGTGGTGACTCTCAGAGGGAAGGGGGTAGAAGAATGAACAAAATAAGAAAAGGGGATTAAGAGATATAAACTTCTAGTTATAAAATTAATAAGTCACAGGAATGAAAAGTACAACATAGGGAATAAGGTCAATAATATTGTAATGACTCTATGTGGTGACAGATGGTAGTACTGCATAATGTGCATAATTGTTTAATCACTATGCTATACACCTAAAACTAGCATAATATTTTATATAAACTATAATTCAATTAAAAGAAAAGAAGAAAAAAAAGTCATTGCTTAAGGATATGGACTGACATATCTAATGGTCTATATGCATGGCTTTTAAACAGGTTAGTAATTTCAAATAGTTTGGTAGAATTACCAGACAATGAAGCAGCTTTGGAAAGAAAATAAAGATCCCCGTGAAACCACATAAGGGATACATAACTCTTTGAATGAAAGTTCTCTTCCATATAACTTTAGGAAAATCTGACATATGCTTGGAGTTTAACTGAGTTTTTCAACAGGATTTATACCCTAATCATCCTGTATTTCTCGTATCTTCCAGTTAGCAGTCAAAGTTTTATGAATAAATGAATGAGTGCATAAATGAAAATCTGCGGCATATCATGTTACCACTGAAATAGTTATCAATGTTAGAATTTGCATATATGGCATATGGTTTACATAGATGCACTATTCCTATACTTCAGAATGATTTATGATTCATGTAATTTTTTTAAAGATATAGTATATTCTTTAAGTAACGTTATTTGACTTACATGTTATTTATTGTTAATCACAGAACCATTTTGAATGTTCCTTACATGTTGGCTTTTTTTTTCCTATTGTCTATCTCCCGCCAAAATTGTTGCAATAATGTTCAGTAAAATAAATCATTCACTGAAGTGACAGGACTCCCTTTCCCATTTAAAAAAATATATATATTAGTTAAAAGAGAGAGGAAAAGAAATGATTTTTAAAATTCATTTCTTTCTCTGGTGAGCTATTTCCACATGGCATGGCTTGAAGCCAACTTTAGATTATAACTTTATTACTGCATAGCTTAAGGAAGGATTTACTAACCAAAGCAAAACAAGACAAAACAAACAAGAAAGGAGTGAATAATCTTAAGCCCATATTTAATAATTGTTCTTTTCAAATAAATCCTGAAATAATTGAGCTGATGTCTGTTTGAAAACACTTGTAATAGTGTATTTTTAACAACAGCTTTACTCACAGATAATTCAGAATCCATACAAGTCACCTTTCTGAACCCTACAATTCAATGGCTTTTCTTATAATATAGAGTGGTGCAACCAAGGAATCATACAATATGTGGTCTTTTTGTGACTGGTTTCTTTCACTTCATATGTTTTCAAGGTTCCTCCACGTTGCAGCATATGTCAGTCTTTCATTCTTTTCATTGTTCTTGCAAAATGTTGTATGGATATATTATATTTTACTTATCCCTTCATCAGTTGACGGACATTTGACTTTCCCCTCATTGTAACTACTATGAATAATGTTTTTATAAACATCTATGCACAAGTTTTTGTAGGCATGTATGCTTTCATTTCTCTTGCAATATACATAGGAGTGGAATTTCTGAGTCATATGGCAACTCTATGTTTAACCTTTGAAGGAACTGCCAAAATGTTTTCCAAAGTGGATGCATTACTTTATATTTTCATCAGCAGTGTATGACGGTTTCCATTTCTCCGTATCTTCCGTAATACTTGTTATTATTGGCATTTTTGATTACAGCCATCCTACTGAGTGTGAAATGGTATCTCATTTTGGTTTTGATTTGTAAATTCCTAGTGACTGACGATGTTACACATCTTTTCATGTGCTTATTGGCTGGTGTATTCTTCAGAGAAAAGTCTATTGCCCTTTTTAAACTGAATTGTCTTTTATTACAGAGTTTTAAGCATTCTTTACATTTTCTGCATCCAAGTCTCTTATCAGTTATATAATTTGTAAATGTTTTCTCCCATAATGTATGTTGCCTTCTTACTTCGATAGTGTCCTTTGAAACAGAAAAATATATAGTTCTGATAAATTCCACTTAATCTATTTTTTCTTTTCTCACTTGTATGCTATGGCTTTTTGAAGAAAGAATTAGGATCAATACTTTGGGTGAACATTTTCACAGCAAGAGGCCATGATTTCTGTCTATAGAGCACAGTTGCCCTGTGTATGACTCCAATTCTCCAGCAACTTCTCTGGCCGTAATCACATACCAGAGTCTCTGGGCAGCTGTAGGTTTATGGTACCTCTATGGGATTAGAAAGCAAAGAAGAAACAAAGGCCCTAATCCTTAAAGAACGTAACATGTTTCTTGTAGCACAGAAAGGAGAATCAATCCTAAGGGCACTCCTGCTTAAACTTGAATTGCATTTTTAACAATATATACATGGAATACCTGTTGCATATATTAACTTGCTGGACCAAGTAGTTTTCTTTCCTGTTCTAAGACATAAAATTTTTGAATAAATAGTAGTATTTCATTCACTTTCTACGAAAAAACTGTAAGTTCTCATTAGCTATTCATATATGTAACAGTGATGATCATTATAAATAAATCAAGGAGTAATACTTATTAATATTCCATTTTAACAATGGGTCTCTTGCAATGCCAGATAGAGCTCTAAACTATCAGCATTCAGACTTATCATAAAATAAGATCCTTTCAAATGGGGCACCTGGGTGGCTCAGTTGGTTAAGTGTCTGCCTTCGCCTCAGGGTCCTGGGATCTAGTCCTGAATGGGGCTCCCTGCTAAATGGGGAGCCTGCTTCTCCCTCTCCCTCTGCCTGCAGCTCCCCTTGCTTGTGCTCTCTCTGTCAAATAAGTAAATAAAATCTTTAAAAAAAAATAGTAACAAATTGTTACTTCCATGTTGTTCTGCTTCAAACTTTAAAGATGGCAACTTCTTGAATTCTTAAATAATATACTATTTTAATATCAAGTTAAGTATTTACTGGCATTGCCAGGTACTGTACACTTGTTTAGTCATTTGGGATTCACTTTCATCAATTCTTATGAAGTGTTTTCATTTTTTATCAACGGTTTTCAAAGATGATAGGTCACCAGTTCCACTGTGATCCTGATTTTACACTGTTTCTAAAATATTTTTAAGTGATTCTGCTCAATGCAACCAGGAGGGTCTTTTGTTAAACACATTTACATGACCAAATTCTCCAAAGTCATAAGAAAATATTTTTTTTCATATGTCTAAATCTTATATGAGAAAAGAGTTAAAGTCCTGGATTATTTCTTGATAGAACTCCCATTATTTATCATGCAAAAGTTATCTTTTTACTCTCCCATTAATTTTTGCTTAAGAAAATTACCAGCTTCTAAGAATCAGCCACAACAATGATAGTTAGGCTTCTCTTTGATTTTTAATCTGGTCATTTTTAAACAATCTTAACTCTAGGTAGCTTATACATGTGATAATGAATTGGTATTAGCATTGTCAACCTGCTTTGAAAGAAACCAGATCTGTGTCTAAATTTAAAAGGCTGAGATTCACCTCAAATCCTGTCCCTAAATTGCTATTTCTTTCTTTTTTCTCTGACAAGACTGCCTTTGCTGCTGAAGGCAATGAACATATATTTAACGAAGCCTCCCTCTACTCTTAAAAAACACACACTTTTACAATATAGATTTTCAAAGAATTCATACTGTAACTACTGACATTTAAAATAATCTATGGGGACGCCTGGGTGGCTCAAATGGTTAAGCATCTGCTTTTGGCTCAGGTCATGATCTGGGGGCCCTGGGATGGAGTCCTACGTTGGGCTCCCTGCTCAGTGGGGAGTCTGCTTTTCCCTCTGCCTGCTGCTCGCCCTACTTGTGCTCTCTCTTTCTCTCTGACAAATAAATGAATAAAATCTTAAAAAATAAATAAAAAATAAATAAAATAATCTGTGGCTTCTTTTAAAGAAAAAAGTTTTCAATGTGATTATACAAATACTCATATGCATCTTATTTCAAAAACTAATATGTCACTTCTATTTGCATGGTATTATCCTTTTCTCTTGTATTTCAGCTATAATTCTTCTTAAAAGACAAAGAGCACTGACTCAAGCCTAATAAGAATGTCCCTTTAAATTCTAATGACAAAGAGATCAATATAGCTCATTTCACAAGTTAAATGAGCTAGCTTTATTTACAGAGCACAATGAAGCTCAATTATTATTATTCAAAAGGATTTCTATTAGATAATATATTAAATCTGGAGGCAAGAAGCCTGATGTTACCACACAATTAGTAGATTCAAGTGGATCTTCATGTGTCTTTTTTAATAGAGTAGGTATTAGAGTCATGAAGCATCTCAGACACCAGGCATTTAGGGGAAGCTGGTGGCGTGAAGGCCTTTATGGTATCTCTTAATGTTTGCCAGAAAAATGTGAATTCACTCAGCAGTTTATTGATTAACTCAGATGAATAAATTATTACTATTTAAATTATTTTGGTATCAATATTTACCTTCAGAAAAGGGCATTAGAAATAGTGTATCTTCAGGAGTCAGACTATCTCAGGGTTTAGAATATATTCAGAGAAAGGTATTCAGAATGACTAAGAAGCTGAAAACTATGACATAATAAAAGGCTTAAAAGGATGGTATTCATTTCACCTTTAGGAAAAATGAATGGCTAATAAAAACAGTCAAATATTTTATTTGCTTGGCTCTTGGACAAAGCACATGGCCCTACTGGGACAAATGGGATAATTACTTGAAGAGGAATATTCATGTTTTGTGAAGAAGTAGAACTGCTCAGAAATGGGAGGGATATCTTGGCAATAGCAGTCTCTGGAAGTATGCAACTAGATCCTAGGGAAAGGGTATTTGTAATGGATATTGACTTGAGAATCTCCATGAAACTATGATTCTAAGCCTTCATCTTTACTTTGGCACCACTGCAATCAACCAAAAGATTATTTTTTAAATTTATTTGTTTATTTTAGAGAGAGAGAGAGAGAGAGGAGGGGCAGAGGAAGAGGGAGTAGGAGAGAAGCAGACTTCCCACGGAGCACCAAGCCCAATGCTGGGCTCTACCTCAGACCTCAGGACCCTGAGATCATGAACTGAGCTGAAATCAAGAGTCAGATGCTCAACTGACTGAACCACCCAGGCACCCCACAATCAGCTAAAGGATTTACTGCATTCCTATCATTTACCTCCCACTGTGCTAAGCATTTTGGGGAGCAAAATCTGGACTCTATTTCTACAAGTTTAAAACATTAAGAAGACAAGCCTAGAACTCATAAAACAAGTACATAATCAAACAATTTGTTAAACACTATGTACGATTGTTACATAGTAACACTTAAGTGGGATGTTAAAAGTTTCATGAAAATAAGGACTCTACTGATTTTATTCACTGTTGTAGCCCCAGCACTGACAGTCCCTGATGCTGAATAGGTTCTTTATATAACAAATATTTATATTGTGTCAGACTCTATTCTGAGCCTATTAGAAATCATAACTGCTCATTTGATCCTTTGCAATCTTATGAGGAATGTACCATAATTATCCATATTTCATACTTGAGGATATTAAGACACAAAGAGGTTAAGTGACTTTTCCAAATCCTATGACACAATGGGATTTGAACAGTCAGTTCAGAGACCATGCTCTCAACAGCTATTTACTCGGCTTTTAAATTCATAAAAATTAAATATGTTAATTATAGAGGTAAGTCATATGTAATTAAATTTAGGTGACAAGCTTGATAAAGGAAACAGAGCTTGAAATGGGGGAGAATTTAAACAAGCAAAGTCAAGCCAAAACATAAAGAGTATGAGGGGAAAAGAGTATTCCTTCATTTATTTATTGAAACCTAAAATAACCAAATACTGCATGAAGCACTGGGGAAATATGAGAAAGATTAGCAGGAGTTCTTGCCTGCAAGGAGGACGTATGGTATAGGAAGAACCTGGAATGGGATTTGAACAGACCTTGGTTAAACACATCTCAGTCTCAATGACTATGCCTGGGGAAGCTCTTGAACTTCCCCAATTTCAGGCTGGGCCATTCTGAAGATTAAAGAAGATAATTTAACAAAGATCATCTGAAGTATAGGACTACAATAAATGTTAATTACCTTGACCTTTTCCCCTGCTTCATAGGAGTGTTGTGAACACCAAATGAGACTGTGCATGTAAATTTCATGAAAAGGTAACTGGCACTTGCCAAGTACTTAAAATCTACTTTAAAGCCTGCTTAAGAGACAAAATGGTAAGGCAAAAATCACTCAGTGCTAGCAGATGGGCCAAACTGGAGATCAATTTTGTTAAGAGCGGAGGATTGGGGCTGGGAAACCATGGGGCATATGCTTAGGTAAGAGAAAAAGGATAGTTCACAGAGAATTTAAAGAGTAAATATGTAAGTTATCAAAGAAAATTAATGGAAATTATAGAATAGGAAAATAAGTGGCAGAAAAGGTCAGATTAATTTGGAAGCAGCACGCAGAATAAACTGAATTTTATTGAATTCATTATTATGGAATAGTAAGAAGTAATTGGGATTTACTGCAGAAAACCAAGAGTGAATTGATTAAGTAAAAGGACAGAATGGTGGTGGGGCTACAGGAAAGAACAAAACAACCAAATAAAACCCAAACAAAACTCAAGAGGACGAATTGCTGTGGATTTTCTTTAACTGTTGAATGACATCAGACACCTGATTTACAAAAATGAAGAAGAAAGGGGCACCTGGGTGGCTCAGTCAGTTGAGCGTTGAACTCTTATTTCAGTTCAGGTCATGATCTCAGGGTCCTGAGATTGAGCCCCGTGTCAGGCTCCGAGCTGAGTGTGGAGTCTGCTTGTCCCTCTCCCTCTGCTCCTCCCCCCACTCTCTCTCGCTCTGTCTTTCTCTCTCTCTCAAATAAGTAACAAGTAAATAAATAAATAAATAAAATCTTTTAAAAAAATGAAGAAGAAAGGTAGATACAGCATACATGTACATTATGAGTTTAGAGTGAAAAACTAAATTCAAATCTGGTTTGAATCTCAACTGTGCACACAATTGTGCTTGCCGGACAGCATTCGTGATGGCTCTAAGTTTACTTTTCTTATTTATTAAATGAAGAAAATAATTTAGCAAAATTGTTACAAGAAGGAAATGACTAGGGGCACCTGGGTGGCAAAGCGGTTAAGCGTCTGCCTTTGGCTCAGGGCGTGATCCCGGCGTTATGGGATCGAGCCCCACATCAGGCTCCTCTGCTATGAGCCTGCTTCTTCCTCTCCCACTCCCCCTGCTTGTGTTCCCTCTCTCGCTGGCTGTCTATCTCTGTCAAATAAATAAATAAAATCTTTAAAAAAAAAAAAGAAGGAAATGACTAAAATAATATACACCCAACACCATTTAAGATAGTTCGCATTTAGTAAATGGTTTTTCTCTGGCAATTTTGATAGCTCTGTTGTTATAATGTTCTTAAGTTTATTTTCTGTACTGTTCTCTACAAATTTGGGAACTTTTCTGTTCCCTCTTCTGAGAGGCCATCCAGAAGTTAGGGTTGTGACAGTGCCTAATGCTTCGTGTGTGTGTGTGTGTGTGTGTGTGTGTGTGTGTGTGTGTGTGTGTTTTAAAAGATTTTATTTATTTATTTGGCAGAGAGAGAGAGAGAGAGAGGGAGCGCTTGCGTCCACAAGTAGGGGGAGTGGGAGAGGGAGAAGCAGGCTCCCCACTGAGCAGGGAGCCTGATGTGGACTTGATCCCAGGACCCTGGGATCATGACCTGAGCCAAAGGCAGACACTTAACCAACTGAGCCACCCAGGCGCCCATCATATGGTTTTAAAAAGTGTTCCTTTAAAATAAAGTGGCATGTAGCCTTTGTATATTCTCTTATGATGAGATGTCTATATATAAATTTTATTCAGAGGTGATTTTACAAATAAAACATACTGAATTGCTGTAGCTTAAAAAAAATGGGTCATTTGTACCAGTACTTCCTATATATACTGTATAGGATTGAATATACTGTGGGCGTGTGTCCAACCACATTACACACATCTTTTTGTGGCTCTGAGGAAGTTACTACATAAAGAAAGAAAAAATTCACTTATCTAGATCTACATATTTCCTTTTATTGATCATTTAAAATTTGGTTATTTGGAATAGGACATCCAGAGAAAGTATCCAGAATGGGGAGCGATATGGCAACAACGAACTATGAGAAAGAGTTAAAAGATTTTTAAGATGTTTATTAGGGAAAATACAAATTTGCTGAGGATAGCTGTCTTCAAGAACTTAATGGACAATTATAATAAATAGGTATTAATTTACTCAGTATATACTGGAGAATGTTCAGGACACTGGGTAGAAATGCTACAGAGATAATATACATTTCTTTACTAATAAGATTATTAAA
Organism: Ailuropoda melanoleuca; assembly: GCF_002007445.2. NCBI lineage: Eukaryota > Metazoa > Chordata > Mammalia > Carnivora > Ursidae > Ailuropoda > Ailuropoda melanoleuca. The sequence goes on from NC_048218.1 coordinate 30,963,894, forward strand.
TATCTTTCCATGTTTTTGTGTGTTGGTTATTCACACTTTTCATCCACATATCTGTGTCAGTCTTCATTTATTTAAAACTTATATAACATTGATTAGAAATCTAGTGTTAGTGTTTATAAGACACTAGTATTTATATTTGAACACATATTAATTTATATAAAATCAAGATATATAATGAAATATTAAACTAACAAGGATATTATAGATTTGTTTTTCACAAATTATGTTACCGTATTATCATATAGGGTTATATTGTTGGTGATGTGTTCATGGGGAAATGGGACATGTGTTGAATTCAATCAATGACTGTTTAAAATGCTCTGCTGCTAGAAAAACTTACTTGAAAAAAAATCATTTTTTTAAAATTAAGATTTTCTGAATTTAGACATCATTTGAGTCTTTTTTTATCATAGTTAAAAATTTCTTTAGAAAGAAACACTGAGAGGAAAGCTTGTTCCCAAATGAATACATGGAGATTGTTCTATAAAGAGAACACCCACTAATCAGAAATTACTTGATTAATACGTAGTTCCTCCCTCCAACCTCATAGGCAGTTTCCCCAAATCCTGAGCAATGTGACACTTTCTAGTTTTGAGGAAACATGGAAATCCTGAAGGGTCTGAGAAGTGGACAATTTTAGAACAACCCAGAAATCTGACATCTCTCTAGGTCCGTTCAAAGACCTAAGTATAATCCTTGAGTTTATCCAATGATAAATGTAACTTTTGGCTTATGTTAAGTGTGAATTATTTTTCTAACTGGAAATCACCTACTTAATACTGGGACATATAAATAGACATATTGTAAGTAGTAATCAAACCAGAATGAAGGGCCTTATACATTGGTGAGAGGAGTCTAATTTTTTTTTTTTTTTAAGATTTATTTATTTGAGAGAGAGCAAGTGAGGGTAGAGGAGGGGCAGGGGGAGAGGGAAAGAGAGTCCCAAGCAGACTCCTCCCTCGCAGAGCGCAGACCCGACCCGGTGCTCTATCTCATGACCCTGGGATCAGGACCTGGGATCAGGACCTGGGATCACGACCTGAGCCGAAACCAAGAGTCCGAAGCTTAACCAACTGAGCCACTCAGGTGCCCCTGAGAGGAATCTAATTTTTAAGACCTTTCAAACTATAGGAGTTGATGAGGTCCTTAACCAAAGGAGGAGAGGAAAACTAAAATACAACCTTGTTATTCTCACTCCCAAACTCTAATTTTCAGTAAACTTGAAAAACAAATTAGTTGACTTTAATTAAATTACTCTTTACAGAGTAATTGATTAAATTACTATTTGCCCTTGGCTTTTAATTACCACAAGAACTATAGATGTAAGATGTTTCCTGCTCAGAGTTTACAGTCTATCTCAGAAGATACCATTAAACAAGGAAATATAATGATCAGGATTAGTGGTGGAGGGTCACTTCGTCCACCTAGTCCAGGGGTTAGAGAAGTCCTCCTCGAAAAAGTAGCTTTTAAACTGAGATCTACAGGAAAAGTAGGAATTAGCAAGATTCCAGGAAGGTGTTGGGGAGTGGGAATAGAAGCACGGCAGTGTTCAAGGTGCCGATAGTGTTTAAAATTTTATACTTCTCTGACATTGGACAAGACCTTTCACTTTGATATCCCTCAGTTCCCTCACTTCTCAAATGAAAATAGTATTAGTATCAATCTCAGATGGTCAGGTGGGGATAAAATGAAAACATAAACTCGAAGTTCTTAACGGCTTACACAGAAAGTGCTCAATTAATGTTCGTTTTGTCTAGTAAACTCTCTCCAAAGATAAGGCCTTACTTTGAAGAGCAGCACATGAGGTTTTTCAACTGTTACGTTTGTTTTGCGCTTGATAATAAACTACATTTACAAAATGTTTCTTGGAAAACAAAACAATCTGTGATGCAAATAAGTTTGTGGAAGGCTAACCACCTGTGGATTTAGATCACATAATAATGCTGAAAGACTCCCTAAATCCTATAGCAAAGGACTTGGCTTAACCTAGCATCTTCTGCATTGAACCACAAAACTCTTTTCCCATAAAAGATGTATTAGCATCTTGAGTGAAGACAAAGCACTAATCTAGGAAATCAGAAGACTGGATTGTTGTGAAGTTCTGCTCTTGAATCACTCGGTGATTTTGGACAAGTTCTCCCCATACGGGAAAATTGGGGAGTAATGACAACTGCAGATGTGTTAGCCAGGGTGGGGTAGAGTAGAGCTGATGCCCAAAGTGGATTATTTTTGACTCTTCGCTTCTCTACACAACAAAATTATTGTCAGGAACAAACATGAAATGAATAAATACTCCAAGGGAATGACAGAATTGAAGTGACTCAAATTCTTTCTCCATCTTTACCCCCACTAAGCTGCAGTTGTTTATATCAAATCATCTTGGAAATGCAGGAGTGTTTAGGGTCACAAGGGTCAGAATCATGAACTGTGCCCAAAGTGAACTTGGACATTTCTTGACTATTGACTATTAGATTCTTTATCTTGAAGTGAACACACGTAGCCTAATCTGCATGCAGCTGTGTTCTGGGGTTCTGACTCTGTCACTGGAGTTATTTTGTATTAATTTCCATGTTCAATATGTTTATTAAAGGATAACATGAAAAAAGGATAACATAAAAATGTGCTGGTTTTTTACCTCTCACATATATTACATACCTCTCCCATATATTATTTTTATCTCTCACATATATTTAATAATATTTGAAATTCAAATAACTGTAATGAAGAAAATTCCTGTTATTCACTAAACCACAGACAATAACAGAAGCAACTATAATCACCCATATTGATGAGAACTTTGCACAAAAAAACAATTTTGAAAGGAGAGTATTTTAGAAGAATTTATTACCATGTTGTTTTAAATTGTCAAGCTATGATGATAATAGAATATAGGCCTTTTAGTAGGTTTTATTATTGCTTTTAAATTTTCTACAGAAAATGTCCTTCTTTATTGAATGTACCAGATGCTCATTGTTCCTGTGGCCCTTTCCACGAGTCTCACCAAAACATTTTAAGAACAAAGACACACAGTGTACATGAATACTTTTTGTAAACTCTCAAGTACAACATAGCAGTAAGGCTGTTAAGGGTTTAAAAACCCCACAATTAGAGTTTACTAGAGGTCATGCTCCCTTAATAGAGGGTTCTTATATGTCTTTTGAACAAACAATCTCTTTGGAAGATTAGTGAAGCCTACAGATCCTCTTCTCAGATTATATTTATTGCATAAAATAAAAAATATAGGATTAAAGTGGTATTGAAATTTGCTAATGAAAATATATTTAAGAATCTGTGATATGGTAATTAACGTGCTTCTTTACATTATATAATATGATCTAGTGACAGAAGATCAAGTTACCATAATTTTGAAGTAATTAGGAGTATAAATGATATTTAGAAACATCTAAAGCAATTATAATGGATGAAAAATAGCAAGTGATTTTTATTGGTGGCAAAGTCACTGGTATCACTAACATTACTGTGACTTATTGTTACATTCAAAATTGTAAAAACACAGTATTTCAATAAATGTAAGTAGAAAAAAAGAGATGTCTCATGTTTCCCTATTCAAATTCACAAATTCCCTGAATTCAGTGACTTCTTGGGGATCTGCTAATACCAGGTAACACTCTTTGAGTAGCTTACAATGAGCTTCAAAGCTTCTAACTGCTCAACTCAACCTGTGAATGTACTTTTTTATTTGGGAAGTTCTCACCAACAAACAAGCTTGTAAATCCCTCATTTTTGAAATGGTAAACTTAGGTACAATGAGGATTTATGAATGATAAGCAGTAAGTCCTGGAACATTATGTTTTCTTCTTAATTAGATGCAGGTAAGACACGGCTTATGATATGCAAGAGCATGATTATAAAAATCATTTCCCCTAGAGAACTGAAAACAAAATAAAACCAAAACTCAATAAAGGGGAAAGATTACAAGGATGAACATATTCTAGTTTACCAAGTTGGTATGGGAGAAGATAGGCTGTTTTAAGTAGATTTCAATACATGACTTGGTTATTTTCATTTTGAATTTGAAGTTTTATAGGTAAATGAAATATAGAATATTTTGATCTAAGTAAGAAGGTAGCTTTAAACAGGCATTCCTTAAAGGATCCAGTGTAGGGGCATTGCATCCTTGCTATGCTCTACGAGACATAACTGTACATTTACCAGTTTAAGATCCTTGGATTGTTTCCTTACTGATTTAGAATTATCTGGCATTTTCTTGTCCAAAGGCCTATACACCATTTCAATATTAACTATTTTTTTTTTTAAAGATTTTATTTATTTATTCGACAGAGATAGAGACAGCCAGAGAGAGAGGGAACACAANCTATTTAATTGATAAGTTCAATAATCAACCGATATTAATATATCAAAGCTACATGCAAATCTATCTTAACCTAATTAAATCTACATTGTTAAAACATTAATGAGTGTTTCTCTTCCTTCATTTTGTATATATTATAACCTTACTTCTTATGTTATAGAGAATACATGTAATAAGTATGCTATAATCCAGTATACTGTGATCAGAAAATAAAAGCAAATGAAAGCACCAAATACAGCTCCAAGAGCCCTAGGATCCGTAAAAGAAAACAACTAAAGACTTGAAGCTAGAATCTTGATTAAGAAAGGTACAGTGCTGCATAATCAAGTCGGAGGATTAGGGCAATGTCTTGATGTTCCTATGGGCACCAGCTCTGGTAAAGGTGCACTTGATTCTAGATGGAAAGTATTCTTCAATAACTGAGGGCCAGCGAATATAGCTTAGCCAACTTGGAGCTGAGTCTGTAGAGACCAAAGAGAAACCAGACATATATATTAAGCTTGTCAACATAAGACTGTTACTGAACAACGTGCCTGTGCTATTTCAGCAGATGTGGTTTGAACTGCCTTCACCCCCAGTTCCTCACACATCAATTGTGAGCAAACTACCTCTTCAATCCCACATGCTACTCAATACCCAGAAACCCTCAGCTCCTCAGCAGGGTTATTTAACTTTCTCAGAATGTAATGCACACTTCAAGTTTCTATTCTTTTGTTTTACTATTTTTAATTCATTCTATCTCCATCTCGCCTTCCAACCATTTCAAATACTATGTGTCTTTGTGAAGCTTCCTCATTTTCCTCATTGCTCTCTCCTTCTTGCCAGGCAGAGCTTATCACTCCCCCTTCGCTCTCCCGGGAAGCTTTGCTTGGTGTTTTATTAGAGCCTTCCCCTGATCCCTGCAGCTATGCATAACTGTTCACAAATATTTGAGATTTTTAAGCAGTTGGTATGCAACAGAGAAATCTATACAACTTGTTCCTTATTACTAATGCACCTAAAACATTGGAGGAGCTACAAAGAAATAACAACAAAAACAAAAGAGCATAATATTGGGTACTAAGGTGGAGAAAATATAGAATGTTCTAGAGGAATATCAGAAAGAATTCTAGACAATCATACCATGTTTAATCACATAATCCATTTTATTCCCTTTCTAACCTTGCCTAGAAGTGGAACTTAGTCAACAATTATTGTACAAATCAAGAAATACATGATGATAGAAAATAAATTGCACTCATTACTATCTATGATCTAGAGCAGGAAAAATACAAAGGGAAATGGGCCAAAGCTGGTGTCTGGAAGTCACTCTTGTAGAATTTACATATCCATCAAGTCCTTGGATAGTTACCTCACCATAATGGGTAATGAATATAAGAAATCTACAGTATCAAAATAACCTTCATATTTTAATGGAACTCCAAATGACTCACTGATTAGTTTCCATTAAGTCAGTTAAATGGAATTGTTGTTCCTTGAAAATTAATCAAATACATTATTATATCAATTGAACTGATGGTTGGTCCTCTGGAATGAAATCTTTCATCAGGCACCTTAGGGTTATTTTAGACCCTAAGCATAAGTAGTATAAGACGCTTTATAATGTTATCATGCTTTATTCAGTTCAATGTGCCTTTACCTACTCAGGCCACCTAAACACTGAGGTTCGCATTTCCTAGTTTTTCTATTAAAAGCCCAATAGAAAATTTGCATTTATATTAGGCATTTTGACTCCTTTGACATTGAAATCTAAGCAAACTATGATGATAAAGGAAAAATGAATATAAAAACATTCACAATATAAAGTACCCAAAAGGCTTTTTGTGCACAAATTCCAATTTGTTTCCATAATCAGCAAAGTCTAATTTTAGCTGAAATTGTTTTTTGAAAACAATTTGAAAGCTGATTTTATTGTTGGGCTGCCAAACAGTCATTTATTAAGAAACAAAACAATTATTTAGAAGACAGTCATCCTTCCCAAAGCATTATGGCACTTTTGTAATTGGCATACTTTACATACACGTCTTGATTCTTTGATGCAGTAAACTGAGTCTTACAGAATAGGTTAGAATATATTATTCAAATGAATTCTAGCCCTTGCCTTAACCTTTACATTACAATTCCTCAAGTGTATCTAGAGGGCCTTCAATGAAATCAATATGGCCCTAAAGATCTTTTCTTTTTAGGTGGACACAATTCATATGCAATTTTCCCCCTTGATTATAGTGAAGCTCTGGGGGGTGGGCTAGGTAAATGTTTTCAGCTCACTTAATGCATTTTATTGTACACACTGGGATTATTATTTGTTCAATATTGCTGATGTTCATCTCAGTCACTGGAGATTTCCAGGAAATATACGAAGCAGTGTCTGGGTATGTGTGCATGCATGTGTTAATTGTTGAACAAATGTAAGTTATTAAGATTCTCAATGTCATTTTCAAAACTTAAAACTTCAAAATCTTCCTGTGGAAATTGATGCACATTTAAAAAAATTGGTGCTTGGTTTAGTATGGCGGGGGAAGGATATTATCAGCTTTACTTTAACAAAAGAACCATTTACCTTCATGGGACCATGGTTTTTTTGTTCTTAGATCATTCTAAATCACTGCATTACATATGATTTTATTTTATTTCTAATAGACTATATACATGCATTTCCAGAACTATGCGTAATATAGCAATTTCTCTCCAGCACGGAGAGGACATACGAGATCAATTTTTTTTTTCTCCATATATTTCCTATTTTAACACACAGTAACTAATTTTACTTGCCAGGTTTTATGGCCTTTTATTGGTTATGCAGTTTTATTTATATTCTTGCTTCCTACTAATTATCACATTCTGCATAATTTATAATGTATTCTACTGATGGTGAAGTCTGAATAATGAAATCCGTCTATAGAAGAAATCAACTGCCTCCCAACGAAAATGCCAAGGAGAGTACGAACAGAAACTGTGAAAGACTTAGGAATTCATACTTAAAGTGAACTCACTTCCTTTGTTCCACAAGAGAAAAAGAGAAACATTGGTAGAATGGAGCTCCGTTCAATTTTATCCAACACAATTTTACCTACTTTCTGTAAACAATGTGAGTTCTGTATTGATAGTCCTGGGTCTTTAACTCTTATACACAGCTACCTAGAAAAAAGATTTTTAAATAAAAAGTAAAAACCAGGTATAAGTGAACATTTTATCAGTTGAGTAGCCTAGGTGCACATTCATATGGCCATTATTTACATTATTGAAACACAGGCCCATTTCAAAAAGGAAGAAATAGCCTATTACTGCATTTCTTTCCTTTTCCTTTTTTGTTTTTTTGAGAGGGAGCATACGGGTGTGCGCAGGGGTGGTGGGAGGGGCAGAGGGAGAGGGGGAGAATCTCAATCAGACTTCATCCTAAGCCCGGAGTCTGATGAGAGGCTCGAACTCATCACCCTGAGATCATGACCTGAGCTGAAAAATCAAAAGTCAGAGGCTTAACCGACTAAGCCACCCAGGCACCCTTTCTTTTCTTTTCTTTTCTTTTCTTTTCTTTTCTTTTCTTTTCTTTTCTTTTCTTTTCTTTTTTTTTTAAAGATTTTATTTTATTTATTTGAGAGGGAAAGAGAGAAAGCAAGCATGAGCTGGGGATGGGTAGAGGGAGAGGGACAAGCAGAGTCCCTGCTCAATGGGGAGCCCAGTGGGGGGCAGGGGACAGAGATGGGGGGCAGCTGATGGGGGAGGACTTGATCCCAGGACCCTGAGATCATGGCCTGAGGCAAAGTTAGATGCTTAACCACTGGAGCCACCCAGGCACCTCCCTCCTTTTCTTTCTTATCAACTAGCTCAAGCCACTAACATAGGAAACTTTATTACAATGCTTCCTGTAAGCTCAGACGAAACATGACTGAGCCAGCTCATATCAGTATCCTTCGGTCAATAACAACATTCCAGGGATGATGGAGCAGTGGAAAGAAATCACATGGTTTCTAGAGAGTTCTTGTAGAATGGAGCAACCCTCCCACACTGCTCTGCCCACAGAACAGGGCTGAATCACGTGGAATACATGGGCTTTTCTCTTGTTGCAACCAATGTTTTGTTTTTTGTTGTGTTGTTGTTGTTTGTTGTTTTTTGCCATAGTGTAGTTTTTGTTCTATTTAACCAAACTACCAGTGTGAATGATAAAGACCACATTCAGAGGTGCAGCAGCAAAGGGCGGATGGCTGGGATGAAATGAAAAATAGAAGATGGACAGTTCACGCATGATAAAGAGCAAGAAAAGGGAGGAGTGAAACACAAGTGTTAGAGATTAATAATCCCAGTTCCACTGAGCTGGTAAAAGAGACAGGAGATTCAGAGAGGCTGGCTTTGGAAAAACAAAAGCTAAAAAGTTCAGTTTCTGATATGTTACCTCTGAAGCAATGAATCTACATTCGGATGAAAATACAAAATAAGCAATGATGGATCAGGGTTGAATGTCAAAGGGAAAAGCAGGTTGGGAATTTCAGATGTGGGACCTGTTCAGTCAGAAGCAATCCTGGTAACCAGAAGGACTGCTTTCTCAGCCAGATACATGGCTATCAAAAAGATATCTCAGAAAGAGAAGGGTGGTCCTGGCTAAAGATCAAGCTTTGAGGGACGAGGTGCCTAGGTGTCAGGAGACTAATCTACAGATTTCAAAGACATAACCAATAATCAATAACCTCCCAAATGCTATAGGAGGTCACTGCATGAAAGAATGGAGCTCTCTGACCGTAGAAACATTACTGACTTTGGTCAGCTGACTGGGGCTGTATGTTTGCTTTGCCTCAGAGAAGCATGGTGACTAAGTCACAAGTCTTTTTGTATCTCATAGTCCTTATTTGTAAAGTGATATACATTAAAGTGGTGATGAAATGTTGGGCTATTCCTTTCTGTCTTCTCTGACTGATAAAATTCTAGTACAGTTCAAGAAAATTTTCAGATCAGCACCTCTGTGAAGCCTGAACCCTGAAGAAAAATTCACAGCTTTGATTCTGCTGTATTTACAACTTAGTGTCTTTGAAGAGAAGATTTCATTTATTCTTGTGGATTTTAAGTTGCTCTGCTGGTTATGTGTTTACTATAATGAAGTTTAATTTTTCAATAGATGGCACACGTAAGAATTTTAGACATATACACGATAATATAATAAAACTATAATAGGCTGGGACTTAGAAAGAATGCTTTTATAGTTTAGAGGCAATAATTTGGGGCTGTCTAATGAGAATTCAAAAAGCCTGAAAATGCATGTAATATTTTACATGCTCTACTACGTTTGAAGACCATCTGATGGATTGGTCTTTATGTGTACTGTGACAAATCACATGATCTGGAAGTTACGCTCACTGCACTGACCGTCCTTGCTCATATACTCGATTCTGAACTCTTGGTAAGGAGACATCGTCTCATCAGCATGTACACAGTGTTGAGCTGGGTTAGCAGACACCAAATCAGTGTTTGTTGAAAAAAAGGCTGTTTGAGTGGGTGCTTTGGATAAAATCAGATAATAGAGTAATCCTTTTGTCAGTAAAGTTGGTATTAAAAGTATACTTTAATTCAAAAGAGCTGCATCACTTAAAAATAATATATATAATTTCATCCAGTTTCCTTCTGATTTGAGTTAGTGATATTTATTGTAATTTTAAATTAATAAACATGATCACATATAATGAAAATATTAGAATAATTAATAACACCACTACAGAAGATTAAACAGGAAAACCATAACTACTTCCTACACTAATAAAGGTTAAAATATTTTCAATTCAAGTTAGAAAGTAGCCTTACTGAATATACAACTTAGTACTTACTTCTGGTCTACTCCAACACAGTTGAAGGTTTATATATGCAATTTATTTGTTTAAGCAGCACAAATAATAGATGCTATGAATCAGATGCTATTTTTAGCATTTAGCCTCATAACAATCTCATCCCCATTTTACAGATGCAGAAAATGTGGTACAGAGAGGTCTTATATCTTATCCAGTGTCAAACTGCTAAAAATGTAAACTGCAGATGCACGTTGGAAATAAACAAGCCCCAAATGTAGTGCATTCCCTTCTCTCTAATGCTTGCCCCGACTACTCTTTATTCTATCTCAGGCAACGTGCTGCCTGAAACACAGCCTTTGAAGACAGGAGCTTGGAAGTCAACCTCAAAACCTTTTTCTCATACACCACACCCACACTGTCGCCAGACTTCAGTGGTTTCCTATTATCTACAGAATAGAAGGAAAACATCTTAGCAAAGTTCTTTCCCACTTTGATTTCCCCACCTCCACAACGTCATGTAGAGGATAGCCTCTGGAACCACACAGCCTGGGACTGAATTCCGGAGTTGATGTTCGATAGCCACATGTTCTTAAAAAACATTATTCTCGGGGCATCTGGGTGGCTCAGATGGTTAAACGTCTGACTCAGGTCGTGGTCTCAGGGGCCTGGGATCAGATGGAGTCGCGTGTTGGAGTCTATGCTCAGCGGGGAGTCTACTCAAGGATTCTCTCTGCACCCCCCCACTCTCATTCTCACTCTTTCTCTCAAATAAATAAATAAATAAATCTTTAAAAAGTTATTATTCCTGCAATGTCTCAATTTTCTCATTTATAAGATAGTACCCAACATAAAAGGTCCGGATGTGGTGAGGATTTAAAGTTCTCAGAAGAGTAACTAGCATTTAGTGAAGAGTTCACAAAACATTAGCTATTCTTGGAGGAGGGAAGATGGCAGAAGAGTAGGGGACCCTTGTTTCATCTGGTCCCTTGAATTCAGCTAGATATCTATCTAATCATTCTGAACGCCCGTGAATTCAACCTGAGATATAAGAAAAGAATTACTGCAATTCTACAAATAGAAAATCGACCGCTTTTTGCAAGGTAGGAGGTTCAGAGAAGTGAATCTGAGGGGATATATTAGAAGATAAACCAAGGCGGGGGGAGCCTCTGGAAGCTGGCTACAGAAAAGGATATAGCAGTAGAGTGCGAATTGGAACTATTAGAAGTCTGCTCCACGGAGGGACATCCCTGCCTGAAAGGCACACGGGTGGCGAAGCAGGGCAGAATCCTAGGTGGGACAGTAAACGCTGGGGCAGGGAAGCTGGCTGCAATTGGCAAGCCCTGGAGTGGCCTCTCAGCTTGGTGTTACCATAAACCATGAACCACAAGGCACAATCAGGGGACTGCTCTCCAAGCAGGGAACCAGGAAGCAGTAAAACCTCTTCAAGACCCTGCTCCTTCCCCTGGGAGGAGTGGTGTGGGTGTGTGTCCTATCAGTCAACCACTCCTAGAGCAGGGGCCTCTCACCAAGGCCATGGTGAGAACCGCCCCCTCCTCTGGGACCAGAAAGGAACAGAGACAATACACAGAAACAGTAATTTTACAATGGCACTAAATTCCTATCTTTCAATAGTTACTAAATGCTCCAATCCAAAGACACAGTGTATCAGGTTGGATAAAAAAGCAAGACCCATTGATACGCTGTCTACAAAAGACTCATTTTAAACCCAAAGACACCTCCAGACTGAAAGTGAGGGGGTGGAGAACAATTTATCATGCTAATGGACCTCAAAAGAAAGCTAGGGTAGCAATCCTCATATCAGACAAATTAGATTTTAAACCAAAGACTGTAGTAAGGGATGAAGAGGGGTACTATATAAAAAGGCCTATATAACAAGAAGATCTAACAATTATAAATATTTATGCTCCTAACTTGGCAGCAGCCAATTATATAAACAAATTAATAACAAAATTAAAGAAACACATTGATAATAATACAATAATAGTAGGGGAATTTAACACCCCCCCACACACATACACAGCAATAGACAGATCACCTAAGCAGAATATCAACAAGGAAACAAAGGCTTTGAATGACACTGGACCAGACAGACTTCATAGATATATGCAGAACATTCCATCCTAAAGCAACAGAATACACATTCTTCCTGAGTGCACATGGGACATTCTCCAGAATAGATCACATATTGGGTCACAAATCAGGTCTCAACTGGTACCAAAAGACTGGGATTATTCCCTACATATTTTCAGACCACAGTGCTTTGAAACTTGAACTCAGTCACAAGAGGAAATTTGGAAGAATGCAAATATTTGAAGGTTAAAGAGCATCCTACTAAAGAATGAATGGGTCAACTAGGAAATGAAAGATGAAATAAAAATATTCATGGAAATAAATGAAAAGGAAAACACAACTGTTCAAAACCTTTGGGGTTCAGCAAAGGTAGTCCTAAAAGGGAAGTACAGACCAATATAAGCTTTTCTCAAGAAACTAGAAAAGTCTCAAATACATAAGCTAACCTTACACCCAAAAGAGCTAGAGAAAGAACATCAAATAAAGCTTAAACCCAGCAGAAGAGAATAAAGATTTGAGCAGAAATCAATGAAATAGAAGCCAAAGGAACAGAACAGATCAAGAAAACCAGAAGCTGGTTCTTTGAAAGAATTATTAAGATTGATAAACCCTTAGCCAGGTGTATCAAAAAGAAAAGAGAAAGGACCCAAATTAATAAAATCATGAATGAAAACAGAGAGATCATGACCAACACCCAAGGAAATACAAACAATTTTAAGAACATATTATAAGGGGGCACCTGGGTGGCTCAGTCAGTTAAGTGTCTGCCTTCAGCCCAGGTCATGATCCTGGGGCCCTGGGATCGAATCCCGCATTGGGCTTCCTACTTAGTGGGGAGTCTGCTTCTCCCTCTCCCTGTGATACTTTCTCTCTCCCTCCCTCTCTCTGTCTCTCTGTCAAATAAATAATTTTTTTAAAAGAACATATTATTAGCAACTACATGCCAACAAATTAGGCAATCTGGAAGAAATAGATGCATTCCTAGAGATGTATAAACTACCAAAACTGAAACAGGAAGAAATAGAAAACCTGAACAGACCCATAACCAGCAAGAAAATTGAAGCAGTAATAAAAAATCTCCCAACAAACAGGAGTTGAGGATTCCCAGGGGGAATTCTACCAAACATTTAAAGAAGAATTAATACCTATTCTTCTGAAGTGGTTTCAAAAAATGGAAAATGGAAGGAAAACTTCCAAACCCTTTCTATGAGGCCCACATAGAAAGATCTCAAAAGCAGACAAAGACCCCAACAAAAAGGAGAATTACGGACTAATATCCCTGAGGAAAATGGATGCAAAAATTCTCACCAAGACACTAGCCAATAAGAACCAAGAGTACATTGAAAGGATTATTCACCATGACCAAGTGGGATTTATTCCTGGACTGCAAGGTGGTTCGATATCCACAAATCAATCAGTGTGATACATCACATTAATAAAAGAAAGGACAAGAACGATATGATCCTCTCAATTGTTGCAGACAAAATACAGCATCCTTTCTTGATTTAAACTATTCACAGTGTAGGGAAAGAGGGAATGTACCTCAATATCATAAAAGTCATACACAAAAAGCCCACAGCAAATATTATTCTTAATGGGGAAAAACTGAGAGCTTTTCCCCTGAGGTCAGAAACACGACAGGGATGCCCACTCTCACCACTGTTGTCCAACATAGTACTAGAAGTCCTAGCCTCAATAATCAGACAACAAAAAGAAATAAAAGGCATTCAAATGGGAAAAGAAAAAAAGTCAAACTCTCACTCTTCACAGATGACATGATACTTTATGTGAAAAACCCAAAAAACTCCACCCCAAAATTGCTAGAACTCAAACAAGAATTCAGCAACATGGCAGGATATAAAATCAATGCACAGAAATCAGTTGCATTCCTACGCACTAACAATGAGACAGAAGAAACAGAAATTAAGGAATCTATCCCATTTACAACTGCACCAAAAACCATAAGATACCTAAGAATAATCCTACCAAAAGAGGTAAAGGATCCGTAATCTAAAAATGACAGAACACTTATGAAAGAAATTGAGGAAGACTCAAAGAAATGGAAAAACATTCCATGTTCATGGATTGGAAGAAATATTGCTAAAATGTCTATCCTGCCCAGAACAATCTATACATTCAATGCAATCCCTATAAAAATACCATAGACATTTTTCACAGAGCTGGAACAAATTAGATTTGCTGGAATGAGAAAAGACCTCAAATACACAGAGAAATGTTGAAAAAGAGTACCAAAGTTGTTGGCATCACAATTGTGGGTTTCAAGCTCTATTACAAAGCTGTAGTCATTAACACAGTATGGCACTGGCACAAAAACAGACACATAGATCAATGGGACAGAATAGAGAACCCAGAAATGGACCCTCAACTTTACGGTCAACTAATCTCTGACAAAGCAGGAAAGAATATCCAATGGAAAAAAGACAATCTCTTCAACAAACGGTATTCAGAAAATTGGACAGCCACATGTAGAAGAATGAAACTGGACCATTTTCTTACACCATACACAAAGATAAACTCAAAATGGATGAAAGACCTAAATGTGAGACAGGAATCCATCTAAATCCTAGAGGAGAACACAGGCAGCAACCTCTTTGACTTCGGCCACAGCAACTTCTTGCTAGATATGTCTCCAAGGGCAAGGGATACAAAATTAAAGATGAACTATTGGGACTTCATAAAGATAACAAGCTTCTGCACAGCAAAGGAAACAGTCAACAAAACTAAAAGGCAACCTACAGAATGGAAGAAAATATTTGCAAATGATATAACAGATAAAGGATTAGCATCCAAGATCTATAAAGAACTTATCAAACTTAACACCCAAAAAACAAATAATCCAGTCAAGAAATGGGCAGAAGACATGAACAGACATTTCTCCAAAGAAGACATACAAATGGCCAACAGGACATGAAAAAATGCTCCACATCATTTAGCATCAGGGAAATACAAATCAAAACCACAATGAGATTCCACCTCACACCAGTCAGAAGGGCTAAAATTAACAAGACAGGAAACAACAAATGTTTGAGAGGATGTGGAGAAAGGGGCATCCTCTTACACTACTGGTGGGAATGCAAGCTGGTACAGCCACTCTGGAGAAGAGTATGGAGGTTCCTCAAGAAGTTGAAAATAGAGCTACTCTATGACCCAGCAATTGCACTCCTAGGTATTTACCCCAAAGATACAAATGTAGGGATCTAAAGGGGCACCTGCACCTCAATGTTTACAGCAGCAATGTCCACAGTAGCCAGACTATGGAAAGAGCCCAGATGTCCATCAACAGATGAATGGATAAAGAAGATGTGGTTCATATATACAATGGAATATTATTCAGCCATCAGAAAGGATGAATGCTTACCATTTACATTGATGTGGATGGAACTGGAGGGTATTGCGCTGAGCAAAATAAGTCAATCAGAGAAAGACAATTATCATATAGTTTCACTCATATGTGGAATATAAGAAACAGTGCAGAGGATCATAGGGAAAGGGAAGGAAAACTGAATGGGTAGTCATCAGAGAGGGAGACAAACCATGAGAGACTCTTAACTAGGAAACAAACTGAGGGTTGTTGGAGGGAAGGTGGATGGGGGGATGGGGTAATTGGGTGATGGGCATTAAGGAGGGTATATGATGTGATAAGCACTGGATGTTATATACAACTGATGAATTACTGAACTCTACATCTGAAACTAAAGATGTACTATACGTTGGCTAATTGAATTTAAATTAAAAAAATTAGGTAGTCTTGTAATTTTATTGTTACATTATTATAGCTCTTTGTGCATCGGGCTCTCATATGCAAACAGTTCTGAATTCCCTGTGGTTCACTAAGTGTATATCTCCTTTAATGTACAAAAGTAAATATAAGGAAATGCCTTTATATGCAGCATTTCCTTTGCCTGGTAAACTCTTATTCTTCCCATAGTACCTTTCCTGGCCACCCCAGAGAGTGTTAGGCTTCTGTTTTCCGCTTTCCCAGAAAAAGTGCTTTTATTATAGTATCTATCATAATGTATTGCAATTACTTCTTTTTTACTCTCTGACTATGCTTTCATTTCATCTTTCTATCTCCAGGAAAATGCCTAATTTTCCAATACTGCTCGATGGGACAAAAGGTTAAATGAACAAATGGACAGTGGACTACCCTTTATTTTTCATAAAGCGATTTCACGAGTAAGTACTAACTTTTGGGTTGTACAGCAAACATTTTAGGTAGGGTGTCAGGGGCACAGTTCCAAAATATGTTTTTACCAGTATGTACAAACACTTGGCGTTGAATGGATAATAGAGATGACAGCCTCAGTCTGACTTTCTGTTCCCTGGAGCCCCTTTTTTCTATTTCCCCCCCACCAGTAAAGGGTACAGACCGAGAGTATAGCTGAGGTTTGAGCTGACACCTTAATCTTCTGCATTTCCCTAATACCAGGTTTCGAAGTCTATGTTATTAAGAGAGCTTTAACTCTCAGCATTTACCTCAGCCTTCACCTCAGCCTTCTGGTGTCACCTGGCCTAAGGGCTTAATAGCTTTCCTAAGCCCTTAAGTAAATAATTTTAGGAATTTACCATTACTCTATTGAATGAACTTTGGAGTCCCATGTATAGGGGATCTCACTTTAACATACATGATTCATTTCTCAAGATTAAGCATTGACAAATTTATTATTGTGAAATGAGCATTATGTATATTTTCCTTAGGTGAAAAAAAAAAAGGAAAAGCAGAACAACAACTCCCCAGTTGTTTTAAGGATAGTACTAGTTAAAATTGCAGAAAAATTATGAAGATATTAAAAAGTTAGCGAATAAAAACAGAAGGTGGTTAAGGGGTTAAAATGAGTCATCTATTAGGCATTATTACCTTCTATGGGACAGAAAGATTTATATTTAGAATATGTTAGCCCTTACTGACTACAAAATAATTGATCTTCTGTTTTTTTAACCAAAGAAAAATATAAATAACAGCATATTAAAATAAAGCTAAAGAAAATTTAAAAACCTGAGAATTATCTAAATCTGAATAATAAAACCAAAATGAATCTTTGAGCACCAAATTAAAATAATCTCAATTTTGCGATAATCTTAATACAATTAGCATGGAAGAAATAAATTTTGTTTTCCATGGCCTCACAAATAGAGAGGGATTTTGTTTTCCCTAAAAATATCATCACATTGCTAGAATATTTGTAGAGCACTTTAACAGGTCATAAAAAATTGGACTGGCTTGTTGCTCATGCTACATTTGACCCATCCTGCATAAGAGAAAAGTACATACAAAGATAGAGACTTTAAATGACGTTGAGAACAATGTCTTCTTAAGGTTTCATAAAACAACCATATTCTCCAAGATAAAAACCAAAGAAATCATAAGAACCAAACAAAATAACATTTTCCATGAAATTACTTTTTTTAAATATGCATTGCTCTATCAAAATTATACCATACAGTATTTTGCATTTATTATTGGAGGAATAAAAATCTTTTGGTTTGGAAACGCTGTGCTGAATTAATATTGTTGAATTGTTTTATAGATGTCTAACTAACCACCAAAGGCAATAAATACCATTCTATGAATCTAATGTACATACACTGCAAATTAAGAGAAAACAAACATGCACTTCAGACAAAACATATTTCTTAGTTTAGACCAAGATCTATACACACACGTAATGTGACAAGCAAAGCAGACCTGATTTGTTATGGGTCAACGTCTACCTTTGGATGCTACCTATGCGCAACTTTCGTTGAAGTCAGTAAGAGTTACCCCTGATCCCCAAGATCCTAACTGGATCTTCCTCTCCCCCTTTCCACAATAAACAATAATAAAGAACAAATGACTATAGCCCTAAACATTTGGGCTTAATATTCAATATAGATAGGTAAGTTTAAGTGATTTTACATACAGAATTAGTAAATAAAAATTAAATCTGATAATATCCACACACAAGCAAGTGCCAACATATATCTCTATGGGTGAAACTATAGTCAAGAAATTTTTGTAAAAGGACTTCAGACTTACGATTCAAGAGAAATAACTGGCAATTCCAATTGTGAAGTTCAAAAACGATGGATTTAGCTCTTCCTTAACATGAGTTTGCATATATAGTATAAACATTTAAAAAACAGAATGGCATTAAGGACAGGTCCAGAATATAAAAAATTATAACTATCAGAAATAGAGTTGTCTAATGTCAAGAAAATAGATAATACTTCTTCGTTGTTATTTTGTTTTAAAGATAAAGTTCTACTCTACAAACAGCTTATCAAGATATTGATACCAAATGGACTTTGTTTCATCATAGATTTCTTCTGGTTACATAGAGGTTGTCTTCCGCCCCACCCTTGCCCCTGTCCCCATGTGAGCAGCACGTTTTCCTCACCCACCGCTTTCCCCAAGTTAGCATTCCTAGTGCATGGCATTGCAGTACAGTACTCATACGGATATTTCTATAGATGGAAATTCTACACAGTGTGTATTTCAAAGGAAGCATTCACACGCTAAGGAAGAATGTGGCAAGTCTTATAACAACTCATTTTTGATCTTTGAAATGATCTCCCTTAGGGATAGATCCAAATAATCAATTTTGCTTTGGTGCAAAGAAACTTTGAACCCTACTTAAAAACTGAGATGCCACATTATTTGTGTTCCTATTAATTACTAGTTCATGCACTAGCCTGGACTTGGACATTTTCTTAAAATGTAAGTGTGATTATATTATTCGCTATTTAAAGTTTTCAACACTTTTCTATGTTTACTTGGGAAACAACTGAAATTTTAGAATGGAAAATGTGCTCCTTCATATTTTGGCTTCCTCAAGGCATCTTTTGCCTGTCCTTTCCTAACAGTGTGTGCTCTGGTCAAACCTAAGTCATTATAGTCTCCCCACTGGATCAACGCCTTTGTATATGCTATTCCTGGAATACACTCTGTTCCCTCACCTTGGGCGGGGGGGGGGGTTCCCCCTCATCTAATAAACTCACTTCACCTTTTGACCCTAAATCGTCTCTAAACGATTTCAGTTGTTTTGACCACTCTCCTTAGGTACATATGTTTAAAAAAGAAAAACCAGCAGTGCCTCGTTGGCTTAGTTAGAGCATGTGACTATTTATCTCGTTAATGTGGGTTTGAACCCCAGGTTGGGTGTAA
Source organism: Ailuropoda melanoleuca (assembly GCF_002007445.2). Lineage (NCBI taxonomy): Eukaryota > Metazoa > Chordata > Mammalia > Carnivora > Ursidae > Ailuropoda > Ailuropoda melanoleuca. The sequence goes on from NC_048218.1 coordinate 30,983,254, forward strand.
AGATTACTTAAAAACAAAACCTAAAAAGAAGAAGAAGAACAACAACAACAACCACCGCCACCAAAACCATACACCTGCGAAATGAAAAGGGAGGAGACGGAAAGACTAGAGTAAAGGAAGGAGTGGGGAGTCCTGCTACTAGTGAAAAACCTATCTAGGATTATTCAGTCCTGAACTGAATTGCAATTAAAAAGGCTATGACAAGATGTCTTTACCTGGCAGCCTGCAAAGCTGCCTTCCTTACACCAGACTTAGCACACAGCTAATGCACAGCATTGCCTATGGTCAAGTGTTCAGACCCTCTGGGTGGCTTTGCGCTCCTGCATATTTGCATTCCTAGGCCAGGCTCCTTCATTCAGAGACCTCTTTATGTGGTATCGTCAGCTGAGGCCTTCTTCAGTGTCTCTCCCACAGCCTCCTAACTGGGAAGCCTGGAGTCTGGAGAGAAGAGGGAGAATTCTTGAAGATACTTCCCCCTCTTAGTACCCAATAATTTTCCACTCCCTATCACTCTCTACTCAGCCCCTCTGCTTCTCTCTGGACCCCAGGTCATAGAACTACCTGAGCCTTTTGTTCAATGCTCCCTTAATGGGAAGATGACCCCCAAGTCTATGCTGATCCATACCATTCAATGGGGGGAAATGAAAGAGGAGGAGAGGGAGAGGCACTTTCTCTGGTTTCAGCCTCTTCTTATACTACCTCAGTAAGTCATCAAAGACTTGACTGTGCGCTTCCACTTTTGGCTTGTTGCTTAAATTCACTACTCCAACACCTAGCAGTTCAGCTCCCTCCACCTCAGCTGAGCTCTTGACAGTAGGATGGTAAGATGGTAATGGATCCCAGGGAGCTTCTGTACAATTTGAAGAGGCTAATAGATGGGGGAGCAGAAGTAGAACTATCTATGAAATTTTGCACTGGCTCTCAATGTCATGGATCACTGTTGCCAATAACCAGTTTGTTAAATTCATGACACCCTACAGTCTTTAGCATATACATAAAAACTGAAGAGCAAATTTGAGGAATGGCAAAAAATTGATGGAAATTCTTTATTTACTTTCACCAGTTAAAGAGGTAACCCCTACATTTACTTTGACCATCTTTAGAGGAATGAATCAGTTTAGAGTTCTGATGGTATCTTTCTTCTACAGGGGAAGTGAGGGTGAGATGGGGAAAAATACAATGGCAAATTTTCTTGGAAAATAATTAAATCTTATAGATTTTATATTTTATAACTATATATAATATTGTATATCTGCATTGTATATTTTGAAAGCCTGAGAAGAGAAGTAACCAGATTCCTGGGTAAAAAAAAGAAGGAGATATAGTGATCCAAACCCTGAGTGGACAGTTAAGCCTGCACTAGCCCAGTGTTTCAATGATGGTTTGTACTTTGAAAATGGCTATTCACGTGAACAGGGGAATGGGCACTTGCTATAAGACATCTGCCAATACCTACAGTAGGAGTCAGAATAGAGACCATTAAATTCTAGCCCAAATACTCTAGGCCAGCTGTTATTTTTCATCTGCCCCTCATATTTGAGGTTTCTTCAAGATATAGGTATACCAGATATCCTACATGTCAAAAAGACTACAACTGGGAGACCCCTGAAGTTGAACTGGGATATGTTTTGCCCCACAAAAGAGGCAGTAGGGTGCAATCTAGAGTTACAAATTTAAACCTCTATTAACCATTTATGAGTTATTTTTTCCACAAAGTTGGCAAAATATTTATCTTAGCATTGCATGAATTAGCATGAGACCCACAATTTAGAATCTCCTTCATTCTACCTGGAATTAAAGTATATATTTGTGAAACTGACATAATATAAAGGTTCCAAAATAATGTCTTAATGAAGAGTCACATGACTAAATCCTCAAGATGATGATGGTGATGATGATGATTAAAATTCTGGTTACAGGTCCTTGACAGTCGCTTCAAATCAGAAATATAGTGCTCAAGTCAATATTAATTTCAGTAACTGGATACAATCTAATTTCAGATTTTAAAGTACAAAAGGAAACCAATGTACTAATAATAAGCAAATGCAAAAATTTTGGAAGACGACAGATGTCAGGTATTCTTTAAATTAGAACTTTAGTAAACAGATCTGGAACTGAATGAAAGGGAAGAGAATTATTAAGGAGAGGAATAAAATGTAGCATATTATGACAACAGTTCAAAAGCACAAGCTTCTTGGCTATAAAAGCCATTCATGCTTCCTCTTTTATTTCTTAAATTTCAAAAATACATCTCCTACAAAAACATGAAACATTATTTTGGATTTAGAATTTTATAAGTCCAGGGGCGCCTGGGTGGCACAGCGGTTAAGCGTCTGCCTTCGGCTCAGGGCGTGATCCCGGCGTTATGGGATCGAGCCCCACGTCAGGCTCCTCTGCTATGAGCCTGCTTCTTCCTCTCCCACTCCCCCTGCTTGTTCCCTCTCTCGCTGGCTGTCTCTATCTCTGTCGAATAAATAAATAAAATCTTTAAAAAAAAAAAAGAATTTTATAAGCCCAAACAGGAAAACAGTACTTACGGTTATACTGCATAATTTGCAATATGTGTTGAATCTCTACACTGAACATATTTAAAACGAATGTTGATAGATATTAATAAACTAAAATTTTAAAAATTGCTATGCTAGGACCTGATGATATCTATATCTACAGACGTAGATATATATAAAATGTAAATTTTTGAAAGGATCAAATTAACTGGTGCTTTCTGGTTACTTGGTGTTTTCTTTTTATTTAAAAATATCTGAAAATTTGTTGAAAAAAGGTTTTTTCCCCCCTCAATTTAATAGAGGATTCAAAATCAAAACCATTATGAACTTCACACCAAACATTGGTTTGAAGATCATGGCAGACGAAATTCTTAGTCTTGTGTACACGAAATTCTTAGTCTTGTGTACATGTGGTTTTTTGGGTTCATCACTCTAAAAGCCATGCAAGAGCTACACTTTGACTTTAAAACCCATGAAAAATAGTGGCCAAATACTATGAAACATAAACTTCGGACTGCTCCAGAAAATCCTTCCCAAGCTTTTTCCCCCTCTACTCCTCACACTTTCTTTTTTTCAACAGACAGACACATCAAAGGTGAGTTTTAAAGAAGTCAGCATGAGACTTACATAAAGACCTACAGAAACAATAATAATAAAATAGTGAAAAAAAGAAAGAGCCACATGAAGACTGTAAATCATCTAAAAATCACTAAAATCAGTCCTTTAGAGAAATAATTCTCTTTAAATAAATCACTAAACTCCACCTCTGAAACTAATAATACACTATATGTTAATTAATTGATTTTAAATAAAAAAGATTGCATTTTTAAAAGTTTTTCATAATCTTGTTTTCTTAATTTTAGAGGTATCATTGGGAACTAATATCATTTCTTTATTTCTGTACGTTTATGTATCACAGTATATACATCTCTCTATTCTTTCAATTATTTACATTACAGACATAATGTCTCAGTTTTCTCAGCTATGAAATGGTGATAACTAACAATATGCTTAATAATAAAAACATAATTATTATAACAATATAATTACTAATATAATAGTAGCACTTATAGCATAGAGGAGTAGGGAGATTAAAGAATTGATACGTGTAAAGACTTAAAACTTGGTCCAGCTATCATCTATTTGAATAATATGCATGTTAAAGATGACAGTTTATTAAGGGGATGATTTTGTTGCTCAATTTTTTATATAATGAGCGTCTATTGTTTTGTGAATATGAAAATAGTCTGTAAAAGATGTTATTAACTAAACAATAAGGAGAAAAATTTCACTGTTTTACTGGAATAGGTGATCATTTTATCTATTCCTGTATAATATCTGTCATAGAGAAAATACACTAACATGTATGTTTTTTTATTTGTTTCTTTCTCAATGTAATTCTATTAACACCCATATAATGATTTCCACAGCTGGTTGTGTACCTCCTCCCCCACTTCCAATTTTTCTTTGCTCTCTCTTACAGAATATTTACTTGGAAACAAAAGCATTATACTCCCTATAATGTCAGTGTCTTAGGGACCACCACCTATTTAAAATATTTTTCTTCGGTCAATATTAACGGGTAAGTGGAGAGATAGAAGACTGAAGAGGACAAGCTGTAAACAAGGCAGTGTTTGGGAAGACTTCTAAAACATGCTGACGGTGCCCCCTTTAAGCAGACCCCCTTTCTCAGCAAGGATAAAGCAATTCTAAGCTGACACACACCATTCAACCGCTCTTCCTACTCATGATTAAAATAATCCCCAAGGATGTATAATGAGCAAATTCTTTTATTGCTTCAAAACTGAATGTCAAATTCACTACCAAAATCTCCAATGGTTTTTATTTTATTTTTCTTTAACCTAGAACTACTTATATATATTTACCATGTAAAACATACATGACATTAAATACCTCATCACATGAACTTATCACTTACAAAAGAATGCTTTTTTTTTTTTAACTTGGTGTTTATTCTGGTAATTATGGTAACTGAAGAGTGTTGATGGTAGCTAATTAAAATCAGGAGTAACACCCATACTACTATCTTTTATAAATGAGATAGTATTCACTCAGACCACATGTGCATCATAAAGATAACAATTAATACTGAATGATGTTAAACATTAAATCAATGGCATTTATTCATGATAGAGAATGAAACTGGCTATTTTTCCCCTGAAACTGCAAATGAACAAAAATCTTGGTATATGTTGCCCTCTAGTGGAATTTTTCAAACAGACAGTTGAGTTGTATTTCAGGGCCCTTCCAATAAACTGCAATACAAAGTTTACCTAATACAAATGTTTTAAAAGCAAATTAACTTCATTCTTTTAAAACAACAAATACTATAAAATATTGTTATTAATTTTTGTACTTGATGGGGTTTATTCTAAAAAATCAAGAACTGTAAAAGAAAAGTCTCTCCTAGCCATTATAAACCAAAAAGGTGTGATTCATGTAAAATGAAAAGTAGAAATAGAAAACTCAGGTATATAATTTTATTTTCTTAGGAGTTTTGCCCAGAAAGTTATCCAAGCTGACTCTGTAAAACTATCATCAGAAACCCATCTCTCTACAACTAGGATGACTGAATGTGTATTTTAGTTTCTTGGTGGAAAACCATAATTTGAAAAGCCTATAGTATCAACAAATAAAAAACAGTGTTCATAGAAACACGAAAGGAATAATTTTTCAGAACCATTTTGTGTCACCTTTTGATTTGTTTTCAAAGAAAGTATTTTATTGTGCTCTATTTCCACCACATTATTTTTTCAGCTTATAACTTCAATACATATTGATAAAGATACATTTTTCTAATTTACACTCTAGATAGAAGAGGGATATGAATACATGAAGCATACAAAATATATTCCATTTATGATGGGCATTTAAAAATGCTATCATTAGTTCACTACTTCCATGTCATTTTTTGATCCCTACCTCAACTTTACTGTTGCTTATCTCTTCTTTTTTTTTTTTTTTTTTTTAAAGGTTTTTTTTTTTTTTTTTNTTGAAGCATATATGTGTTTAGAATAGGAATAATCTTTATGAATTTGTGCAGATTCCCTTCCCTAAAAAAATAGTTTTAAAATATGGTAGCACAATTAATTATGCATTAAACGTTTGTGATTTCACTTACCCTATGAAAAATTACACAAGAAATATTTAGTCAACTATATTTCTTACTCATAAACAAATGTTCCCATTCCAATATCAAACTTTAAAAGCAATTTAAGCTAGTGAAAATATCAGACTATCAAGAAGTTATAAATTAACTGAACTGAGCCCTGAGCTATTTAAAGAATGACAAATGTATCTATAATACACATTGAAGTTAAAAGTGACCTAAAGTTGTACATAAGACAATCTATCCAATCATTTAATTCTTTAGTTTCTTTCTTTCTTTCTTATAGTCATTTTCATTTCATATTTTAACATTATGGTATACTTATTATGGATTAAGTATTCACAACATTTCTCTTTATTCAACTTATATTTAAGAACAGTGACCACAAGCAAATACTTAAACATAAGTATGTTCAGTCATCTTTCTTAAAAGTAAAACATCAATAAAATAAGGAAATAAATATTGTGTTATGGTAATGTGAGTTTTGCCATGGGACATGTCAAATACTTCCACTAGGTACCAAAGTACAAAGCTTTCGGAGGACCTGGCAAGTTTTATTTTATTTTATTTTTTTAAAGATTTTATTTATTTATTTGACAGAGAGAGACAGAGAGAGACTGCGAGTACAGCAGAGAGAGAGGGAGAAGCAGACTCCCCGCTGAGCAGGGAGCCCAATATAGGACTTGTTCCCAGGACCCTGGGAACATGACCTGAACCAAAGGTGGGTGCTTAACTGATTGAGCCACTTAGGCGCCCAGACTGGCAAGTTTTAATTTGCCTTCAGTGAGTAGCTGAAACTTCATTTTGTTGGTACCTTTCTCATTTTCCACTTCCTTTGCTCCAATGACAGTCTGGCAAGACCTTTATAAACACTTTCCCCACCTTCTTGGTTGCTCCTGGCTCCATATCATCCTTTCCAGTGAAATCTGACATGATTTCCAAATTCTATTAAGATTTTTAAGTGGGAAGGGCAGAAAGGGATGTTAGTAAGGTCTATATTCAAATATGCTTGAGAACCTCCAAGTGTTTGACCATAGCTTTCTACTTAGAACACTTCTAGTAGGAAAGTTAAATATTAAAGGAGGATAATGGGCTAATATTTCATCGATTTCAAGGTCCTATACATTACCAATGCATTTTGGTAAGGGAATTCTAGCAACACAACAGGCCTCTGAAGTGAAATTTCAAGAGACCAAGTCCAACTAGCCATGCTCTACTTTTTACTTAGAATATAATCTGAGTGTCTCATCTCTGTCTCTCTCTGTGTCTCTCTCTCCTTCCTCATCTCTCACCACTCATCCACACACCCTAAAACATGACATACAGTTGGCTGACTAATTTTTGGAGACAACATGCCTCCAGAGCAAGGTCTGGCAAGCCATGGCCTAGCCCTTCACCTCTTTCGGTAAATACGTTTTTACTGGCACTGTCACGCTCTTGTTTAAGATCGCCCGTGGCTGCATTCCTGTTACAATGGCGGAGTGGAGAGGTTGTGACAGAGCCTACAAGATTTACAGAAAACACTTGCCCAATGCTGCTCTAAAGTAGTTTTGTTTTCTCAACCAGTACACGGGTTCTCCATCAACGACTTTTTCACTGACCCGACACACTTCTAGAAATCCTGGTTTCAGGTGTCAGAACAGAGCAGAGAAGGCTAATTCCTGGCACTGACGTCCTCTGGGGAGATACAGTATGAAGTGCAAATCAGATACCATGACTCCTCCAGCTAAGAATGCTGATGACCCTTAGAATGCAGTGTCTCCATGCCAATTGTCCGTTCTCTCTGCACAGAGCAGACATGCAGATCAAATGAGGTGAAAGAGAAGCAGTGAGCTGTGTTCTCTCCATTCCTACCTGAACTTTTACAATCAAGTAGGACAAAATTTTCACACTCCATTCAAACTCAGTCAAAGGGCTAGTTTTTTTTAGCTTATAGTCATTAAATTCTTTTTCATATTGTGTACAGATTACTCAGGCAAGAAGTATTCTTAATGCCACCATTGCAGACATACATATATATGTATATACATATATCTATGTAATTTTTTTGTAAACCCAATCCCTATTTTTCTTAAGTTTCTCAACATAAATGTTTACAAAGACCATGCAACTACCACTTACTAAGAATGATTATTATCAGTTTCAACTATATGCAACGATGTTCCTTTTTCCTTCAGTTGAGTCTAGGAAATATAAACAGTTGCTTTAGGCAACATGACACTATATGAGTTGAAAAAGTAAGTCTGGACATACCTACTTGAGGCAACTAGCTCTAACTGTAACACACATCTGTGTAGACACACATAGTCCTTTGCTTACCTTATATGGAATGAAGCTAGTAAAACTCAGGGGAATAAAGCATGATGTTGTCCAGCGATAGAGAAGCTCTCAGAAAACATAGGTAAGCTGATGTTGCATACCCTCAACTAAGTGACTTCAACATGTCTTCATTTATCCCTTCTCTATAAAGAACAGAATCATAAAACCCCCTGTGGTAAAGGATATGTGTGTAGAGGGAGTGACATGATACAGTAAGATGAAGAAATAAGTGAAAAAGCAGCAACCACCAAAGCATGTTTGTAACTTCATAATTGTCTCAGGGAAATCTGTTTTCAGTCTACTGTGTAAAATCATGATAAATGGAAGCATGTTTTTCACATCGTATTTGAAGACAATGCCCATTGTCTGGATTTGCCTATAAAAACTGAGAAATTGTAATCTATTCAACAAAGACTCCTTTCAACTGGGATAAACTTTAAGAGAATGGCCATCTTATGGTTGGTGAAGGAAGTTTTATGCTTTTTTTTAATCAAAATTTACCAGCTTTACTTTTACAAGGCACAAAAGGAATTTACTGGGTGACAGAACTTCCAAAGCCTGGGATCCTTGATATCTTGTAAAACTGTGTCTTTACATAAGCCAACATGTGATGTTGCTCTAAAAATTCTGAACCCAAGTCACGTGTTGTTTTTTTTTTAGATTTATTTATTTATTTGAGAGAGCAAGAGCATGCATGTGAGTGCGGGGAGGAGCAGAGGGAGAGAATTCAAGCAGATTTCCTGCTGCTGAGCATAGAGCCCGAGGCGGGGCTTGATCCCAGGACACATGAGATCATGACTTGAGCCAAAACCAAGAGTAGAATCCTTAACTGACTGAACCACCCAGGTGGCCCCAGGTCATATTTTTAATATCAAAGATGAAATAGGGGCGCCTGGGTGGCACAGCAGTTAAGCGTCTGCCTTCGGCTCAGGGCGTGATCCCGGCATTATGGGATCGAGCCCCACATCAGGCTCCTCCACTGTGAGCCTGCTTCTTCCTCTCCCACTCCCCCTGCTTGTGTTCCCTCTCTCGCCGGCTGTCTCTATCTCTGTTGAATAAATAAATAAAATCTTAAAAAAAAAATCAAAGATGAAATAAAAATTATAATAATGATGTAAAAATCTACAAGTTAAATTTAGACATAACATTATAATGGTATTGAATCGATTATATTAATTCTACTGAACATTATATATGAAAATAACTATCTATATATGTCTTTTTTTATCTATCCCTTGATTTTGTGTGGTAAATGTTATTACCCTCATGGCATACATTTTTGTGAAAATATTTTTGGCTTACTATCTGTTAATGAAATGAGAAAGTATTAGCAAATGTCCAGATTGTAATATAAATGTATGAACATATATTCATACTTTTGTTAAAAGCAAAATTTAGATTGTAAAATGCTAAAGAAAGACCTATTTTCTTAAAATTTTTCCTGTGAAAAATGCATTAAATATAGGACCTAAAGCCAAAGAAATCATAGCCAAAAAAATTTCAAGATCATGTTTTTCTAAACTTGAGAATTTGAAAGAAAACTACATGTAGAATAGTTGCATTCTCCCAATGAAAAGTTTGAGTGAATTAATTTAATGACTATTACTGATTGATTATTCCATGTTGTTTCAGGTAAAAATCAAAGGAATCATAATATGAACTGATATTTATCTGTTAATTGTCTTACGCATACTGGAATGGATAATACAAATTCCACATTTCATGCTGTCTTCCCAGATTTCTGTTCAAAATTTTGTTCTTATTTCCTACTTCCCCAGACAGTCATTCACAACTGCAACAATTTTACCGATGATACACAATCTTAAATGAGAACAGTAGCAGTTGTGTGTATTTGTATGCATCTCTCTCCCTTTCCCCACGTGTGTGTGCGTGTGTGTGTGTGTGTGTGTGTGTGCAGGCATGTGAATGTGTGCTCGAGATGCTTGACAAGGCATCTGAAATTCTGGTGTAACTTTTCTATATTCAGTGACACAAATTGTTACATAATTGTAATAGAAGTCACTTCCTATTTTATAGCTCTTAAAATACTTTACAGGTGCTAACAGTATTTCCCTATAATAACTTTTTGAATATTCAGTCCCTGAAAATTATGTTCTTACTTATTTTGAAATGAACTCCTGTATAATCCATTATTGAGATGGAATTAGTGTGAATTTGCTACATAAAAGGTCATCGTTAACTGAAGAATTCACCTCTACATGAAGACATTCTGATTTATTAAACATCTTTTTATATATTTTCTTTTTCTTTTAATTGACTTTCTCTTTCTGTTCAGATTCTTTTCAGTCTTCTAACAAAGAACAAGGAGAAACAGTGAAGGAGGAGAAGGATAAGAATGAGAGAAGACAGAGCAGGTGGAAGAGAAGGAAGAGGAAAGAGAAAGGGAGAAAGAAAAGAGGCAGGGTTTTTATCCTAGTATCCAAATATTGGTGGTTTGGAGAAAAAAAATGAAATGACTGCCTAATAACAAGGGGGCTCTTTTAATTCAGAATAGGGAGCAATACCATGGTCACCAACCTAACAGTCTCTCTAGTAGAGAACGAGCATGAAGAGGGAAATAGAGATGAAAAGGAGACACAGACTTTCGCCTTCTGTTTTTTTCTCCATAAACAAATGACAATAACACAAGAGGAAATTATGTAAGTAATGTACACAGTGGTGGGTTTACAGAACCATGGGATTGTTTGTAGTTATGATTTTAAGATACAGTTCGGGCAAGAGTTACCTTTGGTGGTGTGCCCTGAAGCATGGGTACCACAGATGGGTATGGATAAAAGAAGGAATTCCAGGCCATAAGAACAGTGTGCGTGTGCACAGACGGATGTTCATACCAGGGGCATCTGGGGAACAGTGACTGACTCAAGTAGAACAAAATGTGAACTATAATAAGAGAGTTAGTATTAAGACTGGAAACATATTTAGGGAAGAGACTGAATGTCTGAGTAAACAGCCTGCATTTTGTTAAGAGAAGAACAAGGGTTACAGCGGTTGTGTTTTTATTAATAACATTATTGTTATCATTCTGACTCTTTTTAACATGGCAAGTGTGTCAAGATTTCAAGATTAGAAATATAATTTACCAAACAAGTCTCATGGCAGTGAGGAAGAAATGAAATAAAGAAATGAGGCAGTGGTATTAATTAGAAGATTAAATACATGGATGAAAAATACGAAGACCCCTAACCATCATGGTAGCATGAGAAAAGAGGGTGAAACAGAGGTAAAATTTACTAAAAAGTCCGAATACTTAGAATTTATCAATGGATTGAAAGTAGAAACTAGCAAAATGGGTTGAACGTAGCCCATGGGATATCAACACTAAGTTTCAAAGAAAAGTTTGAGAAAAATTATAAGATGAAGCAATTTTTATTTTACATATTTATTTTTTTTTATTTATCTCTTTAAAACTAGGCTCTATACCCAGCATGGAGCCCAGTGTGAGGGTTGAACTCACGACCCTGAGATTAAGACCTATGCTAAAATCAAAAGCCAGACACTTAACCGACTGAGCTGCGCAGGCACCCTGAGATGAAGCAATTTTGAAAAAGAAGTTGTGGAGATGCCTGGGTGGCTAAGTTGGTTGAGCATCTGCCTCCGGCTCAGGTCATGATCCCGGGATCCTGGGATTGAGTCCAGCATCCCAGCATCGGGCTCCCTGCTCGGCGGGGAGTCAGCTTCTCCCTCTGCCCCTCACCCAGCTCATGCTCTCTCTCTCTCTCTCTCTCTCTCTCTCTCTCTCTCTCAAACAAGTAAATAAAATCTTTTTTAAAAACTTAAAAAATTCAAAGAAGCTGTGAGTTTGGTTTTGAATATGTTAAGTTTCAAGCTTCATGAACCCTTGTACTTCAGCAAAGAAAACATGAAGCTGATGAATAAGAAAGAGCTTGAATTTGCTATCCATTATCCAAATATCTGAGCTCCGCCCCTGAAAAGTTACAGAGCTCATAGAAGGCTGCTACAAGACAATTAGGTGTCAGGTGAATATACACTGCCAATACTTTCTGGGGGTGTCAGTCTTCCAGTCAATCAACTGATCCTTGAAGAGCTTCTCTTGAGACCTGGTACTGTTTTTACATAATGGGCTAAAAGCACATGAGAGATCACGCCTCCAAATTATGCTCAGAGAGCATTAAGCAGTTTGTTAAAAATAAGTGAGGAATATGATGGTGTATAAAACGAGGACTATGTCACTTGTGATCTAATATGACAGCTTGGAAGGGGGCTCCTTAATAAAGATGTAGCTCAGAAGCAGCTGTCTCCTAAGGTCTCGATAGACTCTGGGCATGACCGTGCAGGAACTTCTGGTGCACGTAAGTCAACTTGAGATCGTGAAGATAGTGGGTCGGGAGAAAACTTACAAAATTTTATCTGATCATTTTTCTTCTTTTTTTCTTTTTTCTTTTTTTTTAAATTATGTTATGTTAGTCACCATACAGTACATCATTAGCTCTTGATGTACTGTTCCATGATTCATTGTTTGCGTATAACACCCTGTGCTCCATGCAATACGTGCCCTACCAGACGTACCCATCCCATCACTGGACTAACACATCCCCTCACCCCCCTCCCCTCTGAAACCCTCAGTTTGTTTCCCGGAGTCCATGGTCTCTCATGGTTTGTCTCCCCCTCTGTTTTCCCCACCTTCATTTTTCCCTTCCTTCTCCTAATGATCTCCTTGCTATTCCTTATGTTCCACAAATAAGTGAGACCATATGATAATTGTCTTCTTAAATCTACCAACAGATTTTGAGTTAGCCATTGCATAGTTAAACTTAAGTTATATTTTGAGGAATACTAGGCACATTTGGCCTTCAAATATTATAAATATTAACGAGGCTACTAGAAACGATACAAAAAGAGGGGGTGTGAACCTGCTTAGCTCTCTACTCCAATAGCTGACTGGCACTGCTGCGACAACGGGTCAAAGCAAGAGGATAGTTATTTGTGGGAAAGGTACTCAGACCTTGCAGCAACTTTTCCAAACATCCATTCCTTGTGTTTTGAGAATTAGAAGTGTAGAACAGTTTTGATGTTCTTTTAAAAATTTTTTATTTATTTATTTATTTTTGAGAGAGAGAGCATGGAGGGGGGCAGAGGGAGAGGAGAGAGAAAATCCCAAGCAGGCTCCATGCTCAGCACAGCACAGAGCACGACATGGGGCTCGATCTCCCAACAGCTGAGATCATGACCTGAGCTGAAACCAAGAATCAGACACGTAACCCACTGAGCTACCCAGGCACCCCTTGATGGTCCTTTTAAACACTTTATCAGTTTATTGTATTGTTTGTCCTAGAGAACAGTTGGTCTCTATTTTTAACATTGCAAATCTGTGTACATCCACATTTTAGTTTCTCTCAAACAACACGGTTGTGCTTCTGTGATGTAGGCTGGTGGTGTTGTGGTCTTACGAATCTTTACTTTTTCTTTAAAAATACAATGTTTAGTAATACTCATAAAGGTGCGTTTCCAAAATCCATGGTGTTAGGGGCTGAACTGTCCTCCCACAATTCAAATGTTGAAGCCCTAATCCACAGTTCCTCAGAATGGGAATGTATTTGAAGCAGGGTCTTTAAAGAGGTAATTAAGTTAAAATGAGTCATTAGGGTGGGCCCTAATTCCATATAAATGGTGTCCTTGTAAGAAGAGGAAATTTGGGGAGAGACAGGCACGGGAACATGTGAAGACTCAGAGAAGAGATAGCCATGTCAAAGTTAAGGAGACAGGTCTTAGAAGAAACCAACCCTGCTGACTCCTTGCTCTTGAACTTCAAGCCTTCAGGATTGTGGAAAATAAATTTCTCTTATTTTAGTCACCCAATCTGTGGTACTTCGTATGGCAGCCCTAGCAAACTAATATGCATGGTTAACAAAGATACAAGCTCTGAACTGCCATTGCTCAACAGAATGTAAGCAATGTGATTGACACTTTCATACTGTTAGAATAAATGCCATTTCCACGAAAAAAAACCCAAAACTGTAGTTTTCCATCATCCCAAAAGGGCATTTTAGAAATTGTGTTCTGATTTAAACTTGTGTGAGTATAGAAAATGCAGTATCTGGTATCAGTTTTCTAATTCTCTCTAAGGGAAAAAAAATCAAGATTATAAATGAAGCCACTGGATTCTGGTCATCAAAATGAGTGAGCTTTCATGTAGCACAGTTTTGTTGTAGGCTGGTCAAGTGAATTCTACCTCCTCTTACTCTGTAAACAGCCAGTGATTCATGATAAAGTGCTTTATTGGCATATAATAGTTTGGTTTACTCTTAGAATCCAAAGATTTCATTTAAGGAAGAAACTGATAAGGCAAAGTGTAAATCACCTAGAACACTGTTAGAAAAGATGCATATTTAAAGAAAAGAGCATTCTTTCTCAAGATACAGAATGTGCCTAAGCATATTCAATCATATATTAGTAAGTCCTTAGCAAAAGTAATTTCTGTAACGTAGGGACACATAGCTAATGTATTATAAAAGGATAAAATATTATTTTGGGGGAGTTACTTCTATCACGGAATCAGATATATCTGGAAACTAAAGTAGTCACCTAGACTTGTCTTTCCTTTGAAAGAACTGGTCCAGCATACCCTGTGATTATGGCTGGTTCTATTTCACTTTTTTTTTCCAGGAAGGCAGCCAAATTTCAGTACTTAACAATATTTATGGCTGAATTAAATCTCACTTCCTGTAGTTTAAACACCTTTCTTTTTAATGTTCTTGTGTATGCTCATTTTTAAATGTGATCTCTTGTTTACTTCAAAGCTAGTCTACAGACTATATCCTGTGTGAAGAAGCAGCTGGGATTTGGGGATTGTCTATCCAGGGGAATTTAGGAAATTCAGAATTTCAATATTCTGAACGTTCATTTCCTATATAGTTGTATACGGTACAATTCTGAGAAGTTTTGAATTTCCCATGATTTCGTCTTTTCCTCTTTATTGCATATGCGAATTTGTAATTCTATATTCAGTTATGTAATGATTTGATTACAGTTTGTCTTTCTTCTATACTAGACTATACAGGTTTTTGCTTAACATTGCCCAGTGCTTGGCACAAGCTGGACACATAACAAGCACTCCAATATGTCTTGGTTCTTGTACAAGGTTTTACAATTTTTTTTAATTTTGTTTTTAAAGTTAAGCTCTATGCCCACCGTGGGGCTTGAACTCAACCCAGAGAACTTAAACTCAACCTCTACCAACTGAGCCAGGCAGGCACCCGAAAAGTTCCACAAATTAATGAATAAAATTAAATAAACTCTTCCTTGGTCTCAACCTTCTTCCATGAAACATATGAATGTATTTCTGTGAAAAACAGATTTGAATTGTGGACAATATTTTGGTAATTCTGCTTATTATTCATCATGCATTATCTGATTGCCACTGTGGGATGTATACCTCAGGGTCATAATACTCTTCTCATTTATTAAATATTTACTGTGTAACGGGCATTGTGCAAGCATGTGTTGTGACACAAATCTTCTGAGGTCTGAACTATTACAACCTCTAATAAAAACCAAAGAAAGAAAGAAAGAAAGAAAGAAACCAACCGATGCTCAGAATCTTTCAGATAATCTAAAAGAACACACACGTAAGAAATGGGGACAATACGATGGGGAATTTGGTCTGACTAAATCTACATCCCTGGAATCAATATGCAAATTTCCATGTCAGGGTATATGATAATTTTAAACATCTTTCCTCTTCTCTTATATTTTTAGGTGGGTAGGGGTAGATGTCACCTTATGGTGACCACATGAAGGGCTTCCTTTATGATTCCAGCCATCCACAGAAGATTTCAGTGGTTAGGTCATTCCATTCTAGGAAATATTGCGTCCACTGATTTTCGATTCCCCTCAAACAGAATCAAATGAGCTGGGATAAAATAAAAATCTGTGTAAGAGCTGAAATGTCTGTGCAATAAGAGAAGTCACGGGAAGGAACGTAAAAATTAGACAAGCTGTTGTAGGCTTAATGCAAAGATTCTAAAATTTAGGTGATAACTGCATTCAGATGTTGTTGGATTCCAAGATCATTCTTCCTACAGTAACTGAAAAATAATGTCATATATTTATTTTAGAATTAAGGTGAAATAAATAATATTTAAAAAGTTTTAATGGTCTTCTTGAGTTAATGGATTGTCTCAAAACCATAACTGGTAAGCATGTTTTCCTATTCACAGCATTTAAAAAAAAAATCTATACACTTTCTAATCTTAAATAGACTAGAAAATATTGTTGATTTTAGAATAAATTGCTGAAACTTTTCTTTTTACTTTAATTTAAATTTAGAGTAACTTAGAGGACTAGTTCCTGAATCTTTACATTAAAAGTTGGGGATACTTTTATGTCAGATAAAAATTTTAGGGAGGATATACATAAAATTAAAAGCAAATATTTAAAAAAAATTGTGAACCATAGAAATAGTTCAATAGATACTGTAAATAGGGGTGCCTGGCTGGCTTGGTAGAAGTACTTGGCTCTCAATTTCGGCTCAGGTCATGACTGCATGGTAATTTTGTATGTGCTCTGTGTGGAGTTGGCTTGAGATTCTCTCTCTCTCCCTCTCTTCCTGCCCCTCCCCCATCCATGTTCTCACCTCTCTAAATAAAGTCTTTAAAAATGAATAAGCAAAGAAATAAATACTAAAAATATAAATATTGTTTTATCCAATCAACAAACATGTACTGTGTGCACATTTATGACAGGGACTCTTCAAGGCACTGGTTATGGCCATCAGCACAATACACCATCTCTATTGGGGCTTTCACATTGTGAAGCAGGGGTACTGACAGAGAATAATCCAGAAAACACATAAAGAGTTAACTGCAGATAGCGATTTTTTGTATATAGTCACAAAAACCTAGGCTAGAATTCCAACTGACCTATTGCTGGCTCAGTGATATTGGGCACTCAACTTCTTATCTCAGAACCTCACATTTTTCATCTTCATCTGTATAGTGGAAGCAATTCCAGCTACCATGGGACATTATTTTGCAGATTAAGTGCAATAATCTATTCATCTAGAGGAGGAAAAACTTTCTCTTCTTTTGGGTGAATATATTGATTAACTGTCCTTCCCACTTCCTACTACCTCTGAGGCTGTTGAACTTCAGACAACTGGTTGTCTACTTCAGTTTTCTTTCAAACTCTTACTGTTTCATTTCCTCCATTCATACATTCAGCATTTCCATAGGGCAACTAGCTCCACAGGACCACCAGCGCAGCCAATTTTTAAAAATTTTTTTTTTATTATTATTATTTTTATTTTTTGTGACCAGAGAGAACATTTCATGAGCTTCAGTACTGGCAGGTGGCAGACTCAAGACCAAAGAAGCATCAGAAGCACAAAAGAAATTGATAACGATGTTTACATATTATCTGGTGTAACCCACTTTTTCAGAGAAGATATTGAGACTGAGGCCCAGAGAAATTTTCTGTTTTTATCACATGAATGTGTGGGCAGACTTAACTTATGAAAAAGAGGTGACTTCAACTGATACTATTTTGTATGTGAACATAGCTAACATGAGCTGAAAAGTCCCACCAAGATTTTATAAACTGTAGAGGGAAAAAGACTCAAAACCATATAAAGCTGTATTTAAGATTAATTATGATTCTTTTCCTATTTAGAATTCTTTTTTTGTAATTAGGCATTAACTGTTAAAATTAGAATACCTTACATCTTTATTTTAGTTTACATTTTTCGAGAGGACTTACATATATTAATTTGGTTCTCTCAAATTTGTAAGGTAGCTACATGCTGTAGGTCCCATTTTCCAAGATGAGAAAAAGAAGTCCTGAGAATCCTGGTGATTTGCCCAAGGTCATTCGTAATAAGTGGCAATTAAGGCTTCTGTTGCTAGATTCTCTATGCTCAATCTCAGTCTTTTTCCACAAATTTGAGTGTTACGTTAACTGACCTCATAAAAGGAAATCAACCAAACAAATGCTAACAATGATTTCCTTTTCCTAAACAGGAAATATTTTATCACATAAACTTTCATTACTATCATCACAATAGAAAAATATATTCCAAAATAAAGGAAACTGGCACCACACTGAAGAAAGAGAAACAAACAAAAGACTAAGAGCTTACAGGGAAAGCCTGGTGTGAGACATTCAGAGATAAACAGTCCTAAACTGTAAGTAGTACCATAAAAACAAAATACATAGTGCAGAATTTTAATCCAAGCCTTTCAAAATTTTCCTTAGAAAAATGTAATATACCTTTCTTCAATAATGCCAAAAGCAGATCTTCTAAGTTGAAGTGCCCATTATGTATTAAAAGAGAAAAAAATAAAAAGGAAGAAGTCATGATTTAAAAGGGACTGAAAGCTGCTGTTTGTTATCAAGCACTATGAATCAACCCTAACCTGACCTTCACATGGAATATTTAATATCTGGCAGAGGACTTGGGCTTTGAACATCAAAATCTCATTTCAGATTACTGATCTGTGAAATTCTAGGAGACATTAGAAAATCCCATGGAAGATAACAAATAGCCAAAAGGAAATATCAGCAAACAAACCAACAGTGTTATTTAATGGAGCATAAGAAACCGTTTTTAAATGTTCTGACTGATCTGTGGTACTTTAAGTCTCAGATTTTTAAGAAAGCATTAAAAATGTAATAAAATATTATATATTCTACCACAGAAAACTAGCAGATGGTTTAAGGTAACTAGAATATGTAAACATACATCTATATATCTATAAACAAATATAAGCATTTTAATATATTTTCTTATGGAGATAGAATAATGCTCAACTACAGTTTAAATAAAATAATCTTTAAGTTTCAAGGACCATCAGTAGAGAAAGAAACATTACACTAGGATAATTATCATGAGCTAAAACCATACCTTCAGTTACAGGAAAAGTAATTAAATTACTGTTCTCATGCAAGTCCCCTCCCTACCCTCTAGTAAATTCACAAGGCTCACTACATAACTGAGAGGTAATGCAATTTATAATGACATCTTTATAGAATGATTAAGTCACTTTTTGACCTACATAAACCAAGGAGAATGTTGCCTTGTCAGAGTCAGCATTAACATCGAAGAAAACTGAGTAAGAATAATTTGAATTAGCCATGGTAAGGAAGAAGAACCCCACTCTCTGGGCCCATTCATTGCTTATTGTTGGGTTTATCGATTTGTCAACTAAAGTATAGTACTGATTTTTAGAGACAGAGTTATTGCTTTCTCTATGTGTAACTTAATGGCAAATTTGAATACCTGTCTTGCAAAGTTATATTGCTAAAAGAGCCCAAAGAGATGATGGTTTTGGGGTTTTGTTTGGGTTTGTTTGTTTTTTTTTTTTTTGGTTTGTTTTTTTGTTTTGGTTTGTTTTTTGTTTGTTTTGGTAGTATTTCAGAAGTTTAAGGAGAAAATAATCTTATACAGCAAAATACTAGATGTAAAGCTCACTGAGAATTTCTTTCCTCTCTTTTCCCCAGTGAAAACCACTGAGATCAAAACCTTTTGTTTTCTAGGCCACAATCTCTTACCCATCACGTCTCATCATGCTTCATGCACCTGCCATGTATGTTTGGAAACAGTGGAGCCCATAGGGAAGTGAGGCTAGCAGATGTAGGGGCCACAGAGAAAGGTGAGCTTTCTAGAATGGGAGAAGGGAAAGGCTGGGAGATGAAATGAGGAGGTCAAGGCTGAAGACTGTGTTCACAGAGAAGACCTACCTGCTCCTTTGGAGAAGAGAGTAAAAGAACAGAATTTAACACTTACATGTGGCCTCAGTTTCAAAAGGCACATTTAACTCCAGCATCTATATGGGGTGTTATGTGGGTGGAAGAGTCAAATGAGTTCCTCTGATATTCTTACAGCGTGGTTTATAGTCTGTTCCTTTCAAGGTATTTCCCGAAGAACTGAGGTAAAGCAGAAGTATGTTAAAATTGATGGCAAACTGGTGGACATGATTGACCTGTTGTAAGCTCAGTTTGGCCAATACCATGGCTTACTTTTCTTTTTCTTTTCAAATTTAATACTTCGGGGCCATGCCTTTGTTTGTTGGGGTCCACAGCAGTCCCTATTGTCATATACTTAGTCCTTTTCAAAAGGGCTTGAAGGCACAGGCATTTCAGTCTTGTTTCCAAAGCACTGGACAAGAAGCCTAGTGTTAGAGGGAATTAACATCAGGAACACTATTACTCATGGAAAACCTTTTAACCTTTTGATGTGTGTGTGTGTGTGTGTGTGTGTGTGTTTATGAATACCTTTGGATGCTTTATCCCTAGAAAGAGATGACAGCGTGAATGAATGAGGAATGAAAATTTTGGCTTAATCCATATATTCAGCAAATTCATAGAGACTAAAATGTACACACTTAAAATACACACTTAACATTTTGAACTACTCATTGAATTTTTATAGAATATAAAGAAACATACTTTTGTTCTTAAAGTTCCTTTCCTCTAAATCAAAAGACTTTCATCATGTAGCCAATTTTTTAAAGCTATGTTATCACATTTTTAACTGCATTTTCTCATTTTAACACATTAGAGAAATGTTTCTGTGTAAGTCAAACAAATGCTTGGCCACAGTCTTACTATTCCTTCTTGAGTATATCTGGTTGCAGAAGAGGTTCACTCTGCTAAATATAAAATTCTCCAAGCCTTGTTTTCTAACGTCCCCTTCCAAACAGAGCCTGGAAATGGGAGACTTCGCGGCTCATGGCAGCATGCATGCAGTCAACACAAGAGGGTGAAAAATAGCCCAGACCCATCTTCCCCCCATGCCTCCTCATGTATTATTAAAGTCAGCAAAGCTTCCTGGATTGCTGAACAAAGCTGACCGTCCTCCACCAGCAAATTCAATCCACAGGCTTCTGAATGTTCGCCAAAGCTCTGTGTTGCCTGCACATGGCAGATATAATTGGCAAACTGAATGAAGAATTTCCTATTCTTATTAGGCAGCATTCCAGATAGAAGATAAGAATAGCCTGAAGAGCTGAGCTGGCATGTAAAAATGGCTCTGCTTTTCATATAACACTTATTATGAAGATGCAAATTTCCTCTCCACTAGAAACGAGGTTTGTGGCTGCTCAGCAGACATTCCTTTAGCTGTTAGCAATTTGCCCTCAGTGTCTTAGTTTTCAATGTCTTCCAACTCCATTTTGAGACAATATAATGTTATCTTCGCAGAATTTTCCCTTAGCGTATATTTAACAAATATTCATAAATTATATCCCTAGTGTTGTATTATTAGTATGTACGTATTCAAAATACCACATCCAAGGATTTGTCCTATTCAATGTTCATTTGACTAACACATAGGTTAGTGAAACTGAATAGAATCATTGGATCAGACCCACATTTTCATCACGTAATATTCTACAAAAAGAAACTAAATATCTATGCATTGTTCTAGCTAGCCAATTGGTATGTAACCATTTTTAAAAGGTATTTGGCTGATGTGTTTACATGTGTTACTTTGTAATTTTGTCCTCATCAGTATATTGCATTTATTGAATGAGTCATATCTGTTGTGCATATATGCTCTAAAAAAAATCACAAGGTTTTTATAAGGAAAAGAAAATATCTGTCTCACATTTGACTTTCAATCTCCAAGTTTCTTCCCTCAGTATTAGCAGAAATTTGGTTTTCCCTCTAGAAAAGGCCAATGTGTACAAAGAAAAAGAAAGTACGTAATTGTAGGTTACACAGTTTAGACACCTTAATTGTTTCACTGTTTTATTTTAACAACTTTGAACCATTAATAGTCAAAGCTGACAACTAGATTTACTATTTCTATTAAATTGCTAAATTTTAGTTTATTATTAGATTAAAAGCGAACATGCACATAAGAATACAGTGGTTAAAAAATGCTCTTCACTTATTCCTGAACTCATTGCTCATCAGAGCACAGTATGTGCTGTGCAACAACTCTGCAAAACACTGTTGATTCTGCAGATAATACTCTGTCTAAAGGGCAGCCTTTGTCATCACAGACCTCAGAGCAAGGGAAGAGATGTCCAGCTTGTTATTTAGCATACTAGGTGTCTTTTTCAGTCCTGTAATCTCCTTCTCTCCCTCTCCCCTTCTCCCCTTCGTCTCCCCACCTCTCTCCAGCCATGTGTCTGTGTTCCCTTTTGGTCTCCCTGAGCCTACTCCCTTCTCAACCTCATGTCCCTATACCCACAGGTAGACCTTTCCTCTCTCCTTTGTCTCCTACGTTCCTCAACAGATCTTTTTTCTCACCCCCACCCAGCTCTCTGACCACCTTCAACTTCTTCTGTTCTCTTCTTCTCTGTCCTTTACCGTCCATCTTCAGAAACACACCATCTCACATCCTCTTCTCTCTGTTCTCCTGTCTGTCCAGTTTTCCCTCTTCCCCTTCTCTGCTTGCCTCTCTCTTTTCTTTTTAAGTGAATACTCACTTGCTGGGCACATTCTCACCCTTCCTTTCACTTGCTCCACTGCTACTTACATTTCAAGCTTTAGTATAAATGCTCCTTACCAGAAAGCCATCTCCTTCAACTAGATGAAATCCTGTTTACATAAAATCCCTTATCCTCCTCCTCTTCTTCCTTTATAACTCAACTACAAGTATGTCCTAAAAATCTATATTTCAAATTTTTAATAGGAAAAATACATAATTTCAAAACAGGAGAAAAAGTAATGCTGTGGAAAGTCTCCCAACCATCTCTGTTCCTGGTAGCCCAATCTCCTTCCTAGGACCATCCTGCATACACACATCACCATTATTCACATTGACTCTTCAATCTTTCTTTCCTTAGCCCCTTTGTCCATCTACAAACAAAAATGAATTTATGTTCTCATTTTTTAAAATGATACACAATATATTAGCAGCTGATATTTTCATCATGCACTATTTTTTAACTGAATATATTCTGGATATCACTCCACAGAAGGAAGTAGACAGGTTAGTCATCTGTTTCTTAAAGCTGTATTCTGTTCTATTGTCTATAGATATTATAAGTTGATTAAATCAATACTATTATGGATATGACAGCTGTGTCCAGATAAAATAATCTTGCATATACATCAATTCATATATGTATGAGTTTAGAATATATTTCTAGAAGTGAAAATGCTTGATTAAAAGGTTATGTGCATTTTAAAAAAAGGTTATGTGTATTTTTAAAAAGAGAAATATTGAACACTTGCCTAAAATGGAAGCTATAACAAATGTACACTCCCATGAGCAATATATAAGAGTTGCTGTTTTCCCCAGTTTTGTCAAGAATGTGTAATAAAATTTAAATTTTTTGTTAGTCGAATGAAACACTACATCATAGCTCATGACCCCTGTAATATACCATATGACCTTCCCATACTTTTTTTTTTTTTAAGATTTATTTATTTGTTTTAGAGAGACAGAGTGTGGTGGGGAGGAGCAGAGGGAGAGGGAGAGAGAATCTCAAGCAGACCGCACTGAGTGGGGAGCCGGACGTGGGGCTGGATCCCAGGACCCTGAGATCACAACCTGAGCCAAAACCCGAGAGTCAGACACTTTGTGGACTGTGCCACCCAGGTGTCCCAACTCTCCCACTCTTCTTATTTCTTTCTGTTAGTCTAAAAACATGCTCAGTCTTTCTTGATTTAAAAAACGAAGGAAAAATATTTTCCTAACCTCATTTCTCCCTTTAATTATCACTCTATTTCTCATTTACCTTCATGACTTCACACCCAGGCATTCTGGAACCCATTTCAATCTGACTAGTACACTTATCGCTCTACTATTAATGCCCTTGTGGAGGTTATCAATAACCTTCTAAGTTCCAAATCCATTGAGCATTTTCCGTCCTTATCTGACTTCATTTTTCTGGAGCATTTGATACCATCATGTTCTCCTTCCTAAAATCTTCTTGCCATTGGCTTTTGGGAAAAACTCTCTTCTGATTGTTCTAGAAATTCTGGTTGCTTTGCATTAATCTCTTTAGTAGGCTTTTAATTGCCCCATTGACCTTTAAATATCAGTGGGCCTTAGGATTTAGTCTTTGTTCTTTTCTTATTTAAAAATTTCTCCTGACCCATCTCCTTTGTACCCATGGCTTTTCATGCATTAATCTGATAGCATTAATGGCCCCAAATCTTTATCTCCAGCCCATCTTTGCATCTGTTCACCCCCTGCTCTGGGTGTTTGTTTAACAGAGAGGGGCAAGAGATGGGAAATATTGTCATGATTTTCAATTATGAAGCTGGTAAGAAAAAACAGGGTGTATAAATGATTAATAATAGGAAGCACTCACTGAGTGCTTGGTATGTGGCAAGGACTAAAGTATGAGTTTATACTAGGAAATAAGTTCTATCACAAATCCTCATCAAGCCTTCAATGGTTGAGGAATGAATAAGAAAATAATGATTGAATGAGTATTTAGTATTCTAGGAAATGATTCTTAAACTCTTCTAGAAAACTGAAAAGCTGATCTGAAAATATTCCGTGTATTGAGAAGGTCTTTTGTAGGATTCATTGAACAGGTTGGCTTGGAGGGCCACCTAGTGGTAAGAGAGTATGTGAGGAAAGGCGGAGCCTGCAAGGAGTCTACCGTCAAATGACAGATTGCCCTTCCACTGCACCCAGCTGACGAGAGCCATAACTCCTAGGATCTGACTAGACCTCACACAGGATTCTACTCTTACAACTCTGCTGTCCCAGAGTATTTGATTTTCCTTATACATTTTCAGATAAATATACTTATTTTCCTACAAGTTTCTTTAATTTACCAACCTGGCCAGAGATACTCAGAATTGGGAAAAGAAATGCAGGAGAGTGAGGTCTGTAAAAAAACAAAAAACAAAAACAAAAACAAAACAACCCACAAAACTGATGGTTGTGCTTATCCAATCAGAGGGCTAGAGAGGGGGCCACTAATGGCACAGGCTGTGGCTACCAGCCTTTCTCCCTTCCTCCCTCCTTTCTGCTCTCTGACATATTCTCTGAGTTACTTTTACAAAACAAAACATGTGGCTTCTCAGTATACGCCAGAAACAAATTCAGAATTGTCCATGAAACTACAGTGAGTCAGAAGACCCAACAATGAATCCTTTTAGCATTTAAGAATAGAAGGCTAATAACAAAACAACCAACAAAACGAACAAAGCTTTCGCTACATGATGCTAAGATAATTTTGTGAATCCCTAAATCTCACTGGTACTCAACGGCACACGTTTCTCACTCGTGTCCACGTAGATGGTGGCTGGTTAGTTGTGGCTTTCTTCTAGAATGGAATGCTTCTCGATCCAGAACCTTGGCTGAAGGAACAGCTCTGATGTGAGGCGATGATCCTTGTGACTGAAGGAAAAGATCAAGAGATTTCAGAGAAACTCTCGGTGGCTCTTAGAGCTTCTGCTCAGAGGGAGCGCTGGTCCCTTTCCCTCATAGTTCATCGGACAAAGCAGGTCACGTGGCCAAGCCCCTGGTTGACGGAGATGGAAATATACTCTCACTATGAGAAGTGAGAAGTGGCATTTAGATGCTGAAGTATGCTCAGTGTAACATAATTTATTGTCCAAACCAGGACTATGTTGAGAGTGAAAGTATTTTTCGATGATTAAGCCAGGATAATAGATAAAAACTGGGATTGTCCTGGCGAACTGGGATATATTTGTCACCTTCTTCTAAGTTTCTTACAGGGTGAAAAGGAACAGATATTTGAGAATACTTGAGTTGATCACAAGCTTTGATGGAAAGACCTGGCTTGTCCACGTGGAGGCATACACACACGCTGAAGGAAGGAGGGAGAAACAGGCAGGAAGACTAGACCAGGTGCATCAGGAAGTTAGATATTAGCCTCCGGCTGTGAGATCGCTTCTGAAATACAGGTCAAGGCAAACGATAATGGACTAAGAGGAGTTCCATTTAAATGATATCCTGCTGGAAGTAATGGTAGGTAATAGTAAGAAAAAGAGCATCTGAGGTGCCATTCCTCTCAGTAATTGAGCCACATACTTGGGGTCTCAGGGCATTAGTGGGAATCCCAAGGACAAGAGGAAATAGAGGACCCAGTTTTGTTAGGGCCAGCAATGGAAGATGATGAACATGTAAAAAAATTCTTACATTATATTTCCAAATGAGGGCATCTGCAGTCATTTGCAGATAGAAAAATTAAAAGAATTAAGATAAATTTAGGGTAAAAAACCCCACAAATCCTATGAGTCTAAACTGTTTTTTATTAGGAATTCAAAATATAACAAAGATTAATTACATGGATGATATGTAAATTGCTATGGAGTGGAATAGTGACTAAGAGCCAAGTGAGGGGAAAACAAGTAGCAAAGAAATGAACTGAAAGTTAAAATGTTCTATTGCTAAAACATTGGGTTTTAATGAAGCTAATGTTTCTTAGCTGAGAAATAGGTGTTTTTTTTTTTTAAAGATTTTATTTATTTATTTATTTGACAGAGAAAGAGGCAGCCAGCGAGAGAAGGAACACAAGCAGGGGGAGTGGGAGAGGAAGAAGCAGGCTCCCAGCAGAGGAGCCTGATGTGGGACTCGATCCCAGGACTCTGGGATCAAGCCCTGACCCAAAGGCAGATGCTTAATGACTGAGCCACCCAGGCACCCCTGAGAAATAGTTTTAAAGAGCTAACCTAAAAGCAATCCTGACTCACTTAAAAAAAAAAAAAAAAAAGTATGGTTTGTGAGGAAAAAAATACTTTTTTTGAGGTTTTATTTATTTATTTGAGCAAGAGAGGACGAGCAGGGGAGAGGGATGGAGAGAGAGGGAGAAGCAGCCTCCCCACTGAGCAGGGAGCCTGATGCTGCATTGGATCCCAGGACTCTGGGATCATGACCTGAACCAAAGGAAAACACTTAACTGACTAAAACTGAGGCTCCCAAGAAAAAAATACTTTTGAATGAGATTAAAATCATTTTTTTTATTCATTTAAAGTGTGGGGTAAAAACAGTAGTTTAAAAAGAGACTATCAGCAACCAAGTGAAGTTCTCTAGGCCACAATTCACAGTATTAAACAGAAAATGTGTATCAGATATTCTCTAGATATCAGCTGCTGTCACTGAATGAAATAAACTTTGTTCTTAATGCTACTGCATCTTGGTTTTTTTGTTGTTTTTTGTTTTTGTTTTTATTTTGTTTTGTTTTGTTTTTGACCTCACTCAAAGGGAAAGCCTACATGAGTGAAGGCTGGGGCACCCTGGGAAAGTATCGGCTTCTCTCCCCATGAGTGCTCATTTACTAATTGCAGTATTTAATTATACCCGTTCTCTTACCTTAAATGTATCCCAGGAAAATAAGATTTGTTTTCTGTCCCTTGCTTTTAACAAACATTGAGCAATTAAACACAAGCACTATATTGCCTTAAATATCTTCATATTTATCCAGAAAATATATTTTCAAATATGTCCTTAGGGATTCCTATTTATGAAACGTTGGCAATTATTTCCCTGAAGTTGAGTACGTGTTAAATTATTGGTGTAATGAAAATTTGCTGTTTTAACCACAAGGTGGCAGAATAAGCTAGGAGCTCTATGGGCCTTTTCCAAATTGCTCGAGTAATTTCAGACACCTAGTTTTACCAAATTAAGATGAGACATACTTAAATAATTGTACTATGTGCCCTTGTGAACCTAAATGCATGTGTAAGACAAGAGACTATATAAGTAACAAATTCTGAAAGAAGTTAAAATGACTGACAACTCTCATATCCTTAGGACAAACCCATTGAAAAGTTCTGTTTGTTTGTTTGTTTGTTTGTTTGTTTGTTTGTTTTTTAAGATTTTATAATTTGAGGGGCGCCTGGGTGGCACAGCGGTTAAGCGTCTGCCTTAGGCTCAGGGTGTGATCCCGGCGATCTGGGGTCGAGCCCCACATCAGGCTCCTCTGCTATGAGCCTGCTTCTTCCTCTCCCACTCCCCCTGCTTGTGCTCCCTCTCTCACTGGGCTGGCTGTCTCTGTCTCTTTCGAATAAATAAATAAAATCTTTAAAAAAAAAAAAAGATTTCTTTAAAAAAAAAAAGATTTTATAATTTGAGAGAGAGAGCGAGCATGCACAGGAAAGCATGAGGTGGAGGCAGAGGGAGAAGCAGACTCTCTACAGAGGAGGGGCTCCATCCCAGGATCCCGGTATCATGACCTGAGCTGACCGCAGATGTTTAACCGACTGAGCCAACAAGGTGCTTCTTGAAAAGGTATTCTAAAGTTGGTTTCTAATAACACTTAAGCTGATTTCAAATAAACATTTTCTCTTAGCAATTTTTTCAAAGACCATAGTTGGCCCCCTGCATTGTGAACCCACTGTCTATACTCAAGATTACACAGAAAGCACCTGGGAAGCCACCACTAAAGAATGATACCTTCCCATAAAACAGACTCATAACTGTAGAGAACAAACTGGGGGCTGCTGGAGGGGAGGTGGGTGGGTGGATGGGTTAAATGGGTGATGGGGATTAAGGAGGGCACTTATGAGGAGCACTGGGTGTTGGATGTAAGTGAGGAATCACTAAATTCTACTCCTGAAACATTACACTGGGTGTTAATTAACTGGAATTTAAATAAAAACTTGAAATGAAAAAAAAGTTTCCCTAAACATGTCTTGAACATCCGTGCCAGTAAAGAGAGGCACTTATCTTTCATCCTCCTTCCCAACATTATACTGTTTGTGAAAACATAAAACATAGTTACCTCTGGAAACTAATCCAAAGGTAGTAACGCTATCATATTAAGATATTAAAAGAAACTCTCATTTGTCATAACCTTCAATACAAATATATAAGGTTAAGAACAACAACAATAAAACATTCCAGCTGTCACCTATGGGCGTGATATTTCAGCTCATCTGAGGCAATCGTACTCTGAAGAAATCATAACTGAATAATTGTTTTGGTATAATGAATGCTGGTTTCTGCATTTTAAAGCCTTGCTGGTAAATGCAGTGCTAAAACGAAATCCAAACTTCTTCAAACAGCATTCAAGACCCTTCATTATCTGTTGTTCTTGTGTCATAGTTCTATTTATCCAACAAACCACTGTCTTTCACACCACTACCTTTGCCAAGACTGCTACTTCTCAGAATGCCCTCTATCTCTGTTCTGCAAATGGCAAGTTGCCATTTCTCCTTCAAGAAATGACTCAAAAATCTCTCTCTAAAATGTCTCCTGAATTTACCTTGAAAGCAAAAATACATGATCATTTCCTTTCTGAAATCTTAGAATCACTGTTCTGTTTTTATCATTTTGATCATTTAATTCGACTTGCTTTTGTACAGTTATGAGAGGAGCCTCATTTCATCATCTTTGTGCCTCTGATGCCTACTGGGCAGATTTAAACAGAAGGGGCACTCAATAAGCCCTTTGGTGAAGGAATGAAGGGGTCAATAGCACCCATAAATTCATGCAGTGCATGGGTTAATGTATCTTTACGTTATCATTTCTATTTGAAGGTGACATTTATATCCAAAGATGAGTATGCTTTTAAAGCTTATCTTTAGTTGATTTATTTTTACATTAAATTCAGAAAAACCTTCAAATTTTGTTTACATTGTAGAGCACAAACCATAGGGCCATTATTCTTCAACTTTTCAGTCTCTGGGAAATCACACATATAAAAGGATTCAGCATATTAAAATTATAGTTTAAATAACATATCCTTTGGAAATGATTGCTCCTAAGTATAAAACTTCAATATTTCCTTAATATTTCAAATAAATAAACACTTATTAAATGCATAAAATGTTAAAGGTAGTATGTTAGGGGCGCCTGGGTGGCACAGCGGTTGAGCGTCTGCCTTCGGCTCAGGGCGTGGGATCGAGCCCCACATCAGGCTCTTCCGCTATGAGCCTGCTTCTTCCTCTCCCACTCCCCCTGCTTGTGTTCCCTCTCTCGCTGGCTGTCTCTCCCTGTCAAAGGAATAAATAAATAAAATCATAAAAAAAAAAAGGTAGTATGTTAGGTGTATCTTACATCAAATAAATGACATTTTATATTTATCTCATGGACAGTAGACTTGACTTAGTTGTTGTAAAAAAATATTTAAGTTCTTAAAACAGTCTCAGCTTGACATTATGAGGGGTTTCATAAAAGGTAAGTACTACATTATATAGATGTACGTGTTATATGTGTATATATCTAGTAGTGTGTATATTTCCTCCAACTAAATTAGTATACATTGAGAGAATTCTCAATCTTTTAGTGAAAAAAAGTCACATTAGTGTTCGTTCTAAGATAATTGAAAATATAGGACTTTCATTCTTCACGTAAAATACATCCAAGAGAAGAGCTTCTACCAAGGAATGGTATAGAACACTGACATTATACAATCAGAAAATCATTTAGGATTACTTCAGAATGATGGGGTAGACCCCACTGTGCAAAAATCTATGACTCATAAGCTCCTACTGTACTTGGGGATATCTGGTTTGATATTTTGATTTTTGGGGGACAGGTTAACCCTTTGACAAGGTAATTTACACCGTCAGTGGCATCAGTTTCTTGCTGAAAAGAATTGTTGATGACAAGAAGAAAGAATTTCCTAAAGTCATAATGGGAAAGGAGATTGTGATCAATATAAAGCTTTGGTCAGGGTAGGCTCAAATACTCCCTCTTACTCTCCTCCATTTGATGTGTGTGTGTCTGTGCGCGCGCACGTGGATTTTATCAGCCACTTTTAGACTTTTTCCTATAATAAATGAAAATGTAATAATTAAATGTAAACTATCAAATTCTTATATAGAATTTTAAAATTCCATTTAGGGGGTGCCTAGGTGGCACACTTGGTTGAGCACAGGACCCTTGGTTTCGGCTCCAGTCTTGATTTCAGGGTCCTGGGATGGAGCCCAGCTTCAGGCTCCATGCTCAACTGGGGTCTGCTTGAGACTCTCTCTCCTCCCCCCTTTGCCCCTCTGCCATTGCACACTTTCTCAGTTTCTCACTCTCTCAAATAAATAAATAAAATTCCATTTAGGAGGTATGCTTTATTTATAAAGTCTAACACTCTACATATACAAACAGCTAAAGCAGTGTAAATAAGCGACTGTAATTTTTTAAAAAGCTTTTATTTATGTAATGATGGAGAGAGAGAGCACAAGCTGGGGGAGCAGCAGGCAGAGGGAAAGGGAGAAGCAGCCTCCCCTGGAAGTAGGGAGACTGATGCGGGGCTTGATCCCAAGACCCTGGGACCATAACCTGAGCTGAATTACCTGAGCAGATAATTAACTGACTGAGCCACGTAGGCACCCCTGTCACAAAAATTCTTAAGCATTGAACAGAAGTACATTTCTCTACCTTATATTTTTCATATTTTGCCAATACAATCACAATTTCTTCAATGAAAAAGGTCTGTTATTCACCTTATATTTATCATAAATATGTCAGTATAATAGAAAAATTGGAGAGAGCAACATAAAATGTAGAAATGTTTTATTAAAATGTTCACTAGAAGAAGGTGGTGTTTAAATATTTTAAACCCCAATAAACGATAGTAAATGGTTCTTACAAAAAATTATTTAAATAATTTTTAAAAACTTAATTGTAGTGATTATTATTAAAGTTATTGTGAGTATTAAGAATTTCCAAATGCCACCGTGTCAACACAATATTTATACCTTAAGGTATGTATATTTTCTGACAATTTTCTACTTAGGTAATTTTATTTTACATACATATTTTATCAACAATTTTGACACTTATTTTTTATCAATTTACTTTCCTAATCATCAGAGATAATACTTTTACTGAAAAGCGAGTTTTTTGTGTGTTTAGTTTCTTTAGAATTTCCTGTCTCGTTCAGGGCTTTATTCTCTAAGTTAATTTTCTCTCTTAACGTATGCCACTACTAATAAATTGCCTCCAGATTTTTTGTATCCTCCCAATGAAATCTCAGACATAATTTAGAAAAGTACATGTACTAAAATTCAGTTCCCCTAGATAATTGCAAATGCCAGAAACTTAAAAGGGATGGGGCGCCTGGGTGGCACAGCGGTTAAGCGTCTGCCTTCGGCTCAGGGCGTGATCCTGGCGTTATGAGATCGAGCGCCACATCAGGCTCCTCTGCTGGAAGCCTGCTTCTTCCTCCTCCACTCCCCCTGCTTGTGTTCCCTCTCTCCCTGGCTGTCTCTGTCTCTGTCAAATAAATAAATAAAATCTTTAAAAAAAAAAAAAGAAAGAAACTTAAAAGGGTAGCTAGTTATATCTTCTAATTGGAAGAACGTACGTAAGTGCAAAATGTTTTAAAGTATTCTGAATCTTATTGTTTCCTTAAATTAAAAAAATCATGAAATATTTAGAACTAACATTAATGTTAGTGAATGTATTGCAAAAATAACCAAACAGGAAGGGGAGTAAATATCGCTTAAGAGTTCCTATGCTACTGAGAAACAAGGCAGGAGAAAGTCCTACATGGGTTCAAAAAACTGGGTCTGTCACCAGTTCTGTGACCACCTGGGAGGTTCTTTATACAATAACTGACACTCAACTATGTCAAGTATTAGGTGCAATGATATTTGCCTTTCAGGGAGAGTTGTTAGTTCAAAAAGAACATAAGTAAAGTTCATAGCACAGTGCTATCTACCAAGTGGTAGATATTTTTTTTTAAATGGTACCACATATCATATGCTTTCTATTACTGCCGTATGTATATCATTTGATTTCCACAACAATTCTATGAAGAAACAAAAGTTCATAGATGGTAGTTTATTTATATCTCATCGCGGCTAGACATACATTTTGAATCAAAGCATTTGTAATACAGAGCCCATGTCACTAACTCCTGCAATTCTCAAGAACGCAATTTCTGTCTAGCTATTTACTGATCTAGTGACTTAAGTAGTTTTTTCTACTTTTAAGGAGTTCGATTAGCAAAGTAAGGGGGTTCAATTCCATAATCTTTTGCAATTATGATTCTAACAAACTGGGATAAATCTAGAAGATAAAAATACATCCATGTGTTAAAAATGCATGGACCAACTTTCCCCCCCATATTGCATTCTAACAGGTTGTCTCCATTAGGACAGAAATTTTACCCTCTGGTAGTATGAACTGGGGTTTATCACTGTTTCTACACAGTGAAATCAATTTTCTGCTAAATCCACGGAGATTTCTATGCATAACTTACATGAAACCTAATGGTAATTATTTGAAAAAAATCAGCTTTATAGTTGCCTGGGTATATATTCCAAAACCAATTTGAATAGATATTACATTATTTAATTTTACTCAAACAAATCCATTCAAACAGGAAGCTCATTTTTTCCAACAGAGATAAACTGAGGTCTATATAGCTCAATGTTTATTTCATCAGTTTAACATTTGATTAAATTTTCAACAAATTCTGAAGTCTTAACCCAAAATTAAAAAGAACATTTTGCTTAAAGTACTGTGAAACCTGGTATTACAATGACTCAGAGTTGTTACTAGGATGACCCAAAATAATGCAGCTGCTAACCCGTTCTTAATAACTAATGCTATTTATAAAACAATGAGATTTACAACAGCATGTTAACATGTCTATATACAGAAAAGGAAATTTCTTCCTTTCTTATACATTCAATTCATCTACTTTTCAAGGAGATACTGATTATTTCAATGACAAAAAGAGAGAATTCGTCTCTTTGAGATTATCAAGGTCCTTTTGGACAGCTAAACTCAGCAAAAGGATTAATGACATTTATAGAAACATTATCAACCATCAAACTAAATGCTTCAAAAGGACAATTGGATTTGCTCATTTCAGTAAAACACGTACAAATTGCATTAAACAGCTAAATGTTCCTATATATTTAGCGATGACTAATATGCTAACATGCAAGATTAAGTCATCTCTCCTGTTTTAAATCTGGCCTTTCATAAACTGCTGACGGAGCCCATAGAAGGATATTGTGCCAATTCGATGCAAATATCCATTTTCATTAAATTGCTTGTTCTAGTTCACAAATACTAGCACTAGATTGCAGTGGGTGCAGTAGAAAGAAGTCGTCCCTTTCCTACGCCTTGGAAACAGCCACCCCCGTTCTACAAAACAATGCTAGACTTACTATCATAAAGGTCTGTCATAAAGGGGCTCAGTGTGGATGGATTTAGTGGTTTCTACCCAAATATCTTGCCCTGCGCCAAAAGAAAACAAGGGGAACAAACAAAACAGAGGACTATTATATCATAGATAAGTGGGTTAACGCTGTTTGATTTCTCCCACTCAGTTGTGCTTGCTGCAAATTCTTTCGTCCAAAATAGACCCATGAGACTTATCCTCCTGGAATAGGAGAGAAGGGCTATTTTACCTCTCAACAAGAAAATAATCTTAAAAATAGTCTTTTTGGTGAGAGGACTTGTTATATTTCTTTATCTTCTTCATCAGATCAGGAGATAATCCTGGAAAACTTTGTTTAGAATACTCTAGCTAATTCAAAGAAGATACTTAGCCACTCTTAGCTGGAGTCAAGAAGAAAGGAGAATGTAATGTAGGGGATGCAAATGAAA
The DNA here is from genome assembly GCF_002007445.2 of Ailuropoda melanoleuca. NCBI lineage: Eukaryota > Metazoa > Chordata > Mammalia > Carnivora > Ursidae > Ailuropoda > Ailuropoda melanoleuca. The sequence goes on from NC_048218.1 coordinate 31,017,635, forward strand.
ATTTAACCTTTTTGTGACCCTATTTTTTTTTTTTACAAGAGGGAAAATAGAGAGCAAAGTAAAATCCCTCACATGCACCAAATTTTTCTCATTTAGAGATGACACAAATGTATAATAATCTAAGGGAAATATGGTTGTATGTTACAAAGTTACGGGGCAGTTACTTCAAAGTAAGGCAAAGGGGAGCCTTAATGTGAACTTTCCTAGGCTTCCTCAGTCTCTTATAACAAAGGCAGAGTTGAGAATGTAGGGGCTTTCCTTGCATGGAGCTGACAGGAAGGCCAGCGGTTGGCTGGAAGGTGTGGCAGACATACACACTTATAAGCAAACATATTAATGGGGCGCTCCAATACATGGTCAGAAAATAAGTTATGCATGAATGCTAAATTTCAACAATGAAACTGGAAAGATATTTTACTGTCCAAAATATAACAATAATTGTCTGGACATGAAGAATCAGGTCCTGCTTCTCAGTTTTTTGGTTGATGACTGGGTGGGAGATAGATTATATGGTTCTATCAAAATATATTAATCTAGGTCCAATTATTTATATTCTACAGCAAGTTAATAAAACACCTAAAAAGGATTTTATCAATTATATTAAAATGAACGAATAGCAACAAATCAATTATGCAAAATTACAAAGCTCATTTGTTTACTATGTTGTAACAAGAGATCTTATTGACCTGTTATCTCCTTTTCTTTTCTTTTTTGCTTTGTTTTCATTGATTTATTTTGTGGAAAAGACTTTCTGGATAATCCTACAAGCTTTTGTTTTCATAACATTGTAATGAGATTTGTATTAAATAAATTCAAATGAAAATGTATTAATCCAACTTCCTGGCAATATAAAACACTATTGTATTTGCTTCATACATTTTTCGCTATTTGGAAAACCTAAGGTAGATAGCAAAATAAATATGCATACACAAACAGATGAGATTTTACCAAAATATTACACATTCAAACATTGAAACTGCTTTGGTTATTACAGCAAAACAGCTAAATCCTTGTCTCAGCACTGAGAATCTTTCATGTTTTTAATGGGAATTTGAGACCTAAGGATTAGTATTTACTAGTCCCTATGCGATATTTGAATCATTGCAACCATTATCATCTGTTGAAATAAAGAAGGCTCCTGCTCCTAGATAGCTTCTTAGACCAAATGACAAGGCTTAAAATGATGCTCATTTACAACCATGTACTTTAAAAATCAGTTAAAAGAAAAAAGCCTCACATTTTTCCCTATAGAATTCAGTATCTTTTAGAAATATTGTCGGTAATACAGATGAATGGCCCAAGCCTAGAAATGTGGGGAAATATTCTGATATCATAAAGAAGAAACAACTCGACCATCTTTCTCGAATATTCTGTTTAAAAAAAGTGATTATGATAAGCCTTCCTTACACCTTATGTATTTATAGACACATAATGCCTCCAAGGTGCCTAATTAAATGCATGAAATAATTTCTGCAACATATATTTGAACTCTGACAGTAATGTCAATTTCATAGTGCTTTTTGTTTTTTTTTTAAAGACAATGACTTATAGCACTTTTATGAGTAGCTAATATTACGTAGTCTTCATTTATATTTCATATATAGCAACAAGTATGCTTATTTGATATTAATAACGTCTTGTCTAAAAATGGTTTGAGAAAGGTCATTTCTTATTAGAGATGTTATTTAAAAATAAAAAAACTTAAAGATTTGGTAAGGATTTAAGAGAAATTGAGTACTGGATTACAATGAGTTAACTGATGCTTCAAAATTTCTATAAAAATCAAGTCAAAATAGTAAAACTGCACTAACAGAAAAGCATAAGTAAATGTTTTAAAATATCCCAAAAGTAAACTTCAATAAATAGATCCATGATGCACCTGCACTGTTTTAAGGTGGAATAGTTATGGACATGGGATGGATACTTGGAGAATCCTTCCTTTCTTGCCGACTCAACGTAAGAGATATATTTGTTGATATAAGGTAAAGCTCTCACATTAAAATTTGCTTTAAAATAACAGGATTAAATAACATTACAAGATAATAAAGTAGCTTTTAAATGATATAATATTTCTGATTCATAACTGCAAACTTTTTCTAAAACAGAACTATTTTAATATTTCATTTTATTACCACTGCAGAACCCAGAGCACTAATATTTTTCTTCTAATTTATACTCCCTCCCAGGTCCTACTGCAACAACAGGTATGAAATGAGGTTCTACTTACAAACAATGACCCTCAAATATATATCATCAGTAAAGAGATCTGAGCTCCAAAGAGATATATTTCCCATTTTCCTGTTTGACATTGGTAATTGGATTTGACATTCTGAACTCAACATACCCAAAACAAATTTATGAACCTCTGTCAAAACATACATTGAAAGAATGGCATCTCTATCTATCTGTAACACAGGGAGAAATCTTCAAGTCATCCTAACACTTCTTTCTTTGTCCTGTATAATTACAACCAAGTCTGGTTAATTTTGCCTTCTAAGCACCTTTCAATTCATCCATTCTTAATGAACCCTGCCATGATTCCTCTGGTCAAACCTGGGCCTTCACTATAGCTTCCTAGCTGACGAGGCCTCTACTCTACCTCCCTATCAAGGAGCCAGAATGATCTTTCATAATTGGAAATGTTTAAGTCACCCACACTCACGTCCTTCAGCCACAAAAGCACATAAATCCATCCATGTATTCTCATTTTTCCTAGACTTAACATAGAGGTCCTTTCCATGACTTACATGGTATATCTTTACTTTCTAGCAGAATATCTCGCAGGATATAGCCCCTCATGCCGTGCTCAGCCACACCAGCCAAAGCTCACTTTCCTTTATTTTTTTTTTATTTTTATTTATTTTTGAGATAGAAAGAACAAGTGGGGAGGAGGGGCAGAGAAAGAAGCAGGCTCCACGATGTGGGACTCGATCCCAGGATGCTGGGATCATGACCTGAGCCAAAGGCAGATTCTTTTTTTTTTTTTTTTAAAGATTTTATTTATTTATTCGACAGAGATAGAGACAGCCAGCGAGAGAAGGGAACACAAGCAGGGGGAGTGGGAGAGGAAGAAGCAG